>NC_052496.1:1049451-1401951 GCF_009730915.1 Dioscorea cayenensis subsp. rotundata | reverse complement strand
TATAATGTTATCCTGATTAACTATATTTGTTATAATGGTGTTTCCAAATTTAAATAAATTTTTATATTGTGTGGAATATCGTGTGAATTGATAAATGATTATTTGATATAATTGGATTAATTTTGTTAGAAAACGGGATCACTAAATTTTCATATTATTGCGTTGACGATGATTTTGGACCCGACATATTTTTGTTATAGAAAATCATAGTCCCCAAACTAACTTTGCAATAACCTTGTCACTGGGGTCAAACACTGACCGTGTCGACACGTACTTCTGACATAGAAACTATAGTTTCGCACCGTTCCGTCAGTGAAGAATAACGGCTTCTGATATTCTGGCCCGGGTCACCGAGGGTAAACCTATGAGTTCTGAAATCCGACTCGGGTCACCGAGTTTAAATAAATGAGTTATGATATTTTGTTTTGGCATTAGTTTTTTAGGGGGACATATATGCTTGTTATTTTGGTAAACCAAATTTGTTATGATTTATTTCTGATTTCTGGATTTCACTTTGATATTTATTCCGCCTTGCTACATTTTGTATGTTTTTAAAAATTATTGAATTTTTGTGATCCCGATATTTTTAGTGGTTACTTACTGGGCTCTCAAGCTCATAATCTTGTTGTTGATTTTTTTTCAGTTCAGGAGTGAATAGTACAACTAGTGAACTAGCGAGAGATTGTGATCTTAATCCTTTATAAGTTTGAGTTGTTGTTCTGTCTGTGTGAGTATGTGTTTTATTTGTAGAGCACCATCTTGTACTTGATAGTTGGAATTTTGAACCTTGTGAATTTCTGTTTTTGACTTTTGATTTTACAACTCTGTTATATTGTATGTTCTGCTTTTGACCAAGTTTCGAGGCCTTGCATGCCTACTTGGTTCCGGCCTTGTAGGTGTGCGGCCGTTTGTCAGAACACTGTGCCTGGCGAGCCGGGTTCGGGGCGTGACAAATCCCATGAACCTTGCTTCTCTTAACGTTAAATAAGAAAATAAAAATCAAAGTTTGAGAAATTACAAGATGGCTCTTGTTGCCTATTTGTAAAAAAAATAAAAATAAAAAATACATGATAAGAATAATTTTCTAAAAATGAATTTCTCAACATAAACAACTAATAGAGCCATAGGTTGAGTGTTAAAATAGGGTGTAGTGTTTAAAATCTAAAAAAAAAATTATAATATATATTAAATGTAAAATGTTTTTTAATAAAGTTGTGATTTATCCACTTTAATAAAAAATATATAAAATAAGTGTAAAAACAAGTGCGGTGAAAAATAAGTAATCAAGCCTAAAATTAATAATTCATATTTTTTAATATTACTTTTATTCGGAAGAAAGAACCTAACGACAAAGTAATTAGTCTCTGAATATCAAGAAATATGAGTGATTGTTTCAAATGGGCAGATATGATTGGTTTTCCTCAGAAAATTTTCATATAGCAACTCAACTCAAGATGATCCAAGGGCATGAGCAGACAACACCATTTCACATTATAAAATGTTGAAAACAAGAGTATATCCTCCTACATATATGCACGCTTCCCAGCCCACCCATCCTTGACATTGGTTCGGAGCAGTACAAGATTAATGCGATGGAGATGGAGATAAAGTGTGAAGTATTACTGGCTGCGCCTATAATTTGAGAAGGCTTGCCAGGTGAACAAGGTCATTGCTGCAGCAGTGGATGATACCTGACCCCAGCTACTATCATCCTCTGCTGGTCGATCTTTAAAAACAATAAAATACAATAATTAAAGCGTTGATCAAAGCATGCCGTCATAAACTCAAATAATTTATTATTCATGAGTCCAATGGATGGGTAACTATGGACCTGACAAAAGAAAAGTACCTGCAAGAATTCGTGTAATTTGTTCTTGAGGTAGCAGTACTCGTGCTCCAACACCTCCAACGACCTAATGCATCTGAAAGCAAGCAGAAGTAGAAAGTTCATAAGAAAAACAACGGGAACATTACACTGCACGACGAGTATCTTATATATATATATATATATATATTCTAATCTACAGAAGAAAAGCTGAACAGCAGTCCATGCATGTATAAAAATATGGGCCTTTTATCAAAAATGGGCCATATGGCTAGCCAAATTAAGAGTCTCTTTCACTCCATTTCTTTGTGTCGTACTTCGTAATGCTGGAGATTAATTAATGCAGCATAATACAACCTCGCATAGCACACCACTGAAATGTGCTTAGATGCCTCTCAATTCTCATGCTTTCAAGGAAGGAGAATGCTGCTTGGTTCATGTGCAGCAATTGTGCACACATTAATAAAATTAATGTCTAGGAGACTAGATCGCATTTTCGTACCCAATCCAGTTGCTGTGGTCGGAGGCGGTTCGGAAGGCAGCGCAGACATTTCTAACACTTTTAGCACCAATGCTGGAACTGCTGCCCATCATCTGGTTCAGGTGTATGCCTATCTTCATGTAGTCAGTGCACTCCCTGTCCGTGCTGCATATTACGTACCATCAACATCCGGATGGTAAACATGTGAATTCATAAATTTATGCAACTACGATCACCAGGGTTTGTGTCAAATTAATTAGTAGAGTGGATGTGAAATACAAACGAATAAGAGGAAAGATGCTTGGGACATACAGCAGGGCTCTTAGATTCCTAAGAAGTTTTTCCGACTCCCGGAAGTAGATGGTGACCACCTCATATACGAAGTTTGGGGACGAATCGTCTTGCAGTTGACGCAGCTGTATGAACTGCTCGTCCAGCACCCCCTGCGAGTGCTATGAATTAATGATTTATTCAAGGATGACATGCAGTAGTGGGTTCAAGGCAAGAAAAGAGGAGGAATACCTGGTGGAAGAGAACCGCAATCAAGCGGTTCATATCGGCTTCCAAGTTACCAGCGCCCAACCCGAGCATCCAGACCGGCAGACCCGTCTTGCCCGACCAACGCGTTCTCCTTCCTATATATCTACCCGTCTTACGACTCGTACTAGCTAGCAAATGTTAAAAGAATGGAATGAATTGGGAGGACTCGGAAAGCGGCGTGAAGCAATGAGCGGAAGTTGTGGGGATATATATAATATGGTAATTTCCCGCGGGCGACACGAGTCATGCCTGTTGAGTAATATCTAACGGAGATATAACACAAGTGAATATGAAATGGACTGACTGGGAAAAGAAAGATAAGAGGCAGCGGAATGCAGAGGGGCTGGTGCGTGCGTCGGGGGGATACGATCGAGGTGAATGCTTGGTATCTACCGGACCGACCACAGGGGATTGACCAGCTGGGCCCGTACCAGCGCTCACCTCGCGTGCTCAACTTTTGGTTCGAGAGTCTTCTCTTTCCCTTTTTCTTTCGTGCCTTCTCGGGATAAGGAGACTATACATCTTCGGGGTTCTCTTGGGCAGGCCGCAGGTCTGCTACCCACCTTCCCGGCTTTCCCCGACCGCACACCTGCTGCCCATGCCTTCCTCTCCTCATTTTCAGTTTCGTTTTTGTTCTTTCTCACACTCCCTCATTTCTTTATCTGTATGCTTTCTGGCAAATAAAATAAAATAAAATTCCGGCAAACAGCTTTTCCAGCACTGGCCAGGCATGCTGTACCCTGTAGCTCACTAGTTGTAGTAATAAAATAAAAGACCATTCCGGGTAGGCAAGAAAGAAGAAGAAGAAAAAAACAAAAAAGCTATTTCTGTATAATATATATGGTTTTAAACCTGTTCACTAGATTATTTTATTTTAACTAAAAACTATGCAATTCAGCTGTATCTCCAATCCGCGTCTGCTTAAAATCGTTACACTGCCGTTTAATTTCTTGGATAATACACGCAATCAATTAATCCAATTATACAACATGCATGGGTGATAAATCCCAGAGTCAAGAGAAACAGCATGGGATGACTATTCCATCGATCAGCGCCTTAGAAAGCTGCAGATGCTAGTTTGAGGGCGAGAAGATATAAATAATTAGTGCTTGTGGCCCCCCTAGTCTGAAGTTTAGACACACGAAGATTCCAGCATTTTATAAATTCGACCCTTGAATGTTCTGGCCTCCACGCTGGGAAAGCATGTTGCGCGCGCTTCTCGGTGCTGTGGGTGTGTTTAGAGAGAGAGATTATTTGAAAACCAAAATAAATACGTAAAACAACCGTTTCAAGTGGATCCCCACTGTCCTGGTTGACCTTTGTCATGGCCCACAGTCTTCATCGATGAGAGAGTTGCCATTTGCTCCATGGAAGTTATGAACGTTAGAGTTCGTTAAAAAATTAGTTAAGGGAGTTAAATTAGTTTGAGAATTGCTTGGATGTTGGTTGAGAGTTTGTTGGCAATCAAATCCCTGAATAGCCATCTTAGTCAGAAGGTAAAAACAAAAAGAAACATACACCATCAAAATGTCATCAAAAACAACTCAATCAATAGCACTAGTTGTATTCGTCTTCTACTATTTCAATAAATCATGGTTTATTTACTTAAAAAAAATAACTCAATCAATAATACTTGTATTATAGCCACCAATAGCCCCTCAACTTCAGGTTAATGTCCATTTCAACCTTTAAATTATTAAATTATTCACTTTGGTTTTTTATCTTTACGACAAAAAATGATGGGTTTGTCCGTTCAATTATAAAAATGTTCATTTACCTCACTCCATCCAATTTTATTGTTTGTGGGTGGCAAGATGCTCACAAAGGTTAGATGTGAATAATTAAAAGTAGCGTTAATCAATGTTCAAGTGGTCTATTGATATATGGATCATGTTAGAGCTCTTTATAAGTGATGAGAGTTTGAATCACAGAGTGAGACCATATTTTTATAAGTGTGAGTAATAATTGTGTCCGGGTGGTCTTTGCTCTCACGTTTCACGGGTTCTGCGCCCACTTACTCCGCCGAGGTTTGTGTGCACTCCTGTTTTTGTTAGCGGTCTACCCGCCATATCATCTAATGCATCACTATTATAATGTTTTAATTTGTTATTTTAAATAAATTAAATCTAGTAAAGTCACAAATTATTTGAAACAATGACTCAAAAAGCATGGGATTGTCAACATAAAGTGATACACAGGAATTGTGTATTTTAAACGTGAAGTCATTGTAATACACAGAAAGTTAAAGAAATACACAAAAGTACCTTTTAATACACAACAACACACAAAAGAAAAGTAACCATAAACTAGCACTCATATTGGTGTATTATGATGCGATCAAGGAGCCCGAGTTTCCATCCGCTAACCCACTCACTCCCTCGACGGTGATGTCCACAATAGTCTTATTGAAAATATAGTATGTATGACGCATGCGTTGAAAGTCAGCATTTGACTCAATTGGGCAAACGTTTTGTATGAGTTAGGTGTCACGAACTTTACTCTTACCTGAGAAAGCTCCAGTGCCCACCGCTCACATATAAAACGTTTTGTATGAGTTAGGTGTCACGAACGTTTTGTATGAGAAAGTCAACTATGACTATCTTCAATCAGCTCAACACGGTGAATTTAAGCCACGTCCTTATCCTTTGTATCACGCCACAGTACAAAAAGTTTTCATTGATGATGAACACCTGTATGAAATTTGGTAAAGCTCATAAGATTATCGACTATTAGTACCGATGTTACTATAAAATTGAGATGATAGCTAGAAAACCTAAGAAAGTACTTTCCATGGCATCCAAAGATGGAGAAGAAGAAGAAGAAGAAGAAGAAGAAGAAGAAAGGAACAAAAGGACTTTACTAGGAATTTGAGCTCCTCGGAAGAATAAGAGCAAGATTAAAACACAGGGATCTTTCCCAAGAATCCTAGAGAAGAAGAAGAAGAATAAGAAGAAGGAGAAAAACCGAAAGCCTCAGGGAAGTCTCTTTGGCCTTTTGAAGCTAAACAAAAAGTAGATGTGACTTGGCGGGAAGCTAAATTCCACCAAATTTTCATTTCATCTCACATGGGCTTTTTTGGTAATTCATATGAAACTAACTAATGGACTTAACAATAAGGATCAAAAGGAAAATGGTTGAAAAGTGGAGGGATTGTATGGAATTTTGAAAATCTAAGGGACTATCTAGGAAGAATGAAACTTGTTAGGGACTTATAAGAAATTTTTTATTTTTTTAATACATGTGCTTTTCACCCCATTGCATCTCTTATCTAACACTAGACCAAAAGCCTACTTGTTTTTTTCTCACTTTTCACGTTCCTGGGCACCTCTTAATCTATTTATTCTTTAAACAAAGACAAATACTTTACGCGAAAGATCCTATGCCAATAGATTAAGAGGTTGTTAGTTTTACCATTATTTTTAAGGTATAATACTCAAATCAATATCTCTATTTTTCTCACTCTATCCTTTTAGTCCCTATACTTGAATTTGATCTTTTTAGTCCCTCTACTTTATTTTTTTGGGTAAATCAAGTCCAACCTTTGAACTGTGTTCGGGTTTCTCTTAGATTTGTCTGACATGAAATTTTTATAAATAAAATATTATTAAAAAAATAAAACCGTGGATAAAATTATAAGACTTTTTCTCCAGCTGCATAACATTTGGCTCATGCCTTTGTAATTCAGTGTCGCAATTGCCATGCTTTACTTGTTTGTACCTTGGCACTCCATCATTACTACCACTAGCGCTGTCACCGGGGTCATTGTATTCATCATCAACTACACTCGCTGGAACAACCTCTTCGAGTACTTCCTCATGGGCATGCGGATCGCGCATGAAAGCCACCAACGAGATGATCAACTACATGGTGGTTATTAAATTCCAAGCTCAGGAGAATCACTTCAGTTACTGAATCCGTCAGTTCCAGGAGGACGAGTTCGGCCGGCTTTCCAAGTTCATGAACTTCACGCCCGGCAATGAAATCATACTTTGGTGCACAACATTCATCATCTCCTCCCTTGTTTTTGCCACTTACGTTGCCATAGAGGTACACCTCGACCCTGGCCTCATCTTCACACTTACCTCCTTCTTCAAGATCATTTAAGAGCTAATGCGGAACTTCCAGCAAGCTCTTATCTCTGTCTTCCAAGCCATTATCTCGTTGGAACGCCTCAACATCTTATTGACCAACATCTAGCTCAATGAATCTGCCATCGAGTACCTTAGCGGCAACGGCGTCGCCATCGAAATCTAGGCCGGTAACTTCTCTTATGATGATGAGAGCCACACGCCATTTCTTGAAGACCTCAACATCAAGATCAAGCGCGGCTCCCTCATCAGTGTTGTCGGCACCATCGGCTTTAACTGATTCTGAGATCTTCAAGGTTTTCGTTCTTTTTCGTTTCTCCTATTTAAATGCTTTTGATATTACTACTTTACTAGTTCTTAAGTTTTGATTCATTGGCGGTGGTGTTGGTTTGTAGGAATGTGTCAAAATAAGCAATGAAAATAAAGAAGTATTATTATTTTATCTATAGTTTTAGTTTTTAATAATATCTTATTCATAAAAATGCCACGTCAGATAAACCTAACAGCAAACTAACTTCGTTTGAAGGTTGGACTTGATTTATCACAAAAAAAGTAGAGGGACTAAAAAGATCAAATTCAAATAGAGCGCGAAAAAGGTAGAGTGATAAAAGTAGAGGGACTAATATTTGACAATATGGGTGTTCAAGTAGATTGAAATGGCTGCTTGTTCGATTTAGTTTAGCCTACTGAAACCGATATATTTCTTATTCTTTAGAAGGAAATCTGTTTGAACCTTTAACTACATCTCACGGTGCACCTGACCCTTTGCTAGACCCTCGTATTGCGCCAACGCAAGCAAATCATTTTTGTCTTTTCTATTCTTCAAACCTATGAGGGATTCCAGTAGTATGTCGAAAGCGTGTAAGGCCTCATCTTTCGCTTCTGATCCGTCAATTAAGCGGCATCATGTTTCTGCAGTTGTTCTCTTCACAGGGCCTTCTTCAGGATGTCCATCGCAGGCACTGTTTCTTCACACTGCCCATCACCTCATAGAACCAAATAATTAGGCCAATAGCACACCCTTTTAAATAGCCTGTTGTGGTGTACTTTCCTTTACACTGAAGCTGCACACGTACCCCCGTCAAAGGGACATTAGTCATCATCCACCTATGAATGACATGCACCCAAGCGAGGCCAAATCGTTAGTGTATCTTGTTATCAATGTTGGCACATTTAGTTAAGCATAGGGGAAGAAGATGGTCGTCATAAACCACGAGGAGCTTTACAAATGTCTCCTCCACACCGTCTTTAATGTGTACAAGCTCGAATAGGTTTTCTTTAATTGCATCATGGTGTTGGTTATGCATTTTATTGAGAAATGTCTGGTCAAATTTGGATTGTACGCTTTCATGTTTGAAGGATACGATATCTCCATCACAGAGGAGGCCTAGAATGAGTGTGATGTCTTTTGCCTTGAATGGCAACATGCTTTCTACTATTTTAAAGCACTAGATACAATCATCGTAAACATGCAACAACACGTCAAGTACCCCTCTCTCTTGGATCACAGGTACCACATCCATATAATGGGTAAAAGGCGTTCTGCGGAGGATCTCCTAGTGCCTCCTATTAATTTCCTTCTTTAACTTTGAGATTGTTTCGACAACATGGGCTAGATAACACCTTGCATTGACTAGCATGGTTGCTATCTTCTGGTGTTTTAAAAAAATGCACATGATTGAAAGATCAAAGCCTTATTATACACAGAAAGTGACAAATAATACACAAAATGACAAACATTACTAATTACAGAACACGAAATGTTGACTTCGACACAAAAACTAACCAATATTACACAGGAAATAAACAACCAAATTGCAAACACTAAAACTATACACCACATAACATCATACCCTTAGCTTGTTTGAATGGTCGCCCATGCATGTCTTCTCACCTTTCGACTGGGTTTTTCCTTGAAGGAAGTAGCTGATACACCTTAAACGAAAGCCCTTGAACGAGAGACCAAGTCTCCAGACAACTTGAAGATGGTGTTTCCCGAGGAAGACGACTACAGGAAAAGGAATCTCCACAAGCTATTGTAGAAAGCGAAGTGTTACGCCTTTGGTGAAGAAAGGGTTTCTCGAATCCCAACCCTTTGGGTTACCAACCGTCCAATTGCCCCATGCTTCCCAACGCCGTTTGGAGGGTATTATTGTCATTTTTCATGTCTAGAATTGTGTATAAGAATCAGGGGTAGTCTGGTAAATTTCTAAGGTAGATAACTGCGTTTCCACCTCTCTTTGAAGCATTTGGACTAAAAAGGGACAAAACATATAAGGAGGGAATTTTTAGGGATACTGAAACTTGGAGGGATTTATTGGGATTATGCAAAATATACAGAGATTAATAGTTACTTTCTTGTAATAAAAAATATGAAAAACGAAATAAGAATTATTATTTGTAAATCAATGATATGGGAGCAGGCAAATTTCTCCTTCGAAGGGCGGGTAATCTTCGGATTAATGAAAAATCACCCACAACCTACGTGAGGAAGGATTTTAATGACTAATGGATTTATGATTAATTTCCACTTCTTTCTAATCATTCATTTGTTTGCCTTAATGACTAATGGATTTATGATTAATTTCCACTTCTTTTTAATCATTCATTTGTTTGCCTTTCCTTCTTTTTTTCACGTTTCGTGGCTACAAACAAATTCATTTCATTTTTGTTTCACCATGAGTCTCATGATTGGAAGGTCATTTCAAATTGAAAAGTCTGGCAAGCTTGGAGAGAATAAATCACTCCCAAAATAAGGACATGAATGAAAACTAGGCAGGATACAAAATGAAAAAGTAGGGATATATGGTAACATTATTTGTATGCTTTTAATACAAATAAATCATATTTGTATATAAAATTTGTGCATATTTTTAAAATAGATGTATAATCTACTTTCATAGTGTTTCAAGAAACAAATTTAATTTTTTTTATTACATCTAAGTTTTGTTTATTTAAATATAATATTAATAATTGAAAATATTTAATTACATTTATTTGTTTGTGTCAAAACCAAAAAATACTAATAGTTTCAAGAGTTATATAATCATAGCATTAAAGTTTCCATTGTATGTCTATGTAAAATATTGTCAGAAAAACATTAAAAAAAAAAATTTTTAAAAAAAAAACTTTGATGCGAAGCGACTTCAAGTGATAGGCCTGGTAGTAATGAGTTATTTTATTGATAAATTATTTTATTTATAAAATATGTTGAATATCATTATTCACAATAATTATTCTATTTAAATATTGAAATTAAATAATTCATGATAATTATTTACTTTTAATTATTAAAAATATATATTTAAGTTATATTATTTTATATTAATTATTTAAATTAATGAATTTTATAATGAAGGGGGTGAAAGTCATTTCATGCATTCCCGAGTAGGAATTCTTGAATTCCTAACTAACGAATCCCATTCTGTATACACAACAAGCAGAATAAAGGGATGAATTTTTTTGAGAATTTTCTTTTTTTTAAAAATATTTTCTCTGGTACTAATTATAGGTCCATTTTAACCAATTCACTCCGAAAATTAATTGTCATCTTAAATTTATAAAAAATTATATTAATTTTCCAAATTTAGCTCTCTTTCTTAATAGTATTTTAGTTTTTCCCAAAAAAATAATAAAATAAAATATATTAGTATATTAAAGATAAAAGTAAAGTTTGAAAAATTATTTAATATTTCATAGAATATCAAAATAGACATATGAAAAAGAAACAAACAAAGCTTTGAGAAGAGAACATGTAAATAAAAACCGGAGGGAATAACTGCCATTTTATAATACCAAAGTAATATTTATTCATTTTTCCCTCAACTTTACTCTTCTTCAATTTTTTAAGTTATATAAATGAACATATCTATATTTATAATCTAAAAAAGCGGTATGGTTTGGAAGAAAAAGATGTTTTAATAATTTGGTTTATTTTTATTCTAAATTTAAAAAAAAATTAATGTTATAGTTAATTGTTGTACAAGATATTTAAACCGCATGTATTTTAAAATGGAGAAAATATATACTTAAGTTTTATTGCCTAGGTACCTAGTGCCATGGTCACGCGGAATTGGGAGTTTGAATCTCTCATGAATACTAGCATAGTTTCTTGTCCAAACTTTTTCAAAAAAAAGAAAAAAAACAAAAGAAAGGAAAAGAAAAACTATTTAGACCATCATCATCATCACACACCAGGGCTACTTTTTAAAAAATAAAAAATTCATGGTTTACAAGTTTTAATTCGCAAAAGAATTGCTAGCTAGCTGGTATTCATTTTCTCTTTAAATCTAGATTTTTTTTAATAAAGTGGATAAATCACTGTTTTTATTGAAAATGAAGAACAATAACAGAATCACACAAAGAACAAAGAGACAAAAAAAAAAACAAACACAATAACTGTTAGTAAAAATCGATCTAATCAAATTAGGGTTAGAAAAAATCGTTCTAATCAAATTAGGACTATCAATTACAATTAATTGATATTTAATCAACAATTGATTAATTATCAAGGATCGATCGCATGAACACATGAATATATGTGAAAGATCAGGGTTACCTCACAGAGATTTCACAAACGCAAAATCCTCCAACGCACACACGCAATGTTCTCGAACTTTTCACCCTTGATCCGGAAGAAGTGATGGCTTCTTTTGCTCCAAGCAACTATTGTGAATATTAGGGTTTTTGTCGTAGCTATCTTTTGATGGCAATCACAAATCAAATAAAATTAAGAAACCCTAATCTCATATCACATATTTATAGGGAGTAAATATATTCGGATAAGGTTAGAACATGTAGGACGTTTTCTAGGATCAGAAGGAACCGCTATATTGACCACCACGTGCGTTTCATACATCTTTAACAAAGTAGTCCATACTAATTTTATAATCACAATCATGTCCATCAACAAATTGCAATTTAATCCAAAGATTAGAGATATTCATATGTGAGACCCCAATATAATATTTTACATATTAGTCCCTCTATCAATAAATATTCCATATAAGTGGGATAATTAGACAACCAATGACACTGTCGATCTTCACTTATATGTGTGTTTCTTTACACTATTGGACATAAAACAATTTAAAGAAAAATATATAAAAATATATATATATATATTATATATAATAAAATACTTTCAAAAAATAATCGGCCGGATTTTTATCCAACACATAAGAAACACAATCTAGAATATTCTCTCCTACAATAGGAGTGATAGATCCCACTTGGATGACTACAAACCTTCATGTATTTATTATATAACCCAACATGTCCGTATATAGCCTGTAATTAGCATCACCGGTTGACACTATCAAAGTAATATAATTTATACATAAGATTTAATAACATCCTCAGGTAATAAGGATTTTCTGTAACAGAATAACTCTTTTGTTCTATGACAGTGTTTGGTCTAAGAGTTCTGTATGGTCCAGTTCAATATTTGTCAACTACAAATATCCACAATGTTACTAAGAGTCTCCACTCTAGTGGTTGAGACATACCACTCTATCACACATAGTAGTACAACATGTGACAACCAATAATGAATACAAAATCATATTTTATCTCATAGGTTGTGAACTATTTTGGGTTGCAAGGAACATAGATAATCATGTCTCACTTTAATGATCTCTATCATTAATTTGAAATCTATACAATGCAAGGCCATAATAATATATCATCAAACATGAATAATACAATACCCATAATTATACATGCAATAAAATAAAACTATTTTATTATTAAACAATAACTAAAATTGGCTTTGTAGGGCATACTAGTTTTTCAACAACAATCTAGACGAGAGGCTAAATCAATCACCAGGGGTGAAGCTCACCGCACACAACAACAAAACATAAGAGAAACAAAAGGAAAGAAACAGATGAGAAGGTGAAGTCCACCATCAGGTATCCAAGGCCTCCTCAAGCTGGAAGAGGGAGTGGATCACTCTTGGGCTGATGGTGAAGTTCTAATGGTTGAGGCGTCTGATCTAGCTGTCAGGAAATTAAGGGAGTGCCTGAGGATCAGAGTGGAGTCTTTTGGGATGTAAAGGCCCTGATCTGTAGCTGCAGAAATCCAAGCAAGAAGCATATGAATATTTTTGGAAATAACCGAGAGTGGATTAAGAGCATGCAAGTTAAAGATGCCATTGTTAATTTCTAGCCATAGATTCTAGAAAATAGCCCTTGAAAGTAGGTCCCAGAGGAGACGGTGTTGAGCATATAAGGAAGGGATCCAGGAAGTCCAGACTTCAAGAAGAGTCTGAGGGAGGGAAAACAACCCTAGAATTTGGTTAAAGAAATACCAAATGTGTTCAGAGAGGTTACATTTAGTGGTCAATGGATTCTGAATCTCTGTAGCATAATATGCAAGTGTCCATTGCACATTGGGTATTACACCTTTTCTCGGCTAAATTGGTGAGGGTTAAGATTTTATTATCCTAAGTAAGCCAACAGAAAAGGTTTTATTTTACTCGGGCAACCCACTTTCCAAAAAAGTGATAAAGATGGCTACGAGTACCACTATCTACTGGGAAATGGTAGAAGGATTTAATTGAAAAAACCATGTTACTTTCCAAAGTCCAGATTCTCACGTCCTCTTGCTTACTAAGACAGTTTAGAATTGAGGACAAAAGATGTGAAGATAGACTCAAGAGAAGCTGTATGGAAAGATCCCTCTGGAAAGAGCAGGTCAGAGAAGTAGTGACTTACAAAGGACCAAGGTCCGATGTAGTCATTAAAGAGGTCAAGCCAAATGTCTTTTAGGGGTTCTGCCTTCTAACCATTTTTCATGCCAAAAAAGCATGGAGGGGTTGTTCTTTACAAGCTTTGAGGTGCAAAATATGAAAAGGTAGCAGAAGAGGTGTAATCCTTGCAAAAAAAAAAAAGATTTATTTCTTGATGGTGTATGGAACAAAGGCCATGGGGAGCTTCTATTCAAGTAGTTGAAGTTGATGATTTTAGACCAATAGCTATTATAATATGATTTTCCACCACCATTTTCCTATGAGAGCATTGTTGAAATTTTGGATATTGAGAATATTAAATATTGGCTTGATATCCTTAAGATGAAGCTAAAATCTTGATCTCTTTTAATTCAATGGTTTAAATTGCTCTATTGTTTATATAGGGTTATGTTTGTTGGGTGTTGTGTAATGAGAGAAAAGAGAGAAAGATAGAGAGGATGAGTTCTCTTGTATTTGGAGAGTGGAAAGAGTGAAGTGTAGAGGAGAGCTTTTGTTCTTGTTTGATCTTGTTAAAGTAAGGCAACACCCTTATTTTTGAGGTAAAAGCTAGTTCTTAGAGCTTGGTAACCTTCTTATGACTTTATGTCTATTTCTTGTACTCTTGTTATTCCTCATGATATAGTGAAGCATTGTTCTCCCATGGATGTAGGCTTGTACTTAGCCGAACCACGTTAAATTGGTGTCTCTTATTTTATTCTTGTGAGATTGGTTGTATGTCATTCTTGTATTGCCCATTCATTGTGTTATTGCTATGTATTATGATATTGCACATCAAGTGTTCGATGAATTATCACACCAGTTCCACGCTTCCTCACACGTAACAAAGAATACCCCACCCTTCCATGCTGTCATGTTTGCAAATCCTTTTCCAAACAACTAACCTAAAACCTTTGGGGCCCAACTCATGACATTTCCAGAGAAAATCCCTACAAATTTTGTCTATTTTCTTGGTCACCTAAACTAGTAACTTAAACACTGACATCTGATAAGTTGGAATAGAGGAAATAACTGAATTTAGAAGAGTGAAACAACCACCTAAAGAAAGGTAATTAGTTTTCTAGGAAGTAAGCTTAGATTGGACCATCATAATAAGTTCAAGCAGTTTTATTACCTAGGTCTTTTCCCCGAGAGCGACACCCTCAAGTAGGTTAGGGGAAGACAATCCTGGCGCAGTTGAGGGTAATGTCTGAGGTTTCATTAGGTTGGTAACCAAAATTAGAGGAATACATACAACATTTTAGAGAAGTTAATTTTAAGGCTAGAAGATCCTTTAAATAGGTATAAGATCAGCTTGATAACATCTAGATTTCAATTTATGCTTCTTCCCGAATATGGAAAAATCATAAATTAGAATCTTCTGCAGTGAAAAATTACAAAATTAAATTTTTTTATAATGAAAAAAATTTAAATGACTTCCACATTAGGGATCAACTCATGCTCCCCCTCTCACAGAGCTTGTGAAGGAGACCTGAGTGGGTTGCCTGTTTTAATTAAAAAAAAAAAATGCCAGATTTTGTATATTTTATAAACAATTAAGTGGCTCATTTGATGTTCCAGGACCAAGAAGGGGTACGCCGGAGAACAGGCATCACCTGTTACTATGATTAAGCGCCGTGGGGTTCCAAGCCCAATGGTCATGAGAGCATCTGGGGCCGGCGCGCTCTGGATCACTGATGTGGTGTGCATCGATTGCCTCTTTTGTAAGATCTTGGTTAGTGATTATTAACCGTGGTTGCAGACTTGCAGTATTCTCTCCTCTTCCTCCTTGTCCCAAGTCCATCTCCTTGATCCGCAGCGCGGTGCCCTATTAGCGTGGAGGGAAGATGGCCGCACCCCGATCACAGGAGGCGTGGGATTGCATGCTTCCGGGGCCATCCAGCCGGAACAACGGAGGCTGCGCTGACTGCAGCGCAGGGGGTCTCCTGGCCTATGGTGCCGGCAGCAGCATCGTCGTGGCCGACCCGCGTTCCATGCAGCTAATATCCGTGCTCCCCATGCCCGCTCCCTCCCAGAGCTCTCCATCCCCGCTACTCGTCACCTCTGGCCACGCCCTTGCTCCCTTCGTCACGGCCCTCAGGTGGATCCCGCACTCTATCTCCCGCGATCTCTCTACCCAGGACGAGCCCTCCAACTCTCATCTCCGCCTAGCCGTCGGGGACCGCCAGGGCCGCATCGCCATCTGGGACTTTCGATCCAGGCTCGTTGTCCAATGGCTTGACCTCGATTCTGGTGGCGCCGAACGATCCCGGCTCGGTATCCAGGATCTCTGCTGGATACTTTCCGACACCTGGCTCCTCGCCGCTATCCATGGGCCCTCCCTCCTTGCCCTCTGGAACCCCATTGCTGGCCGCTGCATCTGGAAGTACGACGCATCCCCCGAATTCCTTTCTTGCATACGCCGCGATCCCTTCGATTGCAGGCATTTGTGCGTCCTTGGGCTCCGTGGGTTCCTGCTCTCGGCCATCGCCCTCTCTGGTGGCATGGAGGGTGATGTCTCCATAAAGGAGCACCAGATCTCTGGAGTCCTGGATCATGCCGAGCTTCAGAAGCTGGACAAAGAATCCTCGTCTGCTTCCCCTAACTCCCCCGCCCTCGCAGTCTTCCCTCTCTTCTGCGCGAAGTTCTCATTCTCACCGCTATGGAGACACATCCTGTTGATCACCTTCCCCAAGGAACTCATTGTCTTCGACCTTCAGTATGGGGCTTCACTTTCTTCTACCTCATTGCCTCGTGGGATGGGCAAGTTCATGGATGTAATGCCTGATTCGGGTATGGATCAGCTATACTGTGCTCATCTCGATGGAAAACTCAGCACATGGAAGCGGAAGGAGTAAGCATTTCTGTTCCATCTTCTTCTGCTCCTCAATTTAACAACTAGCATGTGTCATGAGTGAAAGATTTAGGCCTTTTTTTTCCTTTTGCACCATCATTCAAACTTAAATTATTGCCATCTAAGAGAACTAATCATTAAGGTTTGCTACAAGAGAGCAATGCAGAAATGCAATACAGCTTAGTGCTTCTGTTGTAAGGGAGAGGCTGGTAACTAGAGGACTTTGCACTATCTTTGGTGAGTGTTATGGTGTGCGTTATGGTTTTATGCTTACGGTCCTGCGACCAAGGTTTCGCCTACGTCCCTGGTTTCTCTTATTCTCCCTTGTATAAGGTCCCTCAACCTCACTCTAGTCCCCTGGTTTCTCTTAGACTCACTTCTAAAGGTCCCTCAACCTTACTCTAGATGAGCACCATGGATGTATGGACAATCCTGCATCTTATGAATACTGTTCACTATATTGTCCTATTTTCTAGCTTAATTTCTATATTGAATTATAATATCAAACCAGATAAAACAGGGGCCTCTGTTGTGTAAAGTACCTTTTGAATTAATGTAGGAAGAATTTGGTTTTTGCATATCAATATCACAATGTCCCACGCTGACATTTCTATTCATGTGGTAGCCTTGCTTGCCTATCTGTGTATGTGCCAAGTTATTACTATGTGTGAGCTGAATCTATGTGGTGGGATTTTTATTCATTATTAGCAAAATTCCATGTTGGACTTATTTGTGTTGTTCATGGGCTATTCAGAAAATACATTTTTTTGTATCTTATATAGTTGTGTGTCTTGTATGCTCAATATCTGTTTGCATAATGGATATAGATCTCTGCAATTATCAGTTCTGCTTACTAGTTTATGAAAACAGAGGAGAACAGGTGCATGCCTTGTCAAAGATGGGAGAGCTAATGCCATCTATTGGTACCGCTGTTCCTTCTCCTTCAGTCCTTGCTGTTATTCTCTGCCAGTCTGAATCTTTTCTGCAGAAAGTTGAGAAGCTTTCTGTGCCTTCCCTCTCAGCAAACTTGTCATCAGCTGCTTGCTTCTCTCTGCCCTCAGACTTGTGCACCAGAACAGATCTTGTTTCCAATTCGTATCTGGTCTCGATTTCTGATGATGGAAAAATCTGGAGCTGGTTGTTAGCCTCTGACAATTCCACAGGTGTTCAGGACACTTCATCTAAGATGACCAAGGCTGCTGATATATGTGAAGAAACAGTCCTACAGTTGCAAACTGAAGCCAAAGAGTCAGAACCTGTGGAGAGTGCTAACATTCGTGCCATTAGCTCTAGTCCTCAAGGGTCAAACTTCTTCACCAAGGTCAGTCTTGGGGAACAGCTTCCAAACAGTCTCTCTTCCTTTTTTTTTTTTTGGTTTTTGCTGTTGCAAATTGCAGTCATAATGATAGCAGGTGATATCAATTAGTTAAATAGTTTATTCGACCACAAACTGCAATGCTTATAGTCTCTAGTTCTTTTTTGCTATATTGTACAATCTCTGTGAATGGATGATATAGATATTTGATTAAATCTAGAAGAACAATTTCTAATTCAAATGAGTTCAAATTAAAAAAAAAAAAGGAAGATATTTCCTTTCTGTATGGGTTGCCCGGGACTCGAATCTGGAACTAGCCAGATGGATTTGTCTCATTTAAGCAGACCAACCTGCTCCTTTTTACGCCATCTTTCTTATCAGATGGAAGTAAACCAATATTGTGAATAAAATTTCGCATCTCTCAACTTCTCCTTTACATAATTTATGCATTTACATACTCAGATTTCAAGGTGCTATTTAAATATGTAGTTTAAGTATAAGATAAGTTAAACAAAAAATGAAAATTTCCAAACTGACTGAAGTTTTAATCCATCATGCATCTTCTTATCATTGTTATGCTACAAACTATCTATTTTGTGCCCCTTGATTGCTTGATATGGTGTTTTGAAAATGTTTATATTTTATTTCAAGTTCCACATCGTAGGTTAAGATGAGTAATGTTGATTCTACATGTAGATCATTCATATTTAAATGGTTATGGATATAATTCAGTCTCAATTCCTATGTTAAGATATCATGCTGTCATTTATTATATGGTGCACATGTGTGTTATTATTGTGCTAATATATGTAATATAGTATGAGGCTCTGGTCGTTTGCCATGTAAGAATTTTTGTTCAGGCATTTCAGTTTATATATCATCTATGGTTGTAAGTCAAAAACTTATGAACTCTTTAATGTGCAGAAATTAGATCAATTCCATCATATAGTCTACAAGTTCTTGATATTTCTTATTTCTGGAATGGCCTTGAGAATGAACTTTGGATGTGCAAACATAAATTCATTCATAATCATTTGCATGGGAATTAGAATGAAGTCTTCTTGGTAAAAATCTTCAAATATCATATTCGTTTGATTTTTTTTTTTCATTCAACTACTGAAGCATTCAAAATAGATTAAGGTTTACCTTTTTTTGTCCCAGAAAATTCTTCCAGAAGATGTCTTAAAAAGGTGTCTGCATTGACCTTTCTATTAGATACATATGGAAGTATTGCAAATATCTGTCATGCCTGATTTATTCTCTCTGTGGACGTTGTCTGCAAGAAGATTTGAGTTTTAATGATGACCTATGTAAGCAACCATTGGCTTTTAGGATAAAGATATTATCACAAGTTGTAATAAAAAACGAGTAACTTGGCTTTTAATAAGAGTCACTTCATGAGTGGAGGCCTATCTATCTGTACCTTGTGCCACATCAAATAACTTCCTGTCGCAGCCTTATGATGATGAGCAAGACATTTGTTTTCTGAATCCTCTCTGAGATTTGTAAGGTATAGATCATTTAATATGGTGGACGTTTCAACCTTTAAGAAAGGGTTTTATATTTCTTGTCTAAGAGAACTTGGGAAATATGTGCATGAACAGATATGAAATTTAGTTCAGCTTAGTTGAAAATTTATATTTGGTGGCGTTTCCACACTCCTTTAGATAAGGCATGGTTCATCATCCAGCTCTCATAATGAAGAAGGATGTCTGTTTAACGAAAATATAAGTTCTGCTTACAGGTTTTTTTTTTTTCTTTTAAGAGTACAAGCAACCACACTTGACATTATTGCTAGAGTATATGTGAAATTTCTTGTATGCGTCTATTTGATTCCATTGGCTATCTATTTTTCAACTTCCGTCTTATCTTAATTTGGCAAGCATCAGATTGCTAATTATCAACTTTCTTTTCCGTAGATGAGCCTGATTGGCCAACTTCAGCTTCTTTCTTCAACAGTATCCACTCTAGCTGTTCCAGCTCCTTCTTTGATTGCTACTGTGGCCCGTAGTTCCCTCAACTATCAAGTGTTTTAGTTTTGATTTTCAGATGTAATTATAGCAGCAGATCTATTATTATAATTCTTCACTAAACGATTTGGTTGGATTATCCTATTTCTAGGTGGGGGTAATGTTCCTGCACCAGCTGTTCCTCTTGTTGCTCTTGGAACGCAGAGCGGGACAATCGATGTTGTTGATGTTTCTGCAAATGCAGTTGCAATGAGCTTTTCTGTTCATAATAGTACTGTGAGGGGGCTTAGATGGCTTGGGAATTCTCGCCTTGTTTCTTTCTCATACAATCAGGTGCTTAATATTTTGGATTGCATTATACATTTACCCCTGCAGGAGTACTATCTAATTTATGTCTTTCAAATGGTAATTATGTGCTTCTGTCCCAAGATTGTGCATTGGAAGGTGGAGCCTTATCTGAGCAATATTATTATTTACCTGCCTACAATTTTTAGTTTCGTATCATTTTTGTTGGCCTCAAGAATGCCATTCATTAATGCTGTGCACCATAATTGTGAAGTTCTTAATTGATTGCTAAATATCAGTGCTTGTTATTTGCTACCATTTCCATTGCTATGAGTTGCTACAATCAATGTGTTGTCGTTTGATGCATTACTTGGTGCATACAGGTGAATGAGAAAGTTGGTGGCTTTAATAATCGACTTGTTGTGACATGCCTTAGAAGTGGACTCAATCGCCCATTCAGGGTATTGCAAAAGTCAGAGCGTGCACCAATAAGGGCTATAAGGGCTTCTTCATCTGGAAGGTTGCCCTAACCTACCCGTTCTTTCATTAACTCTTTGTAATTATCTTTTGCGTTTTCTGCTGATTTAAAATTTAGTTGAACACACAATGCTTGTTGCTGCGTAATGTGATCTTGCTGAAGTTTTGCAGACCTTGATTATTGTAAGAGGCTAATGATCTGGTTTGGCTTTATCATAACATTTTGAAGCATATTTGATTTGTATATTGTTGCTTGCTGGTGTTTGCCCAAACACTGATTCTGATGCACCAGAAGAATGTTTGCTCAATGAAACAGAATTGTTTATCTTGTATTGTCTATGATAAGAAGCTTGATGTGTTAGATGATTATAACCCTTCCAAGATGATGTTAGGAAGGAGAAATGAAATAGTCTAGACCTTTATGTATCCAAACCTATTTATGGGCTTGGTTTGGGGTTCAGTTTAGTGAGTTCTAATATTCAACATCAAACAGTTCTACTTTCTCAATATAAATTTTTTTTGTTGGAACTGGATTAGATTTGCAATTGATATTATTGGGAGAAGTCGCCTTTTATACTGATGCTCACAAGATCGTTTCTACAAAAGCCTAAGCAATTTCTACTTTTGTTTAGAGCACCTTTCTTACTTATGTCAGGCCACTACTATCACCATTATTATTTGAAGCATGTGGGAGATCTTGATATACTTACTGTATTAACTATCCCACATTTATAGTGCTTAAAGTTATTAAAGGGTGATTGTTGTTACCTCTATGAGAAATGTTTGTGAATTTATACTATAGAAATTCAAGCATGTGTTTGACCCATTCGGATGTGATTGTCATAATGCTTTAGAATGGGAATCTGATCATATTTTTAAAATACATTCGTAATATCTAAAAAATTCACTAGGAAGGACCTATTATTAGCCTATCTGGTTTTATTAACTCAGGGATTCAGTTGTATTTTCTGAGTTTGTTTTGGATTTTGAAAGTATACTCTATGACTTCTAATATGATTTACATGGTTTTTGTGTTATATTAGAGGACTTAAATCTATTGTAGGATTTTGCTCTTTGGAATTATGGGATCTTAAATTGATGTTATCTGTAAAACCCATAATTGTTGTACAACTTGTTTTGTAGAAATTGCGATAACCTATGTGCCTTCATCCATCCAAAGGAATTGATTTTAGTCATACTTTTTGTGAAAAGTATAAAATTGTTCCATTGTCATTGGTCATGCATAATCCAATATTCTGACAGATTATTTGGCTTGGAGTGATCAAATTTGATGCCCAAGAGTGAGATGGTACCCCTGGGATCTTTAAGATGTCCGTATATGGTTTGCATGACAATATTGGTGTAATATCCAAGAATCCAAGGTTTCCACGTTTGGTTGATACCTTGGAATTCCTTTTTCTTTTTTCATTGATTCATTAACTGATGAACATATATTTGTTTTCATTATATGTGGTTTTTAAACCTTGAATTTAGAATGATCATTCTGTTTGCTTAAGATGATCAAGCTACCTTGATTGATGTCCCTCTGCCATATTAAATCCATTTGTGCTTATGTTGCATACCAAGGGGAAATAATAGGTTGGGGGCGTTAGTGGTAATACTATTGTTCAGAAAATACTGGTGTTAGGAAGGTTTTAGCTAGTTATCTAGACTTAACTATTGAAAAGTAACGTGAAGGGTAATTCAGTCAAGTAAACATTTTTCGAAGAATTTCCATGCCATTTTAAAATGATTCCGGATTCTGTGACCATTGGCAACCCAGATCCGATAGAAGCCAATTCTCGAAATTTAGGTGTCTTATTTCCTCATTAGAGGGGTGTTTTGTTGGGGTTGGAATAAACTGGGGACAGGTTTTGAAGTTTGAATTTAGTTTGGATGGGAACTTTTATTCCTAGTTGACTTAGTTTTGATTTAATTGATACTAATTAAACTAACATTTGGTAAGTAGAGTTATGTTTGTAATTAATGATTTATATTTATTAATATTTGCTGAATTTTTAAATGTTAACTATATTTTGTAAAAAGAGTTCTTATATTTCAAGTTATTGAGAAGGTGGTGTTTGGTTGGAGAGGCTTGAATAAGCAGTAGCTTCTCTCGACCTATCTTCAACCAAACACCACTCAAAGGATCCTGACAAATCACTCTTGGAACCATGAACCAAATGTCCTATAGTGTCTGGGATGTAACAGACATATTTTAAAGACCCATTTACCTTGTAAGATTGTTGTACAGATGAGAGTTTGATATTCTCATTGGATGATTAAACCAGTTGCTGTACCGCATCTCTGTTAGAACTTGATGTGGCAAGTGGCTGAGCGTAATTATTGTTGGTACAGAAGAAATCTAATCTTTCCTGTTAAAGGTGATGAATTATGAAAACATAATGCTTGCAGAACATCATTATTCTAATTTGTTTTTGCTCCTGTCTATGCCTTGTTAGTTTATTGTTTTTAGTTCCTTCTCTAAATAGAAACGACATAAGAGATTCTTGTGTGTATTACCACTTTGGAGGATTACAATAGACAATTTACAGAATATTCTTTTTCTCTTGTTTCCTTGTATACGTTATGGCTTAGTGATATTAGCTTTGTCATGTTATCTCTTAGGATGACAAAAGCACCTTGCAGGTACCTTCTTATTGTATTTCGTGATGCTCCTGTTGAAGTCTGGGCTATGACAAAGAATCCAATAATGGTACAACCTTTCTACTCGTAGCTTTATTGTTGTTGTACTTATAAATCCAATGTTTGAGAAATTGGTTTTCAATTAAAACCACTAATTGATGTATCCATAGTATTCCTTTTATAAGAAATATAACTTAATCATTATCCATAAAATATTTGTACTACCATTGAAACATTTAATTTTTAATAGCTTTATATTGTAATACATGCATTTAGGAATCTATTGATGCATTCATCTGCTACTATGCCTCGAGTGTTAAGTATTAGCTAACTAAAACATTGAAGGAAAGCGAGTGTAAGCAAAAGCAGTTATCAGTCAGCAAGTGCCCAACCTTCATCCTTGTTTTTGTGTAATGGAGTTGCCAACATTTTATCTTCTTATGTTTGAGTGACCTGTTATATTTTTTTTTTAATTATTTGTGGGATTTGGGCATGATATGTTTTCTTTTGATTTCTCAATTGCATATGCCACAGTATAAGTAATAGACTCCCAACATTTTTGTGATCCATTTCTGCTGGTGTAAATAGGAGGTTGCTGCTGCCGTATAAAGTGTTCCTTGATTTGTTGTTATATTTTCTTTTTTTATATATTTAATTATTTTAACCCCCCTTTTTTTTTATTAGAAGATGTTTTCCCCCAAAGTGTCCCTCCAGCATGTATCAGTCTACAGACACAGCCTTTTATATTTGTAGCCCAAAATCAATATAGAGAAACTTCCAAAGGACATTAGTTCAAAAATTAGTTGATGCTGATTATTGCTGCCTAAAACTTTCCCTATAATACAAGTCGAATTACTGGAATAACCATGTTTTATCATTGAAATCTTCGAAAAGATATTAGTGGCTGCTTGAAGAGCTTGTTCATAACATTCATCCCTACCATGGGAACTAGACCAATTATGAAGAACTTTAATGGTCTATAGCTGCTTAGTAATGGCAGCTTTTAGTTGACAAATCGCTGAAAAAGCAAAGGAAAAAAATGTTGCCAAAATATGTATGCCAACTGTTGCCCTTCATTGGTTGTTGTCCTCCTTGCCCACGTCTATTTTTCCTCGAATTGATCTAAAGGGTGATTTATGAATTGTAAGTATGTGGCATGGTAAATATTATTGTGTCTGACGATGTTCTACTGGATTTCATGTGAAGCACATCTTCAAAATTTCTACAGTTGTGATAAATATTTTCTTTATTTACTTGTGTAGCTTAGATCATTAGCTCTGCCTTTTACTGTACTGGAGTGGACCCTTCCATCTGCTCCCCGTCCTCTTCAAAATGGATCTTCTAGGCAATCATCAATATCTTCCAAGGAGCAATCCTCCAACAATATTTCAAGTGGGGATGCATCACCTACGAATTTGAGTAAGAATTTTTGTTTGAAAGAGGTTTATTTGATGAAAGTTTATCCGTAGTTTCATTTATTTTTTTAAACAACCGCTTGCATCTCTTATTCTGCTCCAAGCTGAAGGTTACTCTTTTGCAGAAACAACTCCAGAAGGTTCTGGAGATGAAACTTCGGAGAGTTTTGCTTTTGCGCTAGTAAATGGTGCACTTGGTGTGTTTGAGGTTCATGGACGGAGGATACGAGATTTTAGGTGAATATTCTCTTGGCAACCTGCATGTTCACCCAAGATCTTGTATCCTGACAAAAGTGTTCCAGGTGTATTCATAAAAGGAAACATATCGAATCTCATTTTAGATTAGAATTGACAGCTATGTACAACTCAAACACATAGTTTATGGGCAAATAACAAACTAGTATCTTTTAATTATGATGACCATTGGTAGCTATGATACTGGTTTTTCTGGACAATCTAAGGCCTAATGAAAAAAATCAGCTAATATGAGATACAATATCACTATTTGCCTTTTCCTAAGATTGCTACTCATCATACTAAATCACTTGAAGGTTGATGAGAACATTCAGCTCCCTAGAAGGGTAACATCCATGGTGAAATATCTCTGTTATTATTCAATTGATAATATCAAGCAAATACTAACCACTGATTCATTTAGAAGAGCATTATGTTATATTCTTTATCGTTCGTGCCACTGGATGTTCAGAGGTTAG
Organism: Dioscorea cayenensis subsp. rotundata; assembly: GCF_009730915.1. Taxonomy (NCBI): domain Eukaryota; kingdom Viridiplantae; phylum Streptophyta; class Magnoliopsida; order Dioscoreales; family Dioscoreaceae; genus Dioscorea; species Dioscorea cayenensis. The sequence continues at coordinate 1,376,615 of NC_052496.1, read as the reverse complement.
TTGATAATAAAGTTTTTATTGATTTATCCAAGTTTACTGTTTAGGTTTGAAACCATCCTTTTTGCTTTGCTCAATAGTGTTGCTTTGTAAGATTCCACGAGCTCTCTTTCCACAAAATGCTTTTTTCCACCATCTCTTGTATTCATCCCGTTCAATAGTGTCAGAATTGGATGGCTTGCTTAAACTAGTGGAGCTGTGGAATAGCTTGAAATTAAATTCTGAGCTACTTGATCTCAGTCATAACTACTGACATTTTATTAGAGAATGTCTTCCAAGTGCATAACTTTTGATAACTCTTCCTTGCTATTTCTATTTTTGACAATTATCAAATATGCACATGAATAAGGGCAAGCTTATGCAAGTTATAGTCTAATTCATGACATTTGACTATTTTTGAAAGAAGCTTGATATGTAGTTGGAAGTAAATATTATAAATTAAGGGCTATGATTAAATCAGCCTGCAATTCATTCCCCAGAACTTGATCGAGAATTTAAAACATTTAGTTCCCTAGTTTTGTGCATAATATTAATATCTTGATATTATTTGTATTAGAGATGAATTTACTTTAAGCTTTTATTTAACTTGCTTGCCTTGTGAAAAGTGCTCATTTCATTTTCCTACTTCAGACCAAAATGGCCGTCTTCTTCTTTTGTTTCGTCAGATGGACTGGTTACTGCCATGGCATATCGCCTCCCTCATGTAGTATGTATTATCTGCTCCACTAATCTTGGATTTGTGGTTATTTTTTTTTAATTTTTTTTAATTTAAACTTTTTCAGTGTAGACAATGGATTTTTCACTTCGTACTGAATAAATAATCTTCATATTTATTCATTTATATCAGGTTATGGGAGATAGATTAGGTAACATACGTTGGTGGGATGTAACAACAGGCCTTTCTTCATCATTCAACACTCACAAAGAAGGGATTAGGAGGATAAAATTCTCCCCTGTTGTTTCTGGAGATTGCAGTAGAGGACGCATTGCTGTACTTTTTTATGATAATACATTCTCCATATTTGATCTCGTAAGTTCAGAAGAGCTACCACATTTTGCTTTTACTATTTTCTTGTGATTAGTTATCTCTGTCTAATTTAGCCCGTGCTTGATAAATGTGATACTAAATGTTCCCTTTCTACATTTATGTAAATTTTTTATTTTATGAATAATAAACATAAGCCTAATTGTGAATTGTAGATTTTATTAATTTTAAAATATCAGATAACTTATAGTGGGTAGCATATAAAACAATTTTAATTTGAGCTAACCTAAGAGGCACTTGTAACTTCTCAGCTTGCTTACAATCCTTACGGCATATTTTCAATTTCCAACTCTGAACGCTCACCATTTGCCCGTTTTCTGTTTAACATTGATAAGGGCACTAACTGGAAGTTGTAAACTGAGCAGATTAATGTTTTGTCCAACAAGATGGGTTAAGGGGTAATAGAATAATCATGTAGCTATGGAAATTAAGTATCTGAAATTTTTATCACATGCCTATTCTCTCAGTTGCAACGAAAATGCTTTATGATAAGTATATGTTGTGCAAATGAATTTCTATACTTGGAAAATGTTGCAGTACGAAATATTTTGTTGGAGTTTTCCAATGTTGCGTGCGGTACTTGATCAACTCCTCTCGATCAAGTCAGCCTTTCTCCCATGTGCGCTAGGCAAATTGCTAAGTCTAGCAAACTAAGAACACGAGAGAGCTTGGAAAACTTGGAGTTAATGCATGCTGAATTTTGTGTGAGGATTTTAAGTGTTAATTATCATCATGTGGTCCTTTCAACCATCCACATCTTCAAATGGAGTAAAATTACCTGCGAGGCCTGAGTATAGATTGTGGCTATGTAGGCCCTGAGATGGGATGACTTGCTATTCATAATGGGCAGAAGATGATAGGCCAGTTGTGAATAAATGTGCAGCTGCACTTCAGGGGGTATATTAGAAGAGAAGTTTCACCAAATAATGACTATTGACCTTACTCTTGTCAGGTTATGCATTACTAATGATGATTGATGACTATCTTGGTGTTAGGCTTTTTTATTAAGCCAATAATTAGATACTAATAATTTGGTAAACAATTAATTGTTTAGCTACAAACGATCATGGATTTTGTTATGTGTGCAGGATACATCTGATCCATTAGCCAATGCCCTTCTGCAGCCGCAATCCCCAGGAACTCTTGTGCTTGAACTTGATTGGTTACCAATGCGCACAAATAAAGATGAACCTCTTGTCTTATGCATTGCTGGAGCTGACAGTAGCTTTCGTCTTATTGAGGTTAATATGTAAGTTCTCTCTTGTTATTTTGGTCCAATCTTTTTGTTTAGTAAAGTTTTTTTAGAAAAAATTACCAAAAAATAATAACAAAAAAAATCTTGTGGCTTCACAGAGTTGCAAAAAAGGGTATGCGCTTTCAATTTTTCCATTTATTGAATGTGTTTTATTCAATTAACAAAAAAAAGAAAAAAATCGTGAATGGTGTTAATCCCAACTTATGTGGTAAGGGCAATTTCGCAATAAAGACCTCAAAATAGAAATTAGAGTTTAAAGTTTACTACATGACTTCAACCAAGGAAAAAAAAAAGATTTTTTTTTTTTTTTTGTGCCAAATGGGATTTTAAGTGAATTGGCAAAATTGTCCTTACCACATTAGCAGTGATTAACATTGTTAGCAGTTTTTCCTAAATATCTTGTAAATTGAAAAATAAAAGCACAGGCTCTTTTTGCAATTTTGTGAGACCACAAGGTTTTTCGTAATTTTCCCAGTTTTTGATTCCATTAGAAAGCTAAAGTACAATGTTGTAAGATTTTCCATATATAATGTTGTCTTGACCCAACCTGTATGAGGGATTGCCCACTTTGGTTCATCCCATATTAGATTTCACGGTTTTGTGCTATAAAGTGTGCCCCATATACTTTAACTCCAAGTGACAAATAGAATCTTGGATGTGGGACTGTTTAGTTCATTCCCTTATATACAATGCTAAATCTAATTGGAATAAAATATGGTGCCACAGACCCACCAGCTTCTAGTTGGTTCATTCTCGAACTAACTGCACCTCATATTACATAATTTGAGTTACCAAGCTATCCCTATGTACTAAAGGGCTTTAGACTATAATGCCATTAAATTTTTCATGACCCAACTTGGCCCATGTGAGGAGTTGTTTGTTTTTGTCCATCATGTACCATTATTCTACCAATTACGTCTCACATATTTAGGTGTAAGTCATACAAATAAGCACATCTGTGTGTGTGTTTGTGATGTGGAATTATAAAATTCATCACCTACTCACAATCCTAAACGGAATCATGGTTGGGGTATTGCACATAAAGGTTACATGCATGGAAGATAATTAATTGGAAAATTAGAACCACAAGTAGGGCTGTAAATGAACCAATGTATTCGTTAAAAGCTTGAAGGCTCGGCTTGGCTCGCTCATTAAGCTAAATGTGCAATTCTCAAGCCTAATTGTTGAGCTAGTTAGATAAACAAGCCGAGCCTAAACACCACCCAGCTCGGCTCCTTAAGGCTCATGAATAGACTCATTTATTATATCCTTAAAAGCTCGTTTATAAGAATCGTTAAAGGACTCATTTATTGTATCGTTAGAGGCTTGTTTATAAGAATCATTAAAGGACTTGTTTATTATACGTAAAAGCTTGTTTATAAGAATCGTTAAGGGCCTAAACTCGTGTCAAGCGGTCCAAGCCTTAAGTGATTCCATATATAAGCTTAAATTATTATTTTACTAAAATGATCCTCAAGCTCAAATCGAGCCGAGCCGAGCTTGATAATGATTCATTAAACGAGCTTCAATCGACACACTATTGAATACAAAAATAAAAAATAAAGAAAATTGCCGGCTTTAATCGAGCTAACGAGCCGAGCCCCAAGGCTCACTAATAAAGCTTGAAATAAGCTCAACTGGAGCTCGAGCTTGGTTGAAATAGTAACGAGCTGAGCTTGAACATGGCAAAGCTCGGCTTACACCCTTAGCCACAAGGAGTATATAGTGGAATGTTGAAATAATGAACTACTTACTAGAGAATAGGAGATGATAATGTTACACGATGTATATGTCCATATTTATTGGACTAGAATAATAGCTAAAATGGAATACTTTTGCCGGCATTGTTTTCCTCTTTATTATATGCTCACTTTTTGGGTTTATTTTCCATGAATGAGATGATTCATGGAACCTAGGATTTCCATAGTTTAACTATAAAGGAAATGAAGCCTTTTTTATACATAATGGAAGGACATCTTGACATTTTGCCAGCATGAACATATGAAATCCCAATGGAATTAATTAATTTTGCTTCAGGAATGAAATGCCCCATGATATTTTACATGCAACATAAGTACCTATGGCGGAAGCAATATGGATTATATTTGTGACTTGTATCTTCCCGTCGATTTCCTTGTCTTCACGATGTTCACATGCTTCTTAGTTTAATATCTTAAAGATTTGATTCGCAAGGAACATGACTCCTTTTAGGGACCATTATGTGTTTTTTCGTCTAACTGATTTATGTTGCCTTATGATTCAAGAAGTTGTTGATCAAAAGCCAACTTCAATTTCAATTAATTGATTGTTCCTATTTCTTCGATTTCACCAGACATATTGTGCTCTTATTATCTGTCACCAATATCGGCAAATTTCTTTTCTGATGTACAGCAATGGTGCTAAGACCAGTTCAGGTTTCAACCCAAGGATGTTTAAAGAAAGATTCCGGCCAATTCCATTGTGCTTACCCATATTATTTCCTACAGCACATGCCTCGGTATGGGAATGGATTTTTGTCAAAAAGTATATTGTTGCCAATGTATAATTGCAGTTTGAATTGCATGGTTGACTTACATAATGATGAATGAGCATGCACACACTACACAGGCAAATTTATTTTGAAAATAAAATTAAGAAATATGAAGGAGAGTCAGGATCCTAGGTATATTATCTCACTGCAGTGTGAATCCATACAGGCATTACGGATGGTTTTGCAGATGGGGGTTAAACCATCTTGGTTCAGTTCATGTAATACAACTATGGCAGGTGTTACCTCTCATATACCTGAAAATGGTTTAGCATCTGTTGGAGACCTTCGCAGTTACATGATCAAGTCTGACCTTCCTGATGTTGGGGACTCAGTGGTGCCTGAATTACTTTTAAAGGTTTTAGAACCATACAGGAAAGAAGGTATGCCATCTTAACTTTCTTCCTGATGCATTGTTCTTTATATCTTATTATATCCTGAATTGATGTGTATGCTTCCTCTGTCCTTATTTATGAAGGGTGCATCTTTGATGATGAAAGGGCTAGACTATATGCTTCTGTAGTGAATAAAGGTTTTGCGGCAAGGCTTGCCTTTGCTGCTGCCTGCTTTGGAGAATTTTCAGAAGCTCTGTTTTGGATGCAGTTGCCTCATGCTCTTCTCCACTTTGTTGATAAATCTTCTAGCAAGTCTTCTAAGGATGCTTCTCAATCAGACTCTCTTTCAGTGGCTGCTAATATATCTATTCCAAATATAATGCCATTGGCTAAAAATTCCATGCCTGAAAGGAGGATGCATTATTCGATGGTAATTAGTCTGAACTTTGTGAGTGGGTGTGTTGTGTTCTTTGTAGATTTTACCTGTAAGTTTAAAAACTTCTCTCTAGTCATGGTTTTGATAAATCTTGAGATCGCTCACTCATTCCATTCTGAACTATCTCCAAACTGGATATTACATATGTATACACCCTAAGGTTGTGAAATTTGACTAATCTTATATTCCAAAAGCGAAGATCATGATTTGACTACTATATCATTGTTCCTTTTATTCAAATATTGTTACCTTATTTTCCAGAACAATGGGCAACTAAAGGTAATGGCATTTGCTCAAGAGGAATTATGGGGTGCTGCAACTGAGCGGATTCCTTGGCACGAAAGACTTGAAGGCGAAGAGGCAATTCAAAAGCGCGTCCATGAGTGAGCAATTCCCTAACCAACTTATTTTAAGCCTTTTTCTTAACCAAATATAATATCTAATAGACATGCATAAAAGCCATGAGAACTCATAGTTGTTGCCATTCCAGAATTACAGGCGTCTTAAAAGTTTCTGTCCTGTAACTTTCAGAGCTTATTCTCTCTATAAAAGTTTTTGAGAAAGAAATTTTCTGCTTGTCTTCATTCTTTGACAATACATCCTTTATATAGAGATAAGGTACAACAATCAACTCTACAAATGAGGAAAGAATAATTTTTCCCTAAAAATATGATACATAAAATCAGGAATGGCCTAAAAAATCTCCAACTAAATCCCTCATAAACCGAAATCTTCCTACACGCCCAACCCCTCAAGCTTAAGCATATGTTTATCATGCCCAGCTTGCCTACTAGACCATTAACTGAAGGTTATATAGACTCTTGGTAAGGACGTCAGCTGTTTGTTCATGTCATGCAAACTCTTTCCTTGTTTATTTTCTCATTAATGAAATGGTGATCAGTTTCTATATGCTTTATTCTATCGTGGTGGATGGGATTCTGAGCAATGTTTATTGTAGCTTTGTTATCACTGTACACTCTCATAGGATAGTGATTGGTCATCTTCGACTCTTGAAGTAGCTTTGTTGTTATAATACACTCTCACAGGACAGTAATTTGTCATCTTCAACTTTCTAAGTAGCATTTCCAAACATATATCTTCACATGTTCCTTGATCTAAAGCATGGAACTCAGCTTCAGTACTACGTAGAACAATAACTGATTGCTTCTTCTCCAACTCACTGGATTACCCCATATGTATGAACAGTAACCTATAGTAGACCTTCTGTCAATTGAAGAATCTGTCTTATTTGCATCCATATAAAGTTTTACCATCCTTGAGTTATTCTTCTTGAAAACTATCTTTTGGTTGGTGTTCCTTTTAAACAACTTAAGACCCTATGAACTGCCTCAACATGTTTCTCCTTTGGCGAGTGCATAAACTGACTAATCATATTGATGGCAAATGCTGTTGGGATTTAATGTGAATGGCTATGTGATAAAAAAAATTTCCATCACTTGGGCCAAAACACAAAGGAACTCAAAAAATGACAATGGCAAGGAGCAAGGCAAGAGCATTAGAACAAACACTAAATGTGAAAACAAAAGAAGCCATGAAGAACCACAAATCTATATCTAGTGAAAGAAATCTTTCCTTACCAAAAGGTTGTAGAATCTCTTGATAAGTAGAAATGTATTTGCCTCTTGACCTCTTGAAAACACCCTTTTACAAAACACCTCTTGATTCACCTTGAACCTAAACAACAAACTACCACACCACTTAGATAGATGGATGTGGAGTTCAAAGCTTAGACTTTACCACCTTGCATGAGGAGATATAATGAGAACCAAGGAGAACCAAAGCGAGGTCGGCTGAGGATTTTTCTTTCTCACACTCATCACACACTTGATTAACCTTTTCATTATGACCCCTTTTATATAGCAAGGGTTAGGGCAAATATTTGTGCAAATTACACAAATGCCACTAGCTTTATTTAGTCATTTCAAGTTCTCATTAATCTCTCCTCTTAGTGGCTCAATAAATAAACTTATGAACAAATAATATCAACCATACTATTTGTTTATGCAATGCCTCTAATATTCTTATAATGCTCTCAAGCATTATACCAAATAATATTTGCATAATCCCATAAATTTAATTATTTATTGTCTAAGCTCGCCATATTATGACATTTTATTTTAGTATTTCATCTATTGCACATTATCTTGTGCATTCGCATGAAATATAAAATAATTGTTGTTTCTCTTCAGTTGGTGTGACCGTATAGAGGATCTATGTCACCTTGGTAATAATATAAAACTTTATATTATTGATTATAAGAGGTTCTATCATTACATTATAGTTATCCAAGTGATATAGTATTTATTTGCTTGATCCACTAATTTTGTGTCTATCCTCGTCTCATGATATTATGAATAATATGTAAAATAGGATCGTGTCATTTTTGCATTATATTCATTTTCTTGGTCTCTCAAGTGAATTATTATTATAACTACATCAGTTTTATTGCATGCAACATAATTCCACTTTACCAAGGGGCCCAACAATATCATCACTCGAAATCGAGGGACAATGATAGGATTAACATATAGATTTCTCCCACACAAGTTGTATACAATGAACTACTATTTCATTCCTATCCCAGGATAGTATTCAAATAGTAATCACATCGTATACTTCTCATGTGAAAAATCATGACGTCTCAAATCTAAGATTCCAAAGATACAATGAAACATCAATGACACAAAACACAATCCATATAATGTTTCAACTATATAGGTCATGTTCAATATATAAAAACACACATTTTATATATTCATGCCATCAAACGATAATACCTTATCAACATTTATAGAACTACAATGTACTTTTGATGACATGACAATCTTACACGATGAATTAATGTTCCTCCTTAATTACCACGATTGCAAAACTTATTTAGTGATCACATGTTTCTCATTTTAGGAGTTCTATGGTTCAAGACCAAGTGCATCTTCTTGAACTCTTCCAAAATATAACATGTTAACCTCAAGGAACATGAATAATAATATTCAAAATCATGAACAATACATAAGTCTATATCAAAATAATAACTTTTAAAACACACATCCTTTAAATGCAGTGCTGGGTAGTGTGTGTGACAAATACATTAATTTTCCCACCGGCCTTTGATATTGTTCTCAGTCAACTACTTTTCCTCCTTTGACGCTTAACTTTTGTTTTGGTTCCATGGGTGTCTCGAAAGGTTTGCAATCTAATACAAGTAACTCAAGGACATACTCCCTTTGTGAGATAGAAATTCCTGCCTTACTTCTAGTCACTCCCATACTGAGGAAATACCTTAGAGCACCAAGATCCTTTAGCTCAAACTTAGTTGCAAGATACTTCTTCAAAGCTTAAAGTTCCATTGGATCATATCCGGTGACAAAGATATCATATACACTATAAGAATGGCTATTTTGCCATCTTTAGAGTGTTTGTAGAAGAGCGTGTGGTCTGACTAAGCCTGTGTGAATCCCTTTCTCTTGACAACATGCGTGAATTTATCAAACCACTATCTAGGAAACTGCTCTAATCTATAGGGACTTCCTTAATATGCAAACAAGATTCTTTCCATTTCCAAACTCAGGTAGTAAATCCATGTAGACTTTTTCATGTAGGTCACCATTTAGAAATGCATTTTTAAGGCTAATCAAGGTTAGGCTCTAAAGAAAGAACTATGACAGTGTTCAGCTTCGCCACAAGGACAAATATTTTTTGATAGTCCACTCCAGAGATTTGAGTAAAACCTCTTGCGACAAGATTGGCTTTGTACTTAAACTTGATGGTGAAGGGCCTCTTGCAACCTATTTTTTTATTTTTTTTTGCTTTTGGGTAATTCAACTATCTCTGAAGTTCCATTTCTCTCCAAAATATTCATTTCTTCTTGAACTGCCATCTTCCATTTCAGATCAGCCAGAGCTTCTTCAATGCTATTTGTTTTGGTTAATCGAGTAGTCTAGACTTGGAAACTTGGAGACAATTTGTCATGGAACACAATCTAGCTATTGGATGTTGTGTATATGACCTGTTTCGTTTTCTCAAGGTATTGGGAAGAGCCATGTTAAAGAGCCCATTACTATATAGCCCATTTTCTCTATATATACTTGTATACATCACTACATGAAAATTACTCTTCATATCATTCTTCATCTCATTCTTCCTCTCTTCATTCTCTCTATATTCCATATAGCCTTATTCTAACAAGCCAGACCATCATCAATGGGTTAAATCAAATTATCTGTTTTCAGCATCAGACTCGTGTTCAGAACTGAGATGTAGGTCAGATTCATGGCTATATAGAGTATTTGGCTTTGCTATTATTCTGATTCAGCTTCCTGCGTGAGTAAACAAGTAACTTAGGTAATTTAACAGTTAACTACCCCAGTCTCCAAACTAATTTTTGCTTTTGTGGCAAGGAATGTGATTCTAATGTTAAAAATGGGTGAAGTAGTCATGGGAGTTTGATAAGAATTAGAAAGAGGTTCAAGCCAAGACAATTTATCTTCTGTCAACATTTTCCCCTGAAGATAAGTTGGCTGAAAAAAAGGTTGTGACTCAATGAAAGAAACATCCATGGACATGAAGACATGACGAAGAATAGGAGAGTGATACTTATATGCATGTTGCATTGGCGCATTTGATTCATTTTTTATCATGCTTGGAGAAATATTAGCACTGAACATGGACAAATGAAGTACAATTGAAGACCCTTATAGATGACATGGATCGGAAGGCTGGTTAGGTTTGAAGAAAGACGGACATTGGGTTGAGGTAATTGAGGGCTTTTGAGGGAATGTAGTTTACGAGATAAGTTGTTGTGAGTCCAGCTTCTCCATAGATTTTGAGGGGCATTCATAGCAAGCCATAGGGCTCTAGCAACTTCAAGAAGATGGTGATTTTTCTGTTCAGCAGCTCCAATTTGTTATGTGTCTGGACATGAGCTTTAATGGATTATGCCATTTGTCTTAATGTATTTGCTAAGAATCGAGTTGAAGTATTCACTGCCATAATCAGTTTGAGGGACTTACATAGGTATTGAACTGATTTTTTATCATTGAGTGGAAAATTTTGAAGGTATTTTTAGCATCATATTTGTGAAGGAGATAAAATCAACAAACTCTAGTATGATCATCAGTGAACATGATAAACTATCATGTTCCTAAAATATTTTTGACACGAGAGGGTCCCCATATGTCACTATGAACAAGATAAAAAAGGTTGAGATTTTCTATATGGTCGGTTTTGACAAATTGACAAGCTTCACAGATATAAGAAGTTAGATTTTTATGCATGAAAGATGTGGTAACAAACATTTGAGGTAATTGAAATTTCGGTGGCGGAATTTGAGATGCCACATCATTATTTCATCAGACTTGGAGATTAAAGCTTCACTTTCGGCCGTAGGAGCTTGTTTGTTCATGCATTCTTTGTCATCAAAATGGTTAGAGTCTGCCTGCCTCTCTAGCACTGCTAATCATCTTCGTTGATCCCAATTCCTGAATTTTACATGTAAGAGAAAAATCAGCAGTGCAATTCAATTCAGGGTTCAATTTGCTAATAGAAATCAGATTGCAAGTTAAATTTGGAATGCGCAAGACTGAATGAATGGCGATAGAATTTGAAAGACGCATTTTCTTTGTAGCAACAAAAGAATAACTACCATCAGTCACTTTAACTTTGAAATTTTTATGACATGGAGTGTATGAAAAGATGATGGACCGATTACCTGTCATAGGGTTCAATGCTCTAGAGTCGGGCATCCAAGGAATCAAATTCTTAATATGAAAAGCAATACCTTTCTAAACAAAATTGTTGATTGCTTCACATATTCCATTAAAACTGCTACCTACGCTATTTGAATTACTTGTTATTGGTTCAAGTGTCTAGAGTTGCTCGATCAAGGACTTATTCAGAAAGACTCTGCATGCTCAATTCTCCTCCATTTTCCTTTCTACTGAAGCTTGAAAACCCTTTGCTCAGTTTGTCTAACTCTTTTTTTGGCTTCCACTTAGCTAGTTTACCGTGAGTACCCTAGTAAGTATCACAAGTGTGACCAATTCTGTTGCAATGATTACACTATGTTTGTCCTTCCTCTTTGATGATCTCCATGAGACCGTAAGATTGGTCTAGAGCACTTCTAACATTAAAGGCTAAAGTATCAATGAGTCGATCTCCACTCATAGTGATCGGAGCAACATCTTTCTCCCCGCCAAGCATGACTAGTTTTCTACTAGCTTCTCCATAGACTTCTTCAAAGGCTTCATCTGTAGGTGGTAGAGGTTTGCGACCATGGATCTTAACTTCATTAAGGTCTCCGGTTCGAAGATGTGATGAACTTGTGCAGGCATTATTTCTTTAGATTTTTTTCTAAATTTCAGCTTTTGTCAAGGTCCCCCAATTAGCATCGTAGTGCAGGTTCAATTTTTGCCAAAGAATACGCAATTTATTGTAGTATTCTATTACCTCCATAGCTCCATGACGTAACTCCTTCAGTTTATTCTTGATCTTGAAAATTTGAGATGCATTCTTAAGATCAAAATAATTCCTATTGGTAGCGTTGTAAATTGCTTTTGTAGTGCGTAGAAATTGTTATGCGTGACTTATCTGCGGCTCCATCGAATTAATTAATATGCCATGAGGATGAAGTTGGTGAGCTCCTAATTTGCGTGAGACAGATTATTGACTTATGTCCGTTGCACCTCTCTAGTGAGATGTAGAGATGGCAACGGGTAGGGTATGGGTAAGGTATGTCAAAACCCTTATCTGTACCCGTAACCCTTACCATATACTTGTATCCTTACCCATATTCTCTAGGGTAAAAAAATCCATACCCTTACCCGTACACGGTATGGGTATGCCCGCTTACTCATCGTTCAAATTACTGAATTAAATTTAAATACAAATATAATAAAAAAATTCATAATCCATTACAATACCATGTTTAAACATATGCCCATAAATTCAAAATTGCATAACAAGTAATAAAATATATATATATATATATATATTATATAGATGAGTTACAGAGTTTAGGAAATTAGGTTTTAAGCAAATTCCTAATTTTCTAGACTTAGTAACTCATCTATAATATATATATATATATATATATATAAGGGTATGGGTTTCACCCATACTTTTCTTCAACGGGTAAGGGTATGGGTAGAGTAGGGGCATACCCTTACCTGACCCGTATCTGCTCAAAAAATAACGGGTAATGCCCTTACCCATACATGTACCCATATCTGGTTAAAGAGGATAATATCCTCTTTGACCAGGTATGGGTACGGGTATACCCATTGGGTATGGTACAAATTGTCATTTCTAGTGAGATGCCCAAGCTTTTTTTATCCATGAATCACCAAAGAACCTACCAAGCCCATTGCAGAAAATTTTTACCTCCGGTTTATGGCTGGGAATTTACAATGATGATAAAGAACTTTTTCCAAATGATTGTGCACCATCAATGGTTGGACAGAACTTTATGGTGGTTGATGAAGACATCTTGTTTGCAGGTATTTCCTTCCCAAAACTTATGATTTCAACAATGGACACTGATGGTGCACAAACGACGACAAATGGACAATTGTATGGACACAATGTACAGTCTGTTTTGAAAATTAGGGTTTTTGTTTTATGTACGCAGAATTACACAACTCTGGTTCTATAACATTTCTGAGAAAGAAATTTTTCTTCTTGTCTTCATTTTTTTACAATACCCCTATATTTATTGATAAGGTACATCAATCAACTTTACAAATAAAAAATGAATAATCATCCCCTAAAAATATGATACACAATCACGAATGGCATAAAAAGTCTCTAACCAAATTCCCGTAAACCAAAATCTTCCTACATTCTCACTTGGAAAAGCCTCTTTTGTGCTAAAGCTGACATTGATGGTGATTGTTGTGTAAGACCCATAAGTTCGCTTGCTAAACATGGTACTTGCACATTGTAGAGGACTCATTTAGCATGTGGAAGCATATATCAAATAAGTCTGTTCTGAGGGCTTTTTTTGTCCACACTATTATGGCATGCTTATTTGTGGTGAAGCGAAGGACATGAGAAAGTGAGGGTGCGGTGCTATCCATGAAGGAAGTTAGGCATGCTCTCACTTTTGATATTATTTTGGGATAAGTGATGCATAGATAATATTAAAATTTATAGATTATCGTCATTTCCTCTTGTTTCATACTTTTTCCCAACAAACAGTTGAAGCGGAAGAAGTCAGTTCACATTGTGATTTCCCCCACTTCTCCACAAGCAAACACCCCCTTAAACTCCTTGTTTGGGTGTAAATTTTTGTTAGAAGGAGCAACCCATCCACTAGCAATTTACTGGTTGCTCATTGCATTTGGTCACAATGCTGACCTTTCAAGAAACTACATATGCTTACTGAGAAATTTCATTCATTTTCTCATTAAATGGAGCTATATTGTGAAATTATCAATTGATTGTTAGATAGTCTTACCTACTTGTGTTTATTATTGTTGAGATATTATGAACATTACAAAGATATCCGTGGAGATACAGATTTGATTTAGTTGATTTTGTTTCTATTTATATCATATTTGATTGCCTTAGATAGCGTTAGCCTAATTTGATGAGATTTGCTCCCAGCTCTATTTTATCCTTATTTTTAGCTTCTTGTATCTATATATTCATGTATCCTTTATACGGTTAAATTAATGAGAAAAACATATTCTTTAATCTTTTTCTTTGGTTACAAGTTGGTATCAGAGAGCTAGGTTCCAAGGGCCTGATTAGAAGTCTCAAGAACCCTAGTCGTCGAAGGTTCATCTACTCACACTCTGACAACCTCACTGTTATCGTGACCCTACTTATCTGCCTCTCTCGACTCCGTTGTGACCCAATTTGATCATGAGTTTTATATTGGGCCTCGACTCCTAAGCCCAAGAACACAAAACAAAATGTGTTATTTGATGGCGAATGTAAGGAGTTTTTGCAGTACAAGACATCACAGGCCTAATCCTCAACCATAGTTGGTCATATTGGTAATTCTATAAGTTGTCTCCCTAAATCCTCGTATGTTGGAACTTGGATTTTGGACTTTGGTGCTTCCGATCATTTAGCTAGTAATCCTTTTCTTTTCTCAACATTAATCCAACCCAAAACTCCTTATATTATTACTCTTGCAGAGGGGTCAAAAACTAAAGCTATCGGCATTGGTCAAGCCACTCCTCTTCCTTTTTTATCTATTGATTCTGTTATTCTTTTTTCTAATTGCCCTCTCAATTTAATTTTTGTTAGTCGGCTAACTAATAGTCTAAGTTTTAAAACTTTCACTTCTAATTCTTTTCTTATACAAGGATGGAGTATGGGGCGGACGATTGGTTAGGATATGAGTTACACAAGCTTTATTACCTTCAGTCTTTAGTTGCTTGCACTATTACAGAGTCTCCTAGTTTTCTTCATCGTAGGTTAGGTCATCCGAGTCTTAACCAGTTAAAGAGAATGCTTCCTCATGTCTCATTTGTAGTCCATAGAGTGTAAATTCTGATAGTTTGGAAAACATGTGTGGTTTTATTTTCTGGGTAATGTTCAATCACAAGTCCACACACTTTTTGATGTTATTCATTCTGACGTATCGGGTCCAAGTTTTGTCACTTATGTTCTAGGACATAGGTACTTTATTACCTTAATTGATGAGTTTTCCATGTGTATGTGGATTTTCTTACTTAAAGAAAGATCATAATTATTTGGTGTTTCAATATTTCTTTAAATGAAAATCAAAATCAATTTGGATGTTCTGTTTGTATTCTGCTTAGTGATAATGCAAAAGAATTTTTCTCAATTTCTTTTAGTTCTTTTTTGGCTAATAATGGTGTCATACATTTGTCTTCTTACCCTCATGCCTGTCAACAAAATAGTATTGTTGAACTTGAACACCATCATACTATTGAAATTGCGCATACTTTACTCATGAGTGTTAATGCTGCTTCAAAGTTTTGGGGTGATGTAGTCCTTACTACAAGTTTTTTAATAAATAGAAGGGTAAATTACATAAATGGTTGCCAAACTATTTGTGAGTTTCTATTTTGATCACCCAACTTTAAAAAAAAAAAATCTATTTGGTCACTTAATATATGAATTCCTTTTGATCGGGTCGTTGTTGCCTATAGTGTTAATGACATAGTGATGTGGCTCGCCACACCATAAGACGCTTAAACATGTCAGCTTTTCTTCGTTAACTCCCCAAATGCCGCGGCTAAAAAACCCTTTTCTTTTTTCCTTTCTTGCCCCTTTCCTTTCCACCAGATCAATAAAACTTGAACTTTTTCCCTCAACTCCACAAGGGACACCCTAATCAACATGGCGTCGAGCACGAGTAAAAAATCGCCAGAATGGATAATTGAAATAGTGGTCACATTAATGAGGAGGTAGAGGTAGGTCCCTTTTCCTCTAATTTTTCCGCTCTCCTTTCCCTTCCATATTTGTCTGTTCTATGCCATCAATAAGCTAGGAAAAAGATGTAATCTGAATGTGATTGTGTTTTGAAGCAAATTGATGCTAAATATGAAAGCTTTGATCATTTGTAGAATAAGCTTTGAATTCCAGTAGATTGGCTTTGTTCTTTTGCAGCTAAAGCTCTCAATCTTAAAGAAGCAAAGATTCTTGCAATCAATTTCATAGACTTTTAATTCAATATTTATAAGAACAATAGCAAAAGCTTATATACAATTGAGAATCATGTACAACAAAAGACTACAAAATAAATTAAATGTTTTTTCCTTTATACGATGTTCAAACGCTGATGTGTCCCAACTACTAACTAAACTACCAAGTAACTTCACTTTATTAAGGCTTTAATACTTGGTTTTCCCGCATCAACAACATCAATTCAATATTTTAGAAAAAAAATCCAGATTTAACATTTTCAACATCTTTAACTATTGGTTGATCATGAATGAAGAATCGCCAACTTGATTGTTCATACAATCAAATTGCCACAAACTTAAGAGAAATCAAATGAACAAACAGGATGAAAAACCCTAAAATTTGGTCCTGATGACTACTCACTCCCTTTCCCAAGGCCATGATTCGTAGATAAGCCTTGGTAGGAAAAGAGGAAAGGCACAACCACTGGCGAGGGAAAGAAAGGAAAAAGAAGGGTTTTTTTAGCCACATGGCATGGGGGGAGCTAACATGGTAAGTTGCCTATGACGTGGTGAGCCATGTCACTCTGTCGTTAATGCCGCAGGCGACGGTGACTGAATTGAAAGAACTTTATAAGTTAAGTGACCAAAATAGAATCTATTTTAGTTGGATGACCAAAATAGAAACTTGTGAATAATTTTGTGGCCATCTATGGCATGCCATCTTCTTCTATTCAAGACAAAGCGCCTCATTCCGTGGTGTTTCCTAATGAACCTTTGTTCCCTATTCCTCGGGGTTTTGACTCCACTTGCTTTGCCCATGATCTTATTCTAGGACTTGGTAAATTGTCTGCTTGTGCTGTGAAGTGTGTTTTCCTCATGTATTTACGAGTTTAGAAGGGGTATCAGTGTTACTGTCCTTCCACGCATCATTTCAATATGTCAACGGATGTCACTTTTTTTTTTTAAGATACACCTTTCTTTGCATCGCTAGTGGAGTCAGTCTTTTTTTCCGATACTACCTGTTCCTTATCTCACCCCGCTAATTCCATCTACTTCATTCCTAGACAAGGTAGATCTATAAAGGCCTTTTAGTCGTCATCCCTGATAACTTGTTAGTGTTGTCTGTGTCAAGTCCCCGTCAATGCACCTATTGCAGAAAGCTCAAGTGACTCATCTCCAGTCCCTGTCTAGTCTCTCACTTTGGATCCCCTTGAATCATCAAATAATCTTCCCATTACTTTTCATAAAGATGTACGTTCTACTTGTAATCCTCATCCTCTTTATAATTTTATTAGTTATCATTGTTTACCTCCTTCACATTATACCTTTGTCCTTACCATTTCTTCTGCCACTATTCCTAAGTTTGCACAGGAAGCTTTCTTAACCATACAGCTATGATTGATGGGATGACAACTTTAGAATCTAACCATACATGGGCTTTTCCTCCTCAAAAGTCTATTGTTGGATGTCGCTAGGATTATGCTATCAAAGTTGGTCTAGACGGGCAAACTGAGAGGTTGAAAGCTCGCTTGGTGGCTAAGGGCTAGAACCAAGTGTTTGGCTTTGATTAAAGCAATACTTTCTTCCTTGTGGCAAAGATGGCCTTTGTTCGCCCTTCTTTCTATGGCAGTTGTGTGACATTGGCCATTACACCAAAAGAATGCCTTTCTCCATGGAGTTTTAGAAAAAGAAATGTATATGGAGCAATCATCGTGTTTTGTTGCTTAGGAAAAGTCTTGTGGGTATGTATGTCGCCTTCGTTGTTAGGAATTTGTAGGGTTGTGGAACATAAATTCCACTTAACAAGAACGATATGAAATAAAATAAGAGAGTAAAAAATAATAAGACACCAAAATTTAAACGGGTTCACCCTTAAATGGGCTACATCCTATTTCCTATTATCGATGCAGTATCCACTATTAAAAATTGTTCAAACAAAATTACACCTCACACAGTCTTTGGTGTGTCACAACTCTAAGAATATTCAAAGGATTTTTACAATAATTTTAGTCAAGAACTATCATACTTCCTCTTCATTTCTCGCTCACTTGTTCATAAGAACACTTATGAACTTACACACTCTTCAATATTCAAAGATCTTCTCTTTTATAGGCAAAGATTTTAGATAAAAACAACACATGGGTGACTTTAATTGCATACAAGGATGGCTTCAAAGTCAAGAATAATGGCTACCAACCATTAATACGTCTTCAAGGTCGAGATTAATGGCTACTAACCATTAACATGAGTGAGTTTTTTTTATTTGAACACATGGGCAACTAGATTTATCTCCTTTTTTTAAACATTCACAAGGCTTTATATGGTCTCAAATAGTCTCCTCGAGGATGGTTTGGGAGATTTAATACAGTTATCCAACAATTTATCATGATTCGGATTGAAGCAAGCCACTCTGTGTTTTATAGGTGCTCGCCTAACTGATTTATTTATTTGGTTGTCTATGTTGATGATATAGTTATTACAAGTGATGATCATGATGGGATTGTAGGACTGAAACAACACTTAGTCTGTCATTTTCAAACAAAAGATCTAGGTTAGTTGCGGTACTTCCTTGGAATTGAGGTGGCTCAGTCAAAGATAGGAATTGCTATGTCATAGAGAAAATATGCTTTGGACATTTTGGAGGAAACCAGTATGCTGGATTGCAAGCTAATTGATATTCCTATGGATCCAAATGTCAAGCTTCTATCTAATCAGGAAAGTCCTTTCTAGATCTAAAATGGTATCGAAGGTTAGTTGGAAAGTTGAATTACTTGACCATGAGGAGGCCATATATTTCATTTCCTGTGAATGTTGTCAGTTTGTTCCTTAATTCTCCTTGTGATAGTCATTGGGATGCTTTGTTTAGGATTTTGAGATACATTAAAGGATCCCTTGAAAGAGGTTTAGTATACATAGATAGAAGTCATTGTGATTTTGTTGCTTATACAGAAACTGATTGGGCAGGTTGCCCAACCAATAGACTAGACGGTCCACATCAGGATATTGTCTTCTTATTGGAGGTAATTTGATTTCTTGAAAGAGTAAGAAGTAGAATGTAGTTGCTAGGTCCGGTGCGGAGACTGAGTATCAAGCCATGGCTCTCACCACATATGAGCTCATATGGCTGAAACAGCTTCTCCAGGAATTATGTTTCTGTGAAGTGCGCTCTATGAATCTCATTTGTGATAACCAAGTAGTCTTGCACATTGTCTCCAATCCAATCTTTCATGAGCAAACGAAGCATATTGAGATCGATTGTCATCTTATTCATGATAAGGTTATGTTTGGAGAAATTACTTTGTCATTTGCTGGTTCTAATGAGCAGTTAGCAGATATTTTTACCAAGTCTCTTCGAGGATGGAGGATAGCTTACATATGTGGCAAGCTTGATGCATACAATCTATATGCTCAAGCTTGGGAGTGAGTGAGAAATGATACAAATTTGATTTAGTTTGAAAGATTTGCTGTCAGCTCTGTTCTTTCCTTATTTTTAGCTTCTTGTATCTATATATTCATGTACCCTTTAACAGTTAAATTAATGAGAGAAACACAATGTTCAATCTTCTCCTCTGGTTTCACATATTATCTTTAATACCATTATCTAGGCTGTGGGAAGACTTTTTTTCTCTATTTTTTTATTATTATTATTTTTAATTTTATATTACTATTCTTTAAAGTTGAATGACTTTTCTTTGCTCCCATGAATGGCAACCTCGAAACCATCGGGATGATTTATTTAAGATGGAAGTATCAAAGTAAAAATTCTAAGACGATTTGTTTGGAGGGGAGAAATACGAGATAGTTTTGCTTAATACTTCTCAGTTTTCTACCATGACTTTATGTAATATTACTCTAAATTCTAGAAAAAGAAAAAAAGAAAAATCATCCAATTAACAATATATAAAATGTATGGCTCATCTTAATTGGACACATAATCGATTTTTTTATAGTTAGAAGGTCATGTGAAGGGCCTTAGATTCACCATGAAGGAAAATAGAGGCAGTAGAATCAGAATGAATTATGTAAATAGATGGCATGAGTGCTAGGCTAATGGGAATTATTTAAATGTCATGGCTATCTGTGAGCAATTATGGTATAATGATCTGTGGGCTTTATTGACAAGTCATTATAAAGGTGCGCAATTGCGATACATGAAATTTTAATGAATTGCCATTATAAAGTTTTCACAGAAAAGGTTGAAATAGTTTTACTTTGAAGAAGGATTGTGCTCATCTTTGGTCATCATCCAAATGTTCTCAAATTGACTGACTTCTTAAATGGACACTGGTGCACTGCACCAGTCCAATGAAAGTTGTGTATATATTAGGGATAGGTTTAGGGTGTAGGGGTTGTACATTACATGGGTAAGTTTGATTTGCCTGGTGCAATGCACAAGGTCCAGGGAAGAAACACCCAAGTAAATCCATTTAGGGGGTGTTCATTTCAGGGGAACTAGGCGGAAGTGGGGAAGTGGGGGAAGTGCCACTTCCCTGAAGTGGGGGGAAGTGATAACACTTCCAGTAGTTCTGGTGTTCATTTGTCAGAAAGTGAGAATAAAAACGGAGAATTTAGGTGTTGAGTGAAGTTCTATGAGTTGAAAAATGACTTTGGAAGTGAAAAGAAGTGAGTTTTTATGTATTGATTCACTTTCCCCCATTTCAGTAAAAAAAAATTTTGAAGTGAGTTTAGTTCAAAATCCACTCTAGTCGGAAGTGGGGGAAGTGACACTTCCGCATAAATGAATACCAAAAGTGGGGAAGTCAGACCACTTCCCCCACTTCTGCCTAGTTCCCCCGAAATGAAGGCGGGGTTTGGTTGGTGGGGATGTAGGGACTTTCTGTGTATGGTGGTGTAGATGGGGATGGATGGGGTAACATGGATGTGTACTTTTTGTGTTTGTTAATTGACTTTAATGGGATCTACTGGCATGTGGTCACCACATATGTGAGGAGTGAGGTTATGTTTCACCTATTTAATTATATAAATAGTCTAGCTGTTTAACAATAGCCATTCCTTTTAAACTGTAAAAGATAATTATGATCTTAAAGTTAATGGAACTTTTGAATTAATAAATGTATCAATTTTAGTATTAAGGCTATGCATTTTCCCAACATATGATGAATAATAAATAATGGTTAAATAATTTATGATTATTTAATTATTAATATTTAGTTATTAATAAGTAATTATCATGTAGTATTTAGCGTTTAATGATGGATTATTAAATAATTAAAATTTAAAATGTAATAAGCATTAGTGCTTATTAACTAAGGGTGGAGGGCGACTAGGATGTATGGATGGGTGGAAGTGAAAAAGATGGGTTGTGTACCACCTGATGACCACATCCAGCAGATTTTACTGAAGGTCAGCATTCAGTATTTTGGACAAGTACATCCCATTCTCTGAGAACTGTGTGCAATCGTAGTACATGAAATAATGATATCACTAACTAGGTCACAAATGTAAAGACTGAGATCAGTTCACTGTAGCCTTCATGAATTACCATTTTTTGATTGATGAAAGGACAATGTTGGACTATTTAGTCAAATTTTTGTTACTTGACGACATGCATTTTTTTGGGAAAAGAAAAGAAAATAAAATATAGTTGCCCTTGATTATACATATTATGTTGAAAGGAACATAATTAGCTTGCAAATCTTCATGCTTTTACAGGCCAGCTACAGCTGATACTATGTGATTTACTCTGTTCATACAGGCTTATCTCCATTGGGAATCTAGAATCTGCAGTCTCACTGCTTCTGTCTACCCCTCCAGAGGGGTCTCATTTTTATCCTAATGCTTTAAGGGCAGTTGCACTTTCTTCTGCCGTATCAAGATCTTTACATGAGCTTGCTGTAAAAGTGAGTATCAATAACAATTTTTTTTTCTCTTATGTGTCATTTAGACTGAATTTCATTGTATATGTTTATTTTTATGTATGTTGATTCAGGAAAATTGAAAAGAAGTAAGAAGTTTCTACCTATTTCTTTTAAGAGGCGATTGTAATTCTACATGCATTTTTCATTTTAGGTTGTTGCTGCAAATATGGTGAGGACTGATAAAACTCTTTCTGGAATTCACCTGCTCTGTGCTGTTGGAAAGTATCAGGAAGCTTGCTCTCAGGTATCTAAAGACTAGAACTAATCTTAATTTGATTAGATAACCAGGTCTTCCTTTACCTTTCAAGACATACTTTAAAGTTCATAGAGGGGAACTGTAAAATTCCATGCAAAATCCACCTAATGTTAAGGCCATTAAAAGAAAGTTCTCTAACCTAAAGTGATTGATCTCCGGTGATAATGTCTTGTATTTCTTCTTACTTGATCGGTTAGTGACAACTGACTGCACACATGATAATGATGAGGAATATTACAGCAAATCCAAGATCTTCCAACTAATGAAGTTGGATAATGCACATTTCTTCTTTCCCATCATGCTTTTTTCTTTTGCAAAACCATGAGGTCTAATAAGAACTGCATGGTTGCTTTCCTCTTATTAGCGTGTAAAGAATAATTTGGGAACTTATTTTACTAGCTTTAGTTTTTTGTTTAATTGAAATTTACATGAATTTTAGAATTTATATAAAATTATCTCTACATGAAAGTGGTTGGCATCATAATTCTTAAGGCCAATTTCTTATGGAATTAAGACATGAATGAGCTTGTCCATTTAAATGCAAGATAAATAGTATATGCTAATTGATATACCTTGAGAGAGGTATTAGATTCTTTTTGTTGTGTGAATTTGTCAGACCATAGATTCCTAGTCTTCAGTCAGAGTGTTAAGGACGGTCATGGTCATCCGTTATAATATTGTAAACAGATAATATTTGTGTATTATTAACTGACTTCATTCAGCAAATTCATTTTAGCAATAGTTTTCTTTTTTAATTAAATTTATGAGCATACAGCTGCAAGATGCTGGTTGCTGGACAGATGCTGCAACTTTGGCTGCAACTCATTTACATGGATCAGATTATGCGAGGTGAGTTGTCTTGTACAATCTCACATTATTTTACTATTTTTTACATTAAAAGTTGTCACAAATCTTCAGAACCAGCATGTAGAATTCTTCTGCATGCCAAGGGGGAAAACTGATACATGTAGGGATCCAGCAGCTAAAATCTCATTTGTTATTGGGAAAAATATGATGTTAGTCGAAGAAATATTCTCTCTATTGCATCTTGGGTTTCGTCATTTACCCTTATGTGTCATTAAAGTGCAACTTCTCAAATACTGTTCAGGTTGATTCTGTTTAAGAGAATTTCATTTATGCTAATTTCCTATTAATTTTTTCAATATTGTGGTAGTTGGCAACATAGAATAGAAAACCAAGTGTAGAGTTTTAGAAGTAAAGAGTGTTAAATGTAAATCCAACACATTTTATTAATTCAATTCAACTCAAAAACTTTTAAGTCAATAGGATGAAAGACCCAAATTTATATATTCAGATCTATGTTTACCAAAATAAGTGATTCTAATACGCAATATAAACTAGTCTATTTTCACTGGCCACAATGCAAAAAAATTCTAAACAAAATTAACCAAGCTTTGATACTCCACAAATGTAACCCAAATATATTATCTGAGCTTTATTCAACCAAACACTAAAGCTTTTAGGATGAGAGACTCAAGTTAGGCTCACTGATAGTCCCACATTAGAAGGTTATATTGGCGATTATAGTGGTAAATATGGATTTGAAAATATAAACTTGGGCCTTTCATTATAAAAGCTTGGGCTTTTGGGATGAATCAGGCATATATAACATCTTTGTTCGCATCTAATATAGTATTAAAGGTTGGTTAATTGATTTGTTTGCAACTTTGACTGGTTAAAATATAAGAGGCATATTAGAGTAACCAATAGTCCAACATTGATTATAGTGATAGATATGAACCTGAATAAGTAATTCTTGGTCTCTCATCTTGTTACTTGAGTTTTTGGGTTTAATCAAGCCAACATACTATGTTTGGTTTACATCTCACAATATATATATATATATATACACTGCATTGTTGCTAGCTGTGGAGCCATATCTAGTTATCCTCACACCTATTATATGAAAAAAAAAACATCTTATAGGGAATTCATTACACACCTTCACATTGCGCAATTAATTACTGTACAATCTCTAGGGCAATCAATTTCATGCTAATTTTTCTTAGGCAGAAAAATGTATTTAAGATAGGTAAACAAACGAAAAGTAAAACATTGAACAGGTTTAGTGGTTTAGTGAATGTTTGCTTATTCTGATATTAATCCATAAATATAAAAAGTGACTGCCAACACTGAATTGTTCATTTTTGAATATAAATGAGCTAGACTGCATATATTGCTACTTAATTATATTCTTAAGCATGTGTTTGCATATGTGGGTAGCATACGCTTGTATAAAGTCCTAGCTTCATATGTGGGCAGCAAATGGAACTTACCCTGTGGTTTGGTGATCACTGCTGAGTAAATCTGGAATCAGTCCCACTTCTATTAATTGTAGCAATATAGTATTGATTTTCTCTTATTTAATTGCAGGGTATTGCAACGGTGGGCTGATTATGTTCTTCATAGTGAACACAACATTTGGAGGTAACACAAAGTTATAGTAGGACAGTGTTGTTAATTTGCTACTACAGATGGACCAGGTAATTCATGCTAACCTTGCAGGGCTCTGATTTTATACGTTGCTTCTGGTGCTCTGCATGAAGCATTAGCTGCACTTCGTAACGCACAGCAGCCAGATTCAGCTGCCATGTTCTTGCTTGCATGCCATGAAATAAATGCGGACTCTTTCTTGAAATCTCAAGATTCAGATAAAGCAGTTGGGGAGAAACTGAAGTTTTTCTTGCCTGGTAAGAGTATGAGAGATGAAGATCTAATCGCAGTTAGTGAGTATTATGGCCAGTACCAACGGAAATTAGTTCATCTTTGCATGGATACGGCGCCACTGTTATATTGACTGGTATTTGGCAATACCAAAGGAAATTGGTGCATCTTTGCATGGATACACTGTCACTGTTATATTGACTGGTTTTTGGATCCTGCCATTTTCTGACCTATCCAGTCAAAAGCACATAGCACCCACGGGCTTTAAACATGATAAAAATACATCTCAAGAGGAGATATACCCTTTGGCTCCAGGACGGTGAACCATAGATGCCCATTGCTCCCATCATTGCCATATGCAGAATGCTTCACAATACTTTTGGGAGGATCAATTCCTCACGTGTCCTAAATTATAGTGCATTCCATTTCAAGAGGTTTGTGTTAATTACCAAAACGACAAAAGAAAACAAGTGGCAGGTTTTTAATGAATATATTTTAGTCTGCAACATGTGCAAATCTAATTAGGTTTGGCGCTAATTGGTAGAAAGTTAAAAACCTATATTTGCTGTTCATCAATGAACTCGTGTATTATTCTTTTCAAGAAATAGAAATGTAGGTTTGGGGAATATATTACTCTATTCATAAGCAACGTCGAAAGCAAATTCTTTAAAAACTGTGCCGTAAACTAAAAAAATTTACAGCAAAACTTGTTTTTTTTTTTTTAAAAAGAACCCAAAGGGCTATTAAATTAATAAGGCAAAAAGATACACAAGGAAAAAACCAGAGAAACAAAGGAGCCGAAAACAACGAAGCTAACTAAACATAAATCCAGCAACTGTGAAAGTCTTCATGATCCAATGCGGAAGCTCGCGACCAAACAAGAACAGGTTCAAAGATGCATAGTTAAAACCATGGGTAGCAAGAGAGACTGCAGGATGCATCCAGGAAATTGGTATACAATGAATAGCTGGATAGCCATGGATGCCCAGTAAAGATATGATATCCTCAATCAAAGAATTAAATCGCCAGGTGGTTACTTGGGCCCTTCCATTGATGATTGCAGGGATATCAGAGGTATTGACACAGATATGCTTGATAACGCAATGAAAATCTGCAGCAACGCGAAGGGCAATGCTGAGACCAGCAAGGACAACTCTGGTTGCACCGTCCAACGGAAGGGAGCAGCAACCTGCAAGCAATATAACATAATCAGTGTTGGTAATATAGAAGCCAGTCGAGCTTACCCCGGTGCGTTGATTGCAGTTGACGTGCGAAAAGAGAAGAAGGCCATTAGTACAAGAGAAATTGCTCAAGATGAACTTTTGGCCAAGAAGGTTACACCGACTCCTGCTGAATTCCTGCACATGAGCCAAAGCTTTACAGACAACAAGTGGGAAATTGGGGTTGGTATTCCTGAAAATAATATCACAACGAAGTTTCCAGATGAACCAGGTAACAGCAGCAATGGTGGAGATTAATTTTGTGGAAAGATTTCCATTAGTAAGCCAATCACCAGATGCAAAACCATTAGGAAACTGAATATGAGTATTAACCTGCACACTACAATAAGACCAAATCAACTGAGATTTAGAGCATTCAGCAAAGAGATGCTCCGTAGTCTCCGGGGCAAGGCCACAAAGGATACAATTAGCATTGGGTCCCAGATTCAAATGAAAAAGATAACTATAAGTAGAGAGCCGGCCATGGAACAGGGTCCAAAGAAAGTGTTTCACTTTAGGGGCAGTATAAAGTTTCCAAAGCAATGCCCAGCCGTTCCAAGAATCAGATAAATGATTGAGGTGACTTAGGTGATTATACACAGACGTTGAGATATTAATATGCCCCAATGATTACAAGAACTATTGTCAATATTACAGAGGGCAAGATCCTGCAAGTTAGCCATGGGACTAAACAAAAAATTGAGCTGAGAAGTATCCCACGCTGTATTACGAATCAAATCAGAAATAGGAAACTGAGCAACATCCACATCCATGTTGATGTATGTAGGTTTGAGAGCGAGAGGGATGTCAAAACACCACGGGTCCCAATTGAAGGAGGTGCAATTAATATTCATTGAGTTGATGCGACAAAATGGTTTAATACGATCAACAGTTCTAACTAAGCTACGAAAGAACCAGGAACAATTGACAGGAGTGGGATTCTTCCAAAAGTTAAAATTACCGTATTTCCATTTCAGAATATTGACCCAAAAAGCATCATCATTGTTCAAATACTTGAAAACATGCTTGGCCATAAGAGAATATTTAGCAAGAGCAAGATTCCTGATACCAAGACCCCCCTCAGTCTTACCTTCGTTAATAAC
Organism: Dioscorea cayenensis subsp. rotundata; assembly: GCF_009730915.1. NCBI lineage: Eukaryota > Viridiplantae > Streptophyta > Magnoliopsida > Dioscoreales > Dioscoreaceae > Dioscorea > Dioscorea cayenensis. The sequence goes on along the minus strand of NC_052496.1, from coordinate 1,349,255 downwards.
ATTCCAACTCACATTATGGATGCCATTTCCATTGCTATCCTTGCTCCAGAAAAATTTCCTGACCACCTTGGTGATCTCGGACAGAATTCCATCTGGAATTGGGTAGACAGACAGAGTATAAGTGGGAATTGAAAGGAGAGTAGAGTTAATCAGAACAGTTTTAGCAGCTGGAGAGAGGTGAAAATTACTCCAACGCTTACAAGTGAGGCTAATCTTATCAACCAAGTGCACAAAGGCCGAAGAAGCGATTCTCTTGGGAGAGATCAGAACACCGAGATATTTGAAAGGGAAAGAGGCTGCTTTGAGATTCAGGATTGAGCAAATTCTGTTTGAAACATGTTTATTACACCAAGAAGGGAAGAAAATCTGGGATTTGGAGAGATTGGGGTGTTGACCAGTGAGCTTAGAGTATAAATCCAAACAAAGATTAACACTACGGGCAGCTCTTCTAGAGGCTTTAGTAAAGAGGATGAGGTCGTCGGCATACATGAGATGATTGAAGTTATTTGGAAGATTAGGATTAAAACCAGGGATCATGTTGATGGAAAGGCCGATGTTAAGCATGTGAGTAAGGGTCTGAGAAACTAAAATAAACAAATAGGGTGAAATCGGGTCTCCTTGGCGAACTCCTCTAGAAGAAGAGAACCAAGGAGAGGAATTGCCATTAATCAGCAGAGAGAAAGAGCAAGATTGGAGGCACTTGGCAACCCAAGAAATCCAACGGTCTGGGAAATTCATACGAGAGAGGATAGCAAGAATTGCACTCCAGTCTATGGTATCATACGCCTTCTCGATATCGAGTTTAATTAACATCCTAGGGGGGTTCTTGGTATCAGTTTGTAAAGTATGCACCAGCTCTTGCACAGTAATAATATTATCGAAGGAGCAGCGATCAGAAACAAAACCAGCTTGCTCTCGACCAATTAACTTAGGGAGAACAAGCTGAAGTCGATTAGCAAGGATTTTAGAAATGATTTTAAAATTAACGTTGCATAAGGAAATCGGGCGAAAATCGGAAACCAACTTGGGCTTATCTTTTTTTGGAATAAGAGTGATATAGGTTTTGCCCCAAGAAGGAGGCATATAGGAATTATCGAAAAAGAACCTGATGGCAGAGAAAACCTGGTTCCCGATGAGAGGCCAAAACTTCAAGTAAAATTCTGAGTTGAACCCATCAGGACCAGGAGACTTACCTGTGGGGAGGGCAGCGATGGTACGATACACTTCATCTTTAGAAACCTCCCGACACAGCATGTCCGACTCTGAAGCAGATAGACATGGCAGGACAATGGGAAGGGCGCTAAGAATATCAGCAGAAGTATTATTTGGAGTGGTCCAGAGATTCTTATAATAATGATGAAAGGCTTGTTCAATGTGTGGGAGCTCATTGCACGTGTTTCCAGAGGAATCCACGACCTGCGAGATACAATTAGTATATGCACGAATATGGGTAAGGGCATGGAAGAAACCGGTATTCTTATCCCCATCGTTAATCCACTGTAAACGGGCACGCTGAGCCCACTTGACACTACACTGACGCTGCAAGGCAGAGAGGTTAGCGTAGCGATCCATGAGGAGGGATTGAGATATGGTATTGAAGTCAGAGTTTTCCAGATTATTGATATCCTTGTCAAGATTAATGAGAGCAGATTCAATCTTGTTAAATCCGGAACGACGCCAACCACAAAGATTGTAACGGGTTCGAGACAAGAGATGCGTGAAGGCTTGCATAGGATTCCCATGCGGCGACAAACCCCAGGCATCCCGGACGGCATTATGGCAACCTATAAGATCAAACCAACTATTATCAAAACGGAAAATTTTTTTAGGAGTCGAGGTAGACGGAGAGGAGAGAAGAAAAAGAGGAGTGTGATCAGAGAAAGCACGGTTGAGATGCTTTAAAGTGTTTGATCTGAAAAAACCCGCCCAAGCAAGATTAATAAGGCATCTGTTGAGACGAGCCCAGCGCCGAGCTAGCCCAGACTGATTGTTACACCAAGTGAAAGCTGGACCTGTATAGTTAAGATCAATCAAATTGTTATACTCCACGAAGTCGAGGAAAAAACGGGTTTTCCGCTCATAGTAGTTTGCAGGACCTCCCTTATGCTCAGTCGTGTGGAGCACCGAATTGAAGTCTCCCACAATAAGCCAAGGGATTTTAAGAGGGGTGATCCTCGAGAGCTCATTCCAAAGGTAACACTGATTACGAATGCGAGACGAGTTATAAACAACGGAGATAAGGAAGGCATTGGAGGAGTTATCAGTAATAATAATATGTAAGGCACGTCTGGACACAGCGATAGGAGAAACCCTGCCAATGGATTTATGCCACATAACAATGATGCCGCCGGAAAAGCCGTTGGCAAGCACGGCGGCCCAATCCCAAGTCTTGGGGATCTTCCTGTAAAAGCGATCTAACCGGTCAGAGTCAGCTCTGGTTTCAACAAGACAAACCACAGCTGGTTTATGGGATCGAATGATCCGAAAAACCCGGGAAGAGGTGTCTCGCGAGGAGATGCCCCTGCAGTTCCAGCAAATGAGTTTAGTCGTATTCATGAGAAAACCAAAGTGATGTAAGAGCAATAAAAAACTTCCTGAAAAATAGGTCCAACACAGAGGAGTAAAGGAGAAAAGAGTTAGGAAGAGGGACCCCCTGACTCAATCCTCCCCTTCTTCGGAGAGATTTCCGACGTATTTGAGCTTTTTCGGATGAGGGCCTCCCTCCGAGCCTCAGCTTGATACTGAACTAAGGTCATTGCATCATCTGGTTCAAGAGCGGGATCACCTTCATCAGACATCTCTTCATCATCATCATCATCTTCGTCAGTGTATTGTCCATCTTGAGAGCCCACATCCTCCATACCATCACCCTCAAGAGCAGTGGAGATCTTATCCACCAAGCTAGTATGCGAACAGGGATCCTGAAGGGAAGAAGAGGGGTTTGGCGGATGTAACGAGGAACGGATGGCAGGGGGTGGGGATTTGTAACGGCTACGTGAGTTGATCTCGAAAAGTGGGGGAAGGTGAAGAGCCGAGCTTTGAGTGGAGGGCTTAGGCAGCGAACCAGCAATAGCAGTGACAGCTAGACAAGGCGTATCTAGAATGGCGTGCGAAGGCGGTGGGTCAGGTTGGTTAGGAGGTGGGCTTCTAGGAAAAGGGGTCACTGCATTGGAAAGGGGAGAGACAACGGGAGAGCTATGATGTGACTGATCAGCAGGGATATGCGAATGTGCAGATTCAGGGGGGGGGGAGACGTGAGTGGGGGGGTGCCGCCCACTCGGATCGGATCTCTTTCCACCACGCAAGCTGTGATATGACGTGCCTCGAGACTTGAAGGCGTCGGGACCCGAAACGGCTGCAACTCCCGGGGTCACGTGACTGGCACGCGAGTTGCCGCCGCGACCGCGGGAGCTACCTCGCCGTCGGGAAACAAGTAGCCAGGGGCCAAAATCAGAATCCGGCATGGCATGAACAGTATTATCAGGTTTTTCCGGCAAAGAATGATCAATAGTGGGCACGGAGTCCTCCATGCGTTGGTCATCGAGGCTTGATACCAAGGTAGGCCTGGTTTCAACTCGCCACGAGGGGCGGGTCGGAACGGTCTCACCGGCACCAGGCGACAGAGACGAACAGCAGGAGTTACTGCCGTGTCCTATCATTCCGCAGGTATAGCAAAAGGTTGGGAGTCTTTCATACATGACAACCACGAAGACTCTATGAAGATCGTCGCCAATCCAAAAGCCACGACTGAGTGGTTTGGACAGGTCGATCTCAACACAGAGACGAGCAAATTTAGACCGACTCAACGAGGAAGTAAAATCATCCACCTTAATGAGAGAACCAAATTGATTAGCAATCGTTTCGAGCGTTTCTCCTTCCCAAAACTCCACAGGGAGGTTATGTAATTGAATCCATACCACTGCAGTGTTGAGCTTAGCAAAGGTAGGTTCAAAGAAAGGCTCCCATGGTGAAAGTTGAAGAATAATCCCGTTGACGGACCATGGTCCATTAAGGAGAATATGTTGCATAGCTTGCTGAGTAGAGCATCTGACCAGTAGGAAACCATTGGGTAAATCAGAAATGAGGACCTCTCCAAACGAGCTCCATTTGGAAAGAAGCTCAATCTTTACTTGGTCGAAAGTGGGGGGTTTCCCAAATAGCTTACCATACAGAGCATGCTGGAACTTCAAGCGGGCTCTACTCATGGTATCACCATCAAGACGAACAAAGTCAGTAGTGGAGTCCTTGATTTTACTGAGAATGTGAGGATTGTGGAGTGGTGAGTTATCAGAGGGTTGATGCAGTTTAGAGGCGATTTGTGCCCAAGATTTAGGCTGCTGGCGGAGAGGAGGGACTGGTTGCCTGTCCCCGCTTGCCATGGCAAGGGGGATGACGAATAATGGGGAGTGTTTCAGGTGGAAGGGGAGCGTTTCAGGTGGAGGTCATGACTTGAATGTCTTCTGGTTCACGAAGTGAGAGGAATAGGATGAAGAAGAAGAAGGCAAGCAGTGTGAAAGGAGAGGAAGAAGAGATAAAGGCCACTTATCTCTAATGAATGGTGCAAAACTATTGCATTGACGCAGAACATGCTGCAAAACTATTTCATGGATAAAGTTTGAAATAGAACCAGCAGTCACTGAATTCACAAATGATGTCAAGTATCTGAATTCAGAGTGTTTGCTCCATGCCCCATCCAAAAACCACAAATTAACCGGTCAGGTAGGGAAGTATTACATCTTAATAACGATTGTTCAAGATGTAGCAACTAAGTAATGCAAACAAGAAAATAACTGATGACCAGCAACCAGAAAAATGCAACAGAACATCTGAAACACTGGTTACAAGAAAAATGGTCAAATGACGTCAATTTGACATCATTTCAGGAAGTGATACATCTATTCTCATAGCTCATGAATCATGAATGAAGTAATGGGGCATGACTTCAGCTTCAGATGGAACTAATCCTTTACAAGAAATGATCAATCCATCAGTTGTAGTTGACAACTTTTCCAGGAGATGTGGCATTCAGGGTATGCCGAATGTTAGTCACTTCCTAAACCCCCCAACCAGACCGTAAGATTGGTACCTTGATTATCTGCATACCTCAACCATGATGAAGACCTTTTCTTCTGCTACAAGAAATAAATAAATAACTACTTAAAATATCAGTCATCTAGACTACATTTTATACATAGCATTCACGCAACCAACCATAAGCATTACCTTAGTGGAAGAAACGACGCCGTGAACGGGCAGATCCAATTTCCTCGTACTCCAGTTTTGTAATGCACATCGATTCAAAATCAGGGCTTGATGCTAGTAATGATCCGCCTCTCCATACACCTAAAATGGGACTGCACCATAGAAGAGCTGTATAAAATGCTCAAGAAATTTAAACTTACAACAAGATGCAGAAAACAAGCATGAGGAATTGTTATACTCTTCTTGTGTAGCTATCTTCACTTTGTAATCATCCCGGACAAGAGGTCGAAGCTCTCTTTCTCTATAGGAAGAAAAAAGACAGAATTGACAATTGGCTTGCCTCTTCATCCAATTGAAAGGTCATAAGATAAGCATCTTACAGTCTTTCCCTAAATTGAGGAAATAATGTGCTCCCACCAGTCAAAATAATGCTGCCAAAATAATTAATGTGATTAGTAACATATGTTTTAATCAGTAAGTTTCGAACTATAAACTAAAGATGACATTCTGCCTGTTATTCAACCATGTAATTGAATGAACAGAAACACATGGCAGTAATCTCAAAGCATAAAGAATCACCTCTCAAAAAGTTGAGGATGAAGTTGAGGATGGCATGACTGAACAGCTCGTACAATGCACTCAGCTAATCCAGCTTGGTTCATACCTGTAAATATCCACAGAACCAAATTAAGCACCATGAACAAATTTAACCCATGAAAAATGCACCTGAGATCCACACTACAAGGATAAGATTTACAAAAATGATTTCATCTTAAGTCACAGATTTAAAACACAAGCACTGTAAAATAGACTGGATGCAAATACTAATATTATGTAGACAATGATAGTCATAAGAAGGTGAATGATAATTAAGTCAGATAACATCAGTAATAATGGCACAAAACTATAGTATCCTGTCTAAGTTGACCAACAAGGAGTCACAACCTAAATCTTTTCAAACTCCAGTCCACAAAATGCAGACAGTGCAAGCTGATAGAAGCTGCAAAGTTCATCATGTCGCAATTAAGCCTCAAATGTAAGATTAGATACTCTCAAATGGATTAAGGCGATACAGACCCAGATCAGAAGGATGAAAAATCATCTCAGGCACAAGGAAGCGCTCATTTGTCAGAGAAAACTCCTGCACAGAAGAACTTATGTGAGCCAGACGAACAAAAACAGATAAATCCTTTCAGCCAGTAGTCAGATTGAGGCAACACATTTTTTGTTAGATCAATCTGCCTCCTAGCCTCTGGTCTTTTTGCATTCTCTTGGCAATCTAGCTCTTCATTTGCCACTGACTGATTGATGGTACTCTGAGATGGCAGAGAGAGATACCTCCGGGCCTCCTCCATGTCTTTCACATAACCTTTTGTATGTGTAACACCATCTGGCAAAACATAAGTGCACCTGAATGGGTTGTCTTCCCCTGATTTCCTAGTGAACAAGATGCACAGATAATCATTACTGAGATGAATCATGCTAACCAATGGCATAATCTTCTATCAACAACTTTGAGGTGCATGCTCATCTAGTTGAGGAAATATGGTGCGCACAAACAATTACGACAAGTAGAACATAATTGTGTTTTTTTATTTTACTTTCGAGAAGCACTCATCAACAGTTTCAATTTACAGCTAAACAGCAATTTGAGTGAACAAATCTAGCATGTTCTGTGTGAGCCATAGATAACTTAAGTGAAAAACAATGATTGCTTTGCATTGAGGATGTTTAACATAGAGTTTTTGTCTTAAAGATAAACTTGTTCCATTTGCAAGAATGTCATGGAGTGTCTTGCACAAAATGCTTCTGACGAGATGTCAAATGTGATGCTGTTCATATAAACCCCAAGCCGTGACAATTGAGTTTTCTCGGTTTAGAAGCAAAATCATTAATCATAAATTGCATTAGAAGGTGAGATGGGGAAATGGGCATCAGCCACAAAAAATATTGGAAATGAAAAGAAAAGGAGACACGGTGGATGAGGGAAATCATCAAGCATCTACTGTGCCGAGATGAACTGCTGTTGAAATTCAAATTTTGATGAACACAATGGCTCACCTGGCGAGTTCGAGATCTCGGGCCACGTCGAGGGAGACGAAACAGAGCTGCTCCTTGGCATGGTCTATGATGAGGGTCTCATCCATGACATTGACGGAGCGGTAGGAGACAAGCTCCTTGAGGTAGTTGGTGAGGGCCTTGCCGCCGAGATCAAGCCTGCGGACGCCATAGTTGAGGGTGAAGTTGTGGAGGACGGGGGCGGCATGGATAAAAGAAAAGCCGCAGTCGACGACGAGGCTGCAGCAGTACTGCGAGAGGCACGGCCGCCGGCTAGCTTCGTAAAGATGGATCAGGGAGGGGGAATCCGCCACGCACAGAGATTGGAAACCAAAGTCCTCGAAGATGAGCTCGTCCGTGGCTCGCTGGACGGAGGGGGGGTTGAAAAGGGGCTCCACAAGCAGAAGCGAGGAGTGAGCGGGGTCGGCGCGCAGGAGAGACCTGAGGATGCGGTCCCAGACCTCGCGCTGGAGGTCGGGGTTGACGAGGTAACCGCGGTCTAAAGGACGGCGAATGGATACGGAGGTGACATCGGAGTCAGGGGCCAGGAGCTGGTCGGCCACCAGCCACCTCTTCGACGCACCTGAGCGGCCCAAGCAGTTAGGAACCACGGCGGTGGGATCTCTGTCGCCGGCGAAGCCAGCCTTGCAAAGGCCCCCGCCGTTGTCCAGCACCACCACACTCGACATCGTTTACTTCCCTCTAATTCAACACCCAATCCACCCAGCAATTCTTAAACAAGTCCGCTCCAATTCTGAGACTCTATGCAAGTCCCCCAGCAACTCGCCTATATTACATTTTCTGTCAGCTAAAATAACAATTTCATAGCCAACCCACCTTCGGATTTATTGGTATACGGGTCACTGATAGAATTTTCACCGAATAATTGAAAGTTCGATTCTCAATGAGGGTACATTTCTTGGAGTTGTGAATAGTAGTTGTGTATATGTGGTTCCAGCGTCAGACGGGTTGAATTTGATAATGCAGGTCTCATACATGTCTTATCCATTTTAATAATAATAATAATAATAATAATAATAATAATAATAAATCCTTTTATATTTTAATGGTAATAAGCCCCATGGAATTTATCAAACCCCAAAAAACCAAATAATATTTATAATTAAAATTTATTTATTTATTTGGTTTTTGAATATGTTTAACAAGATGTTATTATAACTTTGGTGTCATACCATTGGGCTATTCAATAGATTAAAAAAAACAAATATACTTTTTTTTTTTTAAATATGGTAAAAGGCGCTTAGGAGAACAATAAGTTGTCACTCATGATATAGTTGACACCGAAGCTGAGAATGAGGCTGGAAACAATGAGGATAGCGACCTAGGAGAAGAAGATCTTGATGGCCTTGCCTATCAAGTATGACGTCCTTCGCCAGCTCCTTCTTGACGCCCTTTGAGACATTCATCCCCATGGTTGAGGCTTCTAATTCCCACGATGTGAATCATCCCATTTCAGTGGTGGTGGGAAAGCCATGCATGGTCGACGTAGCTACCTCCTTGCATAGCTGCTCAGATGTTTCTTTCAAACTGGTTTAGGTGACACCAACAACCATGAATGGAGTGTTAAGATAATATCCTACAACCATATATAGTAGGATCCATGTATATTTGGTAACAACCGACTATATAGTAGGATCCATGTATAGTTGGTAACAATTAAATCGTATCACATAATTAAAGGGATCGGTATCAACGTTGATTGTAAGCCATCCACTTGTAACAATATCTTGTATATAAATATGAGAAGGAATGTGCCCTGAAAGGTGCGTCAGTTACAAACCTTAGACCATTGCTTCCTAGTTTTTATATGGTATCAAAGAGCTAGGTTCTCTTCCACAAAACATCCAATGAATTATAGTGCTTCCTCGGCTGGTGCGGCGGTGCTATCTCTTGGTGTCACCAACTTCGTCAATGTGAAGCTCGCAAAGGAAAATTACCTGTTGTGGAAGGCGTAGCAGATCCCTATTCTTCGAGGTCATCAACTCCTTGGTTTTGTAGATGGGTCGGAGGTCACACCGCCAACAACCATCAAGGTGACTGAGACGATTGACGGCAAGCTAGTTGAGAAGGTCATCTCCAACCCGGAGTACAATGCCTGGCTTCTCAAGGACCAGTAAGTACTTGGGGCACTTCTCATGTAGCTCGAACAACCAGTGTTGTCGCAGATCATTGGCCTAACGTCGGCAGTAGAGGTGTAGATTGCACTCGAACACATGTTCGCATCATAATCTAAGGCCTGGATCATGCAAATTCGGATGCAACTCTCCACGACACGCAAGAATGATCTGAGCACGATAGAGTACTTCAATCGCATGAAATCGCTTGCGGATCAGATGGTGTCTATTGGCTACCTGATGAGCAATGATGATCTAATCGGCTATATCATGGCAGGCCTCGATGCTGAGTACAACCCACTGGCTTCCTTTGTCATGAACAGGTCTGAATCGATCGGCTTATCCAAGTTCTATACTTACTTTTTCTCCTACGAGACTCGCCTGGAGCAACAGAACCATGCTCTCTAGATCGGTTCGACTATCAATCTCGCTTCTTGAGGCTATCAAGGCGGCGGCCATGGTGGTGGTTTCAGAAGAGGCCATTTTGGTGGCGGCCAAGAAGGTCATCGTGGCATTGGCAATCGTGAACCACAACAGAAGTGCCGTGAATACTGCGACTACTCCAAGGGCCAGAACAAGAAGGACGGTGGTAGCTCAAGGCCCACATGTCAGCTGTGCGGTAAGGTGGGGCACAGTGTGTTGAAGTGTCATTACCGTTTCAATCATTCCTACTAGGCGGAGGATGATCGTGTGGCTAACTACACCAACACCATCTCCTTCAATGTCGATACAAATTGGTACACCGACATGGGCGCTACCGACCACATCATGGGCTAGCTCGACAAGCTAACGATCCGTGACAAATATCATGGTCGTGATCAAGCGCACACCGCAAATGGTGGAAGTATGTTTATTAGTCATATTGGGCATTCCTTAATTAATACCCCGCTTCAAGATTTATCCTTGAAACATATTCTTCATGTTCCTAATGCCAAGAAAAATCTTATTTCCGTTCATCATTTAACCCTTATAATAACATCTTCCTTGAATATCATCCTAATCATTTTCTTATTAAAGATCGGGAAACGAAGAGAATGGTTCTTCGCGGGGAATGTAGGGGTGGCCTCTATCCTCTCATATCAAGTTTACCATCTACGCCCTCCAAGCATGCCTACTCCGTTGCCACACCTACTTAAGAAAAATGGCATAGTCATCTCTGTCATTCATTACTCTCTATAGTTCGTTGTGTCCTTAGTCTAAATAATCTTCCATGTTCCAATAGTTCCAGTAATGTATTGGTCTGTGATTCATGTCAACAGGCTAAAAGTCACCAGTTACCTTACACTACTCCACATGCAATTTCGTTGTCTCCATTAGCACTTGTCTACTCCGATGTATGGGGTCTTGCTCTTACCTCTGCTGGGGGTTTTAAATATTATGTGAGTTTCCTCGATGATTTCAGCAAGTTCGTTTGGTCATTCCCTCTTAAAGTAAGGCTGATGTTCTTAGCACATTTGTTCATTTTCAAACTCTTGTTGAAAAGGAACTTAATAGAAAGATTCTTTGCATGCAAATTGATTGGGGGTGGGGTAGGGGAGGCGGTGGGGGCATCAAAATTATACTCATTTTTTAATCAAGTTGACATTGCTCATCATGTTTTTTGTTCTCACACACCCAACAAAACGGTATAGCCGAACGTAAACATCGGCACATCGTTGAAACTGGTTTTATCCTTCTTGCTTTTTTGGGTGTTTCCCTCAAATTTTGGGATGAATCCTTTACCACTGCCAACTACCTCATCAATCGACTACCAAGCAAAGTTATACACAATTCTATCCCGCTAGAAAAATTGTTTAATATCAAACTTGATTATTCCTCTTTAAAGGTTTTTGGGTCTGCGTGTTGGCCTCATCTTCGAGCCTACAATGCCGTAAACTTTAGTTTCGCTCTCACCAATGTGTATTTCTCGGCTATAGTACTCAATATAAGGGTTATAAGTGCCTTAATCCAACATCTGATCGTATATACATCTCCCGCGACGTCGTTTTCGATGAGGAAGTGTTTCCCTTTGCCATCTCTTTGCTTATGGTTGGTCTTTGCACCCTGTCTTTGCACCCAGTACAGTGTCGAGCACTTCTGCATCATCTAAGTCTCTAGTACTGTCTCCACACCTACTGTTGTGCCACCTGCCCCACATGGGCACACTCACCATATGACGACAAGTCTCCGTGACAACATCCGGGTCCCTAGTACATTCACAAATGACATTGTTCGTTATGACTATAGTACCACCAGTGAACCGGAGTCGCTTGATGTGGCATTGGCGGATCCTAACTGGAAGCATGCTATGGACCAGGAATTTGAGGCACTTCAGTAGAATGGCACCTGGAGCCTTGTTCATCCCATTAGCGGTCAAAACATCATCGACTGCAAGTGGGTTTACAAGGTTAAGCACAAGGTAGATAGCATCATCGACAGGTATAAAGCTCGTCTAGTGGCCAAAGGATTTTGACAGCATTATGATATTGATTATGAGGATACCTTCAGCCCAGTGGTCAAATCTGTTACAATTAGTTTGGTTCTCTCAATTGCTGTATCACGTGGGTGGTTGGGACTTGCGGCAATTGGATGTTCAGAACGCGTTTTGCATGGTGTTCTGGAAGAGGAAGTCTTTATGTGTCAGCCACCTGGGTACACAGACTCACGGCAACCGCATCTTGTGTGCAAGCTGGATAAGGCTTTGTATGGATTAAAATAAGCACCACGAGCTTGATATGCTAGACTAAGCTCAAAGCTACAGGAACTTGGGTTCATATCATCTTGCGCTGACACTTCCTTGTTTATTTATATCAATGGTACAACTACTGTCTATTCTCATTTATGTTGATGACATTATTGTCACTGGCTCCTCCTCATTAGGGATGGCAAACGGTAGGATATGGATAGGGTATGCCAAAACCCTTACCCGTACTAGTAACCCCTATCTCATACCTGTACCTAGACATGGCCACGGTTCAGGAACCGCCGATTCACGGTTCTCGAACCGCGGTTATCGTTTCCCTGAACCGCGGTTCGGTTCAGGAAACCTTGAACCGGAACCGAACCTCCTAGGCAAGGTTCTTGGCGGTTCGGTTCCGGTTCTAGCGGTTTGGTTCAACGGTTCCGGTTTGACTGGTTCATACTGTTCGGGTTTTTTTAAACTAAATAATTCAATAATTCAAATTAATTAACACAAAAAAATACAAGAATTAATTTAATACTAATATAAGATAGTAGGTTAAGTTAGTAGGTATCACGGTATACCCAAGGTTTCAATGTTTTATTTATTTTTGTTGTTATTATTTTTTTAATGTTCATGTATGTTATTTGTTTTTTTCTTTAGGAATTGTTTTTTTATTTTTTTATTTTTTTCCTTTTTTTCTTTTTGATTTCTAGTATACTTATATAAGTTGCATAGTTTACAAATTGAAAATCTTGGGAGTTTTATCTATATATTGGAATATATATATATATATATAAATGATCAACAAAATCAGGCAAATTGATATATATACACATATATATTCATGTTTATTTTATTTTATTTATTTATATATTTTTTTAATGATTCAAATGTTTTACATGAGAGCATTTTACTCAGTATATTTTCATTTATATAAAATAAATATAATTTAATATGAACTACGTTAATTTTGTAAGTTTCAAAACGGAAGATATATAAAATCTAGTGTTTGTTTTTTATATTAAATTATAAAAATAATATGGAAATCTACTAAAGAATTGAATATTTAAGTACTTCTCGTTAATTAAATTATTTTAATAAATCCATATTTAATTTGTAACTAATAATTTGTGACATAATCAATTAATTATAACTTATCCTCTTGCATGTGTAACAAAGTTTCGCATGGCACAGTACATATAAGTTGGACGAATGTCACAAATTAGACCTAATCGGCTAATCAAGTATTCAGAATCAGACCTAATCAATAATCAATTTGGTTAATATCTTTAATTAATTATTTAAAATATCTTTAAACATGCAATTACTTAATTAATTACTAATTAATGATATTAACAAAATAAAAACCTAATCATAAATGACGTTATTTATATAGTATGACATTATTCATATTATATTTATATAATATAATATGAACTTTTGTTTTGAACCTTTGGTTGAATCGTATATGGAACTGCCGGTTAAACCGCATATAGAACCGCATATGGAACCGCCGGTTTCACGGTTTTTAAATTTTGAAACCGGAACCGAACCTTATATGAAGCTTCCGGTTCCGGTTTTAGGACGGTTACGGTTTTTCCGGTTCCGATTCCGGTTTTTGGCGGTTCGGTTCCGGTTCGGTTCCACGGTTTCGGTTCAAAATGGCCACGTCTACCTGTACCCTTATCTGTACCCTCCAGGGTATAAAAAATCATACCCTTACCCTTACCCGCAAGATACGGTTATACCCGTAGGATACCTGCTTATCCGTTGTTCAAATTATCGAATTAAATTTAAATAATAATAATACAATGTTTAAACACATGTCCGTAAATTCAAAATTACAAGTTGATATATATTTGTTTATCTTAAATTATATAATCACATAAAAGTTATACGTAACAAATTAATTTATACAAAATAACAACTTTGTTGATTTCATTGGCGTCTATTTTGGACTCAATGGCAATTATACCTTTTTTTGTTTATGTTTAACTATCTTGGTTTTTGTTTTAAATTTTTTCATATATCTACTATTTATATTTTATAGTTTCAAATTCTATAAATGTCCAGTGAGATTTTAAATATAAAAAATATTATAAGTAATTCTCATAACCAATTGATTTTTTATTAGTATTTTATTTTTCAGGTGGTTTTTATAATTTATAGAATAATTTATTATAATATTATTTTTTATATTTGTTTTATAATGTTTAAATTTTTTAATTTAATTGTAATCCATAATATTTATATCCAAAAAAATATTGTGCTATATCAAATATAAATATAAAAATTAAATAAATTTCAAAATAATATATTAAGAGAAAATTTAAAGTATTATTTTCAAATTAATCGTAATGAATTGTATCTTGGGTAAATTGTGTTTAAATGTTTAGCTTAATAAAAAATTATATATATATATATATATGAGGGTAAAGGTACGGGTACTGGTAAAACCGTACTATCCTCAACGGGTAAGGGTATGGGTAGGGGCATACCCTTACCCGACCTGTACCCGCTAAAAAAATAACAGGTAATACCCTTACCCCGTACCCGATTAAAGACAGTAAATACCCTCTTTGACCGGGTACGAGTATACCCATTAAGTAGGGTATAAATTGCCATCCCTACTCCTCATTGGTGGTTCAGACTCTTTTGCGAAATTTGCAAAGTGAGTTTGCTTTAAAGGATCTTGGTGAGTTACATTTCTTTCTTGGAATTGAGGTGAAGAAACTAGACGATGGAATTGTTCTCTCTCAGTTCAAGTATGTGACAGATCTTCTATGTCAGGTTAGCATGACGACATGCAAATGTGCCACTACTGCTATGTCAAACACTAACAAGCTTTCTGTTACTGTTGGGGATCTATTAGGTCTCAATGAGGTGACCAAATACAGAAGCACTGTTGGGGTGCTTCAGTACACTGTCCTCACACGGCTTGACATCGCTTACTCTATAAATAAGGTGTGCCAATTCCTGCACTCTCCTACCAATGCACACGGGATGCATGACAGTTTGTAACAATTGGTATGAAGATTTGCAGGTCTGCCTCCACCTTGGTGAGTGCCTTTTGCGATGCCAATTGGGAGGAATATTCGGATGACGGGAAGTCTACAGGTGGCTTTTGTTGTTTTCTTTGGATCCAACTTGATCTCGTAGAGTGCGAGCAAATAAGCAATATTCTCTCGATCTAGCACAAAAATAGAATATAAAGCACTTGCTAATGCTATAGCAGAGATTGTTTGGGTACAATCGTTATGTAGAGAACTTGGTGTATTTCAATCTCGGACGGCATGCTTATGGTGTGACAATCTTGGTGCCACCTACTTGTCAGTGAACCCTGTCTTCCATGCCAAGACCAAGCACATTGAAGTGGATTTACATTTTGTCCGAGAACGAGTTACACGCAATGTTTTTGACATTGGATTCATACCTTCACAACATCAAGTGGCAAATGGTTTTATGAAGCCATTGTCAGTATGACAACTATGGCAATAGGAGAAATTCAAGCTCAATCTCAATCTTCATCAGTTGTGATTGAAGGGGGATGTTAAGATAATATCTTCCAACCATATATAGTATGATCCATGTATACTTGGTAACAACCGAACTATATAGTAGGATCCATGTATAGTTGGCAACAATCAAATCGTATCACATAATTATTGGGATCGGTATCAACTTTGATTGTAAGCCATCCACTTGTAACAATATCTTGTATATAAATATGAGAAGGTATGCCACCTGAAAGGTGTACCAGTTACAAACCTCAAACCATTGCTTCCTAGTTTTCATATGGAGGGCGTTGCTTTGCTCTGGCACCTGTGGATAGTTCTATTTCATCAACCTTTGAGACATCTTACCTTGTGCGTGGTTGAGGTCTCCAACTCCCACAATATAATGTGAACCTTCCCACGACAATGGCTATAGGCAAGCCTAGCATAATTCATATAGCTTTCTCACTATGTGGCTACCAGGGTGGTTTTCCTGGGCCAGTTTCGGTGATTAAACTTCCACTCATGGAGGGCGATGCTTCATTCCAACTTTGACGCCCATTAAGTCATCATTTCCTATGGCTGAGCCTTCTAACTCTCACAATGGGATGGGCAAGTCTGGCATAATCGAGGCAGCTTGCTAACTATGCGGCTCCTGGGGTGTTTCTTTGGGACTAGTTTCATTGACTACAACTATAGGACCATAGCCAAGCTCTTCCAAACCCTATGGTCCTGTTGGTGCACTGCTTGAGAGGAATGGGGGCTTGGTGCCACCTGACACAAGTGAGATGGACGAGAACAACCTATCATTCATGTATGAGAATTCAAGGTAGCCACAAGTTCTCTAAACAACTTGGGCTCAATTACAAGAGTTTTAAACCTTCTCTTAATGCCAGCGACCCTAGGCTCAAGCCTAGTGGACTTGGTTCACAAAACCCATGCAATAGATGATGAAGATAATTTGGCTGCCAATTTGACAATCGGTAGAGTTGTCCAAGGGTTGGACTATCCGTCCAAACCTGAAAGCCCGCTCAAAAATTTGGGAGGGCTTGGACAAATATATAAGGCCTCATGTCCGGGCCTTGGACAAAAAAGGGAGCCCATTTTAAAAACGGGCCGAATTTGGTTTTCATTATTTAAAGAACGGCCCAACCAAACCCAAATTATAAAATATATTTATTAATTAATTTTGTATATATTTATATATATAATGGTTTAAATTTCCATTGATTATTTATTAATTATTTTTGTATATACTTATATAGTATACATTTATTGTTGATTGCCATTGATTATAAGAGTAATGCTATATCTGATGAATTCCTCACCGAATGACATGGAGGTCCATGTGTCACCCCTCTTTTGTCTTACTCACCTCCTCTAAAAGTTAAAACAAATTATCCTAACCTAATTGTCTTCTTCATCATCCGACCGCACCATCACATTTCCCACACCATGATTGTTGTCTCGCTTGACGCTAGCGGTGCCGTCGCCGACTTCGCCGCCGCCACCACACCACAATCACCTTCCTATTTGCACAATGCAAGCCCCTCACCATAGATATGGTCTCGTCGTCTCAGCTTCGTCACCATCTCATAATTTCTTTAAACCGGTGTGATGGTGGTGCGGTGGCCATGGTGACTACCACCATCACAAGTCCCCTTCATTTCTAGCCTCAAATCACCTCCCCCAAATTTAAAAAAAAAAAAAATTAAGGGTAAGGGAGAGATGTGAAGGGGGGAGGTATATTTGAGTGGATTCAAAAGTTGGATTTTTTTGAGGGACTTGATGACATGATCTTAATTTGTTTGGATGTTTTTATTGTTTTGCTGGAAATTTTTTCTGGTTTGTCTATGTTTCTTTTAGTTGTTTTTTGCATGTGCTTCTTGGGGAGGATTTTAAGGCTAAGTAATTGTAAATTTGTTTGTTTTTGGCCGTAGATGATAAATTGGATCCAAAAAAATGGAGACTTGTTCTTCTGGAGAGGACTTTGTGGTGAATGTGATGTTTGATGGTGGTGCGGTGGCGGCGACGACATCGGCGATGGTATTTATGGCGTCATGCGAGACGGCAATCGTGGTGTGGGAGGTGTGATGGTGGCGGTCGTATGATGAAGATTGGGTTATTTGTTTTAATTTTTAGAGGGGGTGAGTGTGATAAAAAAAAAATGGGTGACACGTGGACCTCCACATCATTCGGCTAAGGAATTCGTTAGATATAGCATTACTCATGGTTTGAATTTTAGTTGTTATGATTGTATAAAGATGTGCATTTGATATTTTAATTTTAAAGTATTTTGTTGAATAATATTTGGCCATGTTCACAGATTAATATTATTATTAATTTTTTTATAAGTTATATATTATTTAATGAAAAACTTATTTAGACGGGCTTGAGCTGGCCTTGGTCAGAGGTCATTAAATTTGGGCGGATTCTAACAAGAATTAGGGCCCATATTTTCATGGCAGACAGGGCTTGGATAAGCTTGAATTTTAGTAATTATAGACGTACATCGGCTGGCTCATAGACAGGTCTAACTGCCGGGTAGTCCCGAAGTTTTAGCTACCTCTAATACTCTAACTATGTCTTTGTAATCTTTTTTTTTCTTCTCTTGCATTTTCTCTATCGGATTGTTAATCTATATTCGCTTCTTGTGAGTACTAGTTGTCTACTTCATCTATAATTCAGCCTTTATGTCTCGGCGATGAGAGCCTGCATTTCTCACGAGATTCGGTCCGGGCGGGAAACATTCTTTTGGAAGGATTCCTGGCTAAATGGTGTAGCCCCTATGAACATTTGGCCAGATGCTTTCGGGGATGCTCATATGCAAAATGGTACGGTGCACGAGTGCGCTCATCTTTTGTCTGAGACACCCTTTTGTGATAGCACTGTGATTCAAGGGTTTAGTGATCGGTTAATAAATGGTGGAGGTGAGGGAGAGGATGTCAAAGTTTGGAAGCTCATTGGAAACGGGCACTTCTCAGTGAAGTTGTTCTACAACTTCTTGATCGATGGGGGTGTTCGTTGCCCGGTGTCTAGAAAAATTTCCCTTTTCAATTGGTTGGTATGGAAAAACAAAATTCTTACTCTAGAGAATCTTGAAAAGAGGAGGTGTAATAGAATGCCAACGGCGACCTGTGTTCTATGCCACTCGGACATTGAAACTGCGGATCACCTTTTCATTCATTGCCCGTTTGCACGACGTATCTGGGGCTATTTTAGTAATTTGCTACACTTGCCTGAGCCTCCACCTTTAGTGGAAAATCTGTGGGACTCGTGGCGGATGTCGGTGGGACATACACTGCGAGACATGAGCGATATTATGATTAAAGCTATTTTGTGGAATGTTTGGCTTGCTCGAAATGACTGTCTTTTTAATGCCAATGTTCTGCATGTTTATTCTGTCATCCTTAAAATTGATCGCATGATTTTGTCCTGGTGTTCTTCAGTGGGGGATCGATCACAGGAGAAGATGCTTGACTCTCTGGCTAGTATCAGACGTAGTCTAGAGTTTTTGGGACCTCGTGTTGAGGAGCGACTGGAGGTCTCAGTACCAGAGGAGTTTCAGGAGCAGAGCGTGGGGTAGCAGCCGGTGCAGAGCGCTTTGAGGAAGTTTCCGCTTCCTCATCATGGTGTGGGGTGTTTGGGTTTTTGTATCCACGGCTAGTGGTTTCTGTGTTGGTCTTGGGGTTGTTTTTTTGTTGTTGTTGTGGTGTTCTCTACTGTTGGTAGAGGTTTGTTGTATGTTTCTTCTGTTATTCTCTTAGTTAATGAATGTGGTTTATCTATTTTTCAAAATTAAAAAAATTAAAATTAAAAAAATACCATTCTTCTGTTACTTGTTTGATACTGGATGCGGTAGTTTCAACACTCACAATAAGACAATATTCCAATCAATTCAATCTTTCACAAGTTATGTTTTCTAATTTTCTCTAGTTTTTAAAAATTTGTTTAAAATATTTTTATCATTATTAAAAGCTTATTAAAAAATTATAAATTCACATAATATTTTTGGGTGAGTTATATAATATGAAATTAAAAGAATCTTTCTTAAAACATGGCTGATAAGAATTTTTATTTTAACGGACTAAATTTTCATTTAATTAATATTTAATAAAAAATTGATATGTTAAAATTAAAACAATAACATATTTATTAAGTTTATTACTTTTAAAAATTTAATTATTAAATATATTAAAAAAATACATTTTTATAAACAATCAATTTTTATTTAATACAAGTGATTTATTCATAATTTCAAAAAATAAAAAATTAAAAAAAAAAATAAACATACACAACTAAGGGGTTTTTTGGCATCATAGCCAATTTCTATTTTTATTTTCAATTGTATGTTTAGAAACAAAACTAACAAATACATGTTTAGCACCTTGTTTTTTATTTTCAAAAATTTTGGCAACAATTCTCATGTTTTTAAAAAAAATAGAAATTTTTAATTTTTTTGAAAACGGTTTTAAAACCACACCTACCTGGCTACCTCCATTAGAGGTCCTCCTTTTCTGCTGCTCTCTCTTTC
Organism: Dioscorea cayenensis subsp. rotundata; assembly: GCF_009730915.1. Classification (NCBI taxonomy): domain Eukaryota; kingdom Viridiplantae; phylum Streptophyta; class Magnoliopsida; order Dioscoreales; family Dioscoreaceae; genus Dioscorea; species Dioscorea cayenensis. Next base: position 1,329,170 of record NC_052496.1, on the reverse strand, counting down.
TCTCTATCTCTCTCTCTCTCTAGTTTTTAATTTTTAATTTTTAAAATTTATCATTTTTTTACAAATTAATACCAATAGTCTAAAAAATAATATTTTTTAAAAAATATTTATAAAAATTTATTATTTGGCATGTTGGAATTTTACAAATTAGTTTATATTGTATAAAAAAGGGAAAATTACTATTTACCCCCTACACTGTTTCAAATTTCCCAAACAACCCCTGCAAGTTATGAATACCGCGGACAACCCTTCCTTTATCATTTTACTTCCTTTTTACCCCTTGTAGGTCACTTGGACTGGGTCCATATTGTGAAATTCCATCATTGCCCTTAAAAATGGTGGGAAAAAAACCGTCCAATCACATCATGTCTAACATTTTTTACATTTCTTTTTTATTTTCTGAAACAAACTTTGGAAGACTTTTATCCTTGTCCTGGCCCTGTTTCCGTTTAAAATTATACAGTTTTTTGTTTAAACATAAATGTTTCCGTTTAAAATTATCAAGTTTCTGTTTAAATATATCAAGTTTCAGTATAAACAGAAATGATTTTAGTAGGTACTCGGATTCTACGAGCGTATCCATCCCACCTCAAGGCCACCCTGACGATTTAGTAGGCCTTCCTAACTCGTTAGATCATTTTGAAGTTTTATCATTGCATGTCGGACAACGTTTTGTAGGCGTTAACCATTTAAAAAACTCATTTCACTACCACGAGTGCGGACACAATCGTAAATCTTGCAAAGAAACTATCGCCAACTAAGCATAAATGATAACTCATATTCATTACATACGTTTGCCACAAACTATCGCATATTATTGTACATTTTGCTCGTTATTTATGACAATCGTTTTCATAAACAAACGCAAATTTAAAATGAAACAATGATATTTAAACATAAACATAGTTGTACAAGTTAATTATTGATTAATTATCCCAGTTTCCACTTAAAACTTATGTTTTTTCTCAGCTATTATTGTCATGTCCTTCTTTCAGTTTAAAATTATACAGTTTTTTGTTTAAGCATAAATGTTTCCGTTTAAATTTATCAAGTCTCTGTTTAAAATGTTATGTCTCTGTTTAAATATATCCAGTTTCAGTTTAAACAGAAATGATTTTAGTAGGTACTCGGATTCTACGAGCGTATCCGTCCCACCTCAAGGCCACCCTAACGATTTAGTAGGCCTTCCTAACTCGTTAGATCATTTTGAAGTTTTATCATTGCATGTCGGACAACGTTTTGTAGGCGCTAACCATTTAAAAAACTCACTTCACTACCACGAGTGCGGACACAATCGTAGATCTTGGAAATAAACTATCGCCAACTAAGCATAAATGATAACTCATATTCATTACATACGTTTGCCACAAACTATCGCATATTATTGTACATTTTGCTCGTTATTTATGAAAATCGTTTTCATAAACAAACGCAAATTTAAAATGAAACAATGATATTTAAACATAAACATAGTTGTACAAGTTAATTATTGATTAGTTATCCCAGTTTCCACTTAAAACTTATGTTTTTTCTCAACTATTATTGTCATGTTCTTCTTTCTGTTTAAAATAATACAGTTTTTTGTTTAAGCATAAATGTTTCCGTTTAAATTTATCAAGTCTCTGTTTAAAATGTTATGTCTCTGTTTAAATATATCCAGTTTCAGTTTAAACAGAAATGATTTTAGTAGGTATTCGGATTCTACGAGTGTATCCGTCCTACCTCAAGGCCACCCTGACGATTTAGTAGACCTTCCTAACTCGTTAGATCATTTTGAAGTTTTGTCATTGCATGTCGGACAACGTTTTGTAGGCGGTAACCATTTCAAAAACTCACTTCACTACCACGAGTGCGGACACAATCGTAGATCTTGGAAAGAAACTATCGCCAACTAAGCATAAATGATAACTCATATTCATTACATATGTTTGCCACAAACTATCGCGATATTATTAGACATTTTTGCTCGTTATTTATGAAAAATCGTTTTTCATAAACAAACGTAAATTTAAAAATGAAACAATGATATTTAAACATAAACATAGTTAGTACTAAGTTAATTATTGATTAATTATCCCGGGCTTTCCACTTAAAAACTTATGTTTTTTCTCAACTATTATTGTCATGTCCTTCTTTCTCGTTTAAAATTATACAGTTTTTTGTTTAAGCATAAATGTTTCCGTTTAAATTTATCAAGTCTCTGTTTAAAATGTTATGTCTCTGTTTAAATATATCCAGTTTCAGTTTAGACAGAAATGATTTTAGTAGGTATTCGGATTCTAAGAGCGTATCCGTCCCACCTCAAGGCCACCCTGACGATTTAGTAGGCCTTCCTAACTCGTTAAATCATTTTGAAGTTTTGTCATTGCATGTCGGACAACGTTTTGTAGGCGTTAACCATTTAAAAAACTCATTTCACTACCACGAGTGCGGACACAATCGTAAATCTTGCAAAGAAACTATCGCCAACTAAGCATAAATGATAACTCATATTCATTACATACGTTTGCCACAAACTATCGCATATTATTGTACATTTTGCTCGTTATTTATGAAAATCGTTTTCATAAACAAACGCAAATTTAAAATGAAACAATGATATTTAAACATAAACATAGTTGTACAAATTAATTATTGATTAATTATCCCAGTTTCCACTTAAAACTTATGTTTTTTCTCAACTATTATTGTCATGTCCTTCTTTCTGTTTAAAATTATACAGTTTTTTGTTTAAGCATAAATGTTTCCGTTTAAATTTATCAAGTCTCTGTTTAAAATGTTATGTCTCTGTTTTAAATATATCCAGTTTCAGTTTAGACAGAAATGATTTTAGTAGGTATTCGGATTCTAAGAGCGTATCCGTCCCACCTCAAGGCCACCCTGACGATTTAGTAGGCCTTCCTAACTCGTTAGATCATTTTGAAGTTTTGTCATTGCATGTCGGACAACGTTTTGTAGGCGTTAACCATTTAAAAAACTCATTTCACTACCACGAGTGCGGACACAATCGTAAATCTTGCAAAGAAACTATCGCCAACTAAGCATAAATGATAACTCATATTCATTACATACGTTTGCCACAAACTATCGCATATTATTGTACATTTTGCTCGTTATTTATGAAAATCGTTTTCATAAACAAACGCAAATTTAAAATGAAACAATGATATTTAAACATAAACATAGTTGTACAAGTTAATTATTGATTAATTATCCCAGTTTCCACTTAAAACTTATGTTTTTTCTAAACTATTATTGTCATGTCCTTCTTTCCGTTTAAAATTATACAGTTTTTTGTTTAAGCATAAATGTTTCCGTTTAAATTTATCAAGTCTCTGTTTAAAATGTTATGTCTCTGTTTTAAATATATCCAGTTTCAGTTTAGACAGAAATGATTTTAGTAGGTATTCGGATTCTAAGAGCGTATCCGTCCCACCTCAAGGCCACCCTGACGATTTAGTAGGCCTTCCTAACTCGTTAGATCATTTTGAAGTTTTGTGATTGCATGTCGGACAACGTTTTGTAGGCGCTAACCATTTAAAAAACTCACTTCCCTACCACGAGTGCGGACACAATCGTAGATCTTGGAAAGAAACTATCGCCAACTAAGCATAAATGATAACTCATATTCATTACATACGTTTGCCACAAACTATCGCATATTATTGTACATTTTGCTCGTTATTTATGAAAATCGTTTTCATAAACAAACTCAAATTTAAAAAGAAATGATGAAATTTAAATAGAAACTGTCGTAGTTAAACAGAAACATTGATATTTAAACATAAACTTTGAAACTTAAATAGAACAATTGATAGTTAAAAAGAAATAACAATATTTACATTGAAAATTAAACATGACCGTCCTAGACAAATGTGGATCGAGTCGGACATCACAATGAAATTGCAAAACAATCGAAAAATCTCCTTCAACATAATATTATCGCTTTTGATTATGTACACAAACGAAAATGAAAAACAAACAAAAACTCTTGCACGAAAAAAATCTCCCTACAAACTACAAGATCATCCAATAATCACACCATAAAAACCGAAAAAAATTTCTCTTTCTAATAGAATACTTTAGAAATCAAACTAAAAAAAGAAACCCACGAATATCAAAACAAAAGGAAACCTGACAACATCTTCAACGGCATCCACCTCGCCTCAATACCTGGAGCGCAAACTAATGAAATGTCAAAGAGTTGAGTGGGAGTTCTCCTTCGAAGCAGTGGTCCAATCCTACAGAAGATGTCCAGACAACGACAACTTTGAAAAAAGAAAAGCTGAAGAGATGAAGAGATGAAGTGAGAAAAAAGAAACCAACACCAATATTGGTGTTCTCCGGGATTTACCAAGAAAAAAACCCGATTCCTCTTAAAGAGAAAAAAACTATCGCAACAAAGGGCGCTATGGTCAAACCACGCCTCACTTGCCACAACTTCCCATGCAAGGGATAATTTCAGTCCAAAAATTTAAAACTAACTCCATTAAATGCTTTGGGGGTTTCAAATTCATCAGTATTTAAAAGGAAGGGGTTTTTAGGGATTCCCAAATTAATGGGGTGTTTTTGGAAATATTAGAAATTTAGGGGGTTATTTTGGCAATTTCCACTATAAAAAATTATATTTTAAAAAATATTTATGAAAATCATTATTTGACCCTTGATTTTTATAAATTAGGATATAACATAAAAAAATATTTTTTTTTTCAAAAAAAGAATTTATAAAAATTTATTGTTTAAGATATTGGCACAATCAACTAAACTAATATAAAAAAATAATTCATAAAAAATATAATAAATATGAATTAAAAAATAATAAAAAAAGTCATCATAATTTTGTGCAAATATAAAATCAAACGTGTTTTTATTTTTTATATTTTGAAAATACATATTAGTGTATCTAAACATAATTTTGTTTTGAAAAAATTAATAAAAAATTTTTTTATTTTATTTTATTTTTTTTTTGAAAAAGTGGATAAACCACAATTTATTAAAAGGATTCAAACAAGAACATAAAGCAACACAACCAGAGAGGCCGACCAGTACCAAAGAACAACACACAGACCGAAAACCAGATCCACTAGATGTGGAAAAGAACAGAAAGATAAAAACGCAACCTAGCGGGGAAGAAACCACTAGGAACTACCCAAGGTGATCAGGGGTTGCTAGACTCTCCCCTCCTGGGCTTAGCAAACTCCAGGCTCCTCTTGACTGAATGCGAAGCCTCCTCAAGCCTTTGTCTTTTCTGCTCAGGAACTGCGGAAACCCAAAACATAAACAAATGAGAAACTTTAATAATCACAGATAAACAATCATCAAAACAATCATCAAAGATTCTTCTGTTACGCTCAAGCCAAACATTCCAAATTAAGACCCTAGACAAAAAAAAAAATAAAAACAAAAACAAAAACAAAAAATGAACGACCGTTAAAATATGTGTTTTGTTTTTTTGAACAATCACTCCAATCAAAGGCTTGAAGAACAATCTGGCACGTGTTCCCTGATTTCAGAGTTGCCTATTTTAGAATCATACGGAATGTCTTTGAGAACGTGAACCAAGGTAAACATAATAATAATAATAATAATAATAATAATAATAATAATAATAATAATAAAGAAAGTAGGCTGTGTTTGATCTAGGAATACTGGAAAAATAAATTTTGAAAAAGAAAAAAATTTTATACTGGAAACGAAAAAAATAATGTTTGATCGCAGATTATTTTTATAGCTAGAAAATTTTAAAAAAATTTATGAAAAATTCAGATTTTGTTGTTTGATTGCTTTTATTTTCCATGAAAAATGTAATATTTTCAATGGAAAAAACCTCATTTGTTATTTGATTGCATCAATTTTCCCTGGAAAAAGTCACATTTTCCATGGAAAAAATCGCGAGATCTGTTCACTTTATCTGGATAAATTTATTTAAAATATTTTCAAGTTATATAATTTATTTTTTTTAATAAAAATTTAAAAGAAAAATTATTTTAAATATTTCAATCGTTATCTTTTCACATAGCTCCTTATATTTTCCCCATAAAACTTTTCCCAAGGGGATGTAGGAAAAATTTTCCACTGAGAGAAAATAGAGTCACATGATAGAGTTTGTGGAAAAATTTTTCACAAAAATTTTGACAAATAAATAGATTATTTAGCTGGAAAATGACCCATGAAATTTTTTTTTATTAAAAAACAATCAAACACAATCGTAGAAGATATGATAAAAAAAATCCAAGATGACATTGAATTAAGAACAACATGAATAAGGAATGAAGATATTGCTGCCAGCAGAAGCCTGGGTGGCCCGACATATTGTTTTGTGTGGTAGTAGTCAGGAAGAAAAAAAAATTGCAAGGCACCGTCCATAACCTATCAAACCAAGAACATGCAGATTCACACAGAGATCAGAAGGGGATGCAGTCAGTCAGAGTCCTCTAGCGAGCATCTGGTTGTAGTTCTCAATGGACTGGAGGCGTTGAAGCTGGAGCTGATGCTTGAACCTGTTGATGAATGCTTCTGCACTCTCGTTAATGTCATCTGGAGCAAACACAGGTCTCCTTGCAACAGCAGGCGGCGAGTTCACAACTTGGCTCCGGGGTCTGCCATCAAACACTGTTGCTTCTGAGGCCTTTCCCGAAGAAGCAGGAGGAGGCGAGCTGCTGCTGGGGACCTTCTCATCCTTACTTATCTTCCGATCATGCTCGCTGATAGGAGCAGAAAAAGAGCTTGCGGTCCGCATGGCTTATAACAGTGCTTTGAGCTGGCTGTGATTGTTCGGAAAGGGGGAGGATTTTGAGATTGCTGATGGGGATGTGAATGGCCCGAATGGGAGCATGCTTTAAATAATTGTGCTGCCTTATCCGCGAGTTTCTACGGTAGGTTGCTTCCCACCAGACGGCATAGCTAGCTGTAAAGGTTGTAAGGTTTGGAATTTCAAAACAGCACGTGATCGGATATATAAGTCGAAACGTGCGGCTGAGGTTAAACGAGGCCCTACTATTTGGTGCAGCTTCCTAGTAAACAATTTCCCTACATCCGCCTCCTTTCTTGACTTTTTAATTATGTTGAAAAGATAATAATAAAGAAGCACCAAGCCAAAACAAGGGAACTCAAACACAATTAAGTCATGTGGTTTGATTCAATTAAAATTAATTCTTCTTTCCGTCACAGAAGTTGTCAATGTCACACCTCCAACTTTGCTTGGAAATCAATTTGTTCATGGGGAGGAAACACTCACCGCCCATAACATGCAATAATAGGCTGGCTCTGTCAACTTCCTCCAACTTGTAGAAAAATTTGAAACTAAGTTATTCCATACCTGAAAGACTAAGTTTGAAACTTCTTCCCAGATCTACATGTTGATCCAATCTTCAATTAACCCAACAGTCTTGATCAGGGAAGAGGTAGTCCGATCATAATACTACGTGGCCAAAGTCCAAAACGTGATGTTTTAGGATGCAGCCCCAGTACCCAGGCCAAAGTCCAAAACGGATATCACCAGTTCATAAGTTGAGGTTATTCCTCGCGGTAGAGACCTGTGCCATTTTTATAAATAAATATAAAAATAAAGAAAGAATTAACATAGAATTTGCAAATCCCACAGCAGAGACTCTGTTCAAATGTTGAGGTTGAGCGCATGCATAATCGGGGGTTGAGCGCATGCATAATCGGGGGTAATTTTTTTTGGGGGGTAATTTTTTTTTGGGTGAGTAGTGGCCTTTACTTCTTTTTTTTTTTTTCTCCACTTTGAGCACCAACTTTTAGTTTGTATTAAAATAAACACTGAACTTTGATTTAATTGCACTGGTAGGATATTTGTGGCTTTTTGGTAAGAATTTGTTAACGTAGGACGGAATGCATGCATGCATGCATGGACACCAGCAGTCCACGTCATCTGCACTAGGGGAAGGTGCCATGTTATCAACTTATACACGTGCCATTTATTTAGTCCATAGAAGATGCCATGTAACACTTATCCTTTTCCCCATTTTCTGTCCCAATCCCCTTGACTTAGAAATCCACTTGCGAGCCACCTTCCGGTTGAGCCTGAGAATGTCGAGAGCAAAAAAACCGCCTGCCTCTCGATGGAGTTCTCCATGCCGGAAGCACATTTTTAAGAGTCCTACACTTCCATATTTGGAGACCGAGGCACAGATACCGGTACAATTAGGAGAGAAGTTTGGTGGGCTCATCATTGTTGTTGATTGGACCATAAGACCGCCGAATGTAAAGCGACCAATTTACCTAAGCTTTTCTGTTTATTGTTCTAATTAAACTTTATATTATAAATCCATGCTAGGGTTTCGAACAATTTATTTATTTTTATTTTTAAATAAAGTTTATGATGGTAAATAATTCAAGCGCAATGATTAGTACAGACTTGAAGTAAGTTATAATGTGAAATTTCTTTAGTTTCTGTAAACTTGAATTGGGCTATTCTTTGAGGTAATGGGGCAGGAAAATATAATCTTTGCATGGATATTACTAGATTTTGTTAATTTGTTTAGTTCATTGGGTTCATTGCAAGTGTTAGTGCTTTAGTAGGTGTTGTGTTTTTTCCCCCTAAGATTGAGTTCAGATAGTGTAGTAGTTAGGTTTTACACTTTGGAACATGTTCTTAGATAATGGCATTCTAGGGTGTACTTTATAGGAGTAATTTCATTTCATTTGGAAAAAATTAGATATGTATATATACGGAACTAAATCAATTTGCTAGGATAAATTAAAGTTGTTACATTAATTATTCTCTTCACCATATTATTTTATATTCATTTGAGTATTTCTTTTATTTGGACAATATAACTATTTTGTTGTTTTTGATAGAGTGTGTTTAGCTGTGTAATTGGTTACATGTTATACTAAATGATATATGCGAATACTCTAAAACTTGGTGTTTTTCTTCAAATTTATTCTCTTTAAATTTATTTGATTTAGTTTGTTTGGGAAGAAGTGGCAATTCCCTCTAGTTGTAGTTGTGTTGTTTTAGAGGAAATAGCATCATCAAGGGTGTAGTTTATAGGTGCATTTTGATTTCATTTGGAGAAAATGATATGTATTTGGACTTAAATCAATGCCCTAGGATAAATTTAAATTGTTAACTTGTTCATTTCACCAAATTGTTCCGTATTCATTTGAATACTTCTTTTCTTTTGATAATGCAGTAATTTTTGTTGCTTTTGATACATGTATAAATTTTTCAGTGAGTATCTAAGTTTGACCTTATATCAGTTTGAACATTAATTTTCAATTCGTATCAAAATGAGCACCAAATTTTAATTTCATTTTTCTGGAGGAGTAATTGGGGGTTTCCGGTGGATTTTTGGTGATGTGAACGCCGGAAAGCTTGCGTGGATGCCCGGTCCACATCACCAACTCACCAACTCAGGCACTTAACCAATGTGGCTTTTTTTGGTCCATATAGGACGTACAATAGTTAACGTGTACATCCTACGTGGACAAAAAAAACACCACATTGGTTAAGTAGCTGAGCTAGTGACATGGACCCAAGGCATCCACGCAAGCTTTCCGGCACTCATATCACCAAAAATAGACCGAAAATCCCCAATTACCCCGCCGGAGAAATGAAATTAAAACTTGATACTCATTTTGATACAATTTGAAAGTTAGTGCTTAAACTAATATAAAGCCAAACTTAGGTACCCATTGGAAAAATTTATCCGAATAACTTGTATGTGTGATTGGAGAATTGTTATAGGCAAATGATGTATGTGAAAAATTAAATCAATGTAAAAATAATTTAGTTACATTTTATTATGCAATGACATACGTAAGTATAAGCATTAATGCAATAGGGAACAATTAGTTCTACATTTTAAGTGAACTAGGTTTTACATTTTATATTCAAATGATGTTATATTGGGGGGCTTTTTTCCATCTTACAATCTAAATTAGATCTTTGTACATAATGCAAGGCTGATCTACTAAGTGGAGGCCAACTTAATGCTAAACATGAAGCATCTGAATAGCCTAAAGCAGAGGTTACGTCACAAGTGAGAATAATTTTATTTAGCAGCATCAAGGCATTGACAGGCATTTATGAGTTATCTAAATAAGTTTTTCTATCATTGTAGGTGATTGACACATCTCAACAAGGTATGCACAACTCATCATAAGTGAGATTAATTATATTTATCAGCATCAAGGCATTCACAGGCATTAATGAGTTATCTAAATAAGTTTTTCTATCATTGCAGGTGCTTGATACATCTCAGCAAGGTCTGTATAGCTCATCACAGGTGAAATCAATTACAGTTAGCAGCTTCTAACTTTCACATGCATTGATTAGTTAGTTATCAAAATAAGTTTTTCCCCCACTACAGGTGATTAACACATCTCAGCAAGGTTTGCGCAGCTCATCACAAATGAGATTAATTTTATTTAACATCATCAAGTTATTCACAACCATTAATCTACACCAGTTATGTAAATAAGTTTTTCATCATTGCTAGTTACTGACACATCTCAGCAAGGGATGCACAACTCATAACCAACCAATCAAAGGAGGGGGGTAGAGAAAATAATATGACAAGGGGAAGGAAAAAACAATTCTCAACTGGAGTTGGCCTCAAATTACTTTACAAGTAAAAAAGAACAAAAGCAAATGGCCATGGAAACAGATAAAAAGAAAAAGGCAGCAAAGAAGGTCCATGCAACCTTTAGAAGCTCTATGATGAGGCCCCAAATGAAGGATAAGCCCTTGAAGGCCAAGGAGAAAGAAGTTGTGGAAAAAAAAGGAGAATATGGGTTCCACATGGTTTGGGAGGTTCTAGTGCATCTACAAATTAGAAGGCCTCTTGAGTGATGTTGTTATCTTTTTTTTTATTATTATTAAGGGCTAGTGCATCTACAACACTCTGGGACAATGTTGTATTTTTCACAATTGTTCTACACCCCAAGGTGTATTCCTTCGACGTGCTCCCCAAAGTGTATTTATGCAGAAAAGTTAGCTGATTTCTATATTTTTGTATTTATGCAAAGTTGTTTATATAATTCAAGTAATATGTATAATTTAATTAAATTTATGTAAAAGTTATGTCTGTATTTTTGCAATATTGTACTCCAATTTGGTTTATCTGATTTTGTCTTCCTACATCATGATTTCTGTATTTTTTGTATTTCAACAAAAATGTCACACCCCGACCTGCAGGTCCCGGCGTCACCCTAACCTCGGATCACCGTAATAGCTAACCTGTGACCTGGTATGACCATGATAACAAGAATAATACAGAATAATAATATATCAAACTAGGGTACACCCCTGAAGAACACCTAGACAAGCAGGAATATCAACAATATTGTTTACAATAACACAAGCACAACAAACAACGGTACACCATTTAACAACACCTAGACAATGCAAGAATATCTACAACAACATCTACAAAAGCACAAGTCAGGGTACAAACAAATACCTGGCGATCAACACAAACAAGAAACACACAAACCAAATACAATTTCAGAATACAAGAAAGCGCAGCACAAGTGGATCCCACCTATATGCACATATATCCAGGAGGTGTACGTATACAAAAAGAAATGCAAACAAAAAATTGGTGCAAACTCTAGCCCAACCAGCCCGCGTGCATTGCTACTGAGACCTATTACCTAGAAAAGGATGGAGATGGGTGAGTAACTACGTTACTTAGTGAAGGAAATTGCATGGAATACATATCGTATACACACAAGATATGCGATGTAAACCTGTGCCACAATTTATGTAAATATGACATATGAATTACGGAATATAGAATTTACAACATCCCAATAACTGTGCTCATACTAGAGTCATATCAGTTTATCCAATAAAGTAACATATTCAAATAGTATGAAGTACATATCATAACATATAATCATTATCGTAGAGTTTATACAAAATAGAAAATATGAAATATGAAATACAGGATTTATAATATTGCAATACATATGCTCGTAGTAGATTCATATCAGTTATCAAATAAAATAACATGTCTAACTAGTACAAAACACATATCACAACACATAATCATTATTACACAGTTTATATATAATACGATATATGAATAGTATAAAGGAAACAATACCCACAAGTAAACATCCATATTAAAAATACAATATGATAATCAGATTGCAATCGTATTTGGAAAACATATATCAATCTTCAGCCTTGTTCTTATAACACAGTAGTTTAGCAAATAATAGAGTAAAACCGAGAATTGGTAACCAGCTTCAAAACCCTCCATCCTTAGTCGTGGTCGCAGCTAAGTCCAAAGCCACCAGAGGTCACGCCTATCAGTGTTGGGCATTGAGACCACGTGTGGTGACCCCCAGGCTCTTAGTCAACACCGCTAAGAGCGAGATCTCTACGAGCTGAAACAACTGGATACAGGTTTCCACACCCCTCTACATGCGGTCTATGGGCCCCATCTTACTAGTAAGTAGTTAGGGCCATAACCTATGCCACTAACAAAACTAATGCACTAACCCTACCACTTGAAGGCTTATGACCAGTGCACCGCCCACATGTGAAAATCGTTAGCCGTCTGAAGACAAAAATAACAACATGCCCAATAGCTGTAATCCATATACAGCTCGTAAACGAATACAATAGTCCACTGAAAGGCTATACACAATATTACCAAACTGATTTTTCAAATACACAATTAAACCAGAACAACATGTTGTCTGCACGCTAAAATCAATATCCGGCCTAGAGGTCCAAAAAAGATAAACACTTGCTGGCCCATAGGCTATCAATCAATATAACAAAATTCATTTACCAAAGATACAATATACTGTTCCACACACATTTTCAGGAAAACCTTCGGAAAACCCAATTCACATCAACAGGTATTTTTCCAAAAACAATCCATCGACGAAAATACCAAAAAGGAAACCAATATTCATAACAGAAGATTTTCCAACAAGATATACAAATATATATATATATATATATATAAACATGGATAAAACGAGTAAACCATGCATATTAATTGTTCCCACTCACAGACGTGGATGACCCCAAGTTTGACATTACCCTCCACCGGTTCCTTGCCCTTGCCTTTGCCTAAGGTCTTGCCTCCTGGGACAAGTTTGACCAACAACCAAATACAGGTTAAAGGCTTTCAATAGAAATAAAAGAAAATAGAACATGCGACCCTAGTATGCAATAGAACCCTTAGGGTTCGCAAATCGACCTCTAAACGACCTCAAACAAACCCACAAGCTAGCTAACCTCACTCATATACTCCCCATAGGGGTAGATAGAACTAAGGGTTCTTATTATGAATGCAAGTTCAATTAGCAATTCTTTTTCAACCCAAACACCAGTAAAGAGCTCTCATCTCCAATTTCATTGAATTTAATCTTTAAATAAACAAAGAGTCTCATAAATCTCCTGATCTAGTAATAGATCTGTAGAAAATTTATAACAAGACAAACCAACAATAGATATACCAGATTAATAGATAACCATAGATCTGAAAACAATTCATCATCTACCAACATTCCAAACTGATCATCCACAAACATGAAGAAGCAGAGTTCATATCTCTGAAAGACTACTAAAGACTAAAAGAAAAATAACCAGGAAATTCAAAGGAGAAGTTCTAGTCCTTATCCCCCATTTCGGCAGTTCCTCAAGCTTATACTGAGTTATTCGATGCCTCTCCTCTCCCTTTCTTCTGCTTATATATCCTCTTCTAGTCAGAATGGATAAAGCCATCCAAATGTGTGCTTGTTTTCCTTTCTCTGGAGATTCTTCCCTCGCAAACCTTAGCCGTTGATTTTGCAACGGCCTCCAATATCTGGCCATCCATGTGTCCCTTCAGCTATGGTCCTCCATTTCCTAGAGATCCTTCTTTTTGTTTCCAGCCAGCCTAACCCTCCATCCAATGATTCTCTTGATTTGTAATCAACCCCTCCTAAGTCTCCATGTTTTCAGCTTCCATTTGCTTCTCTTGATTTGCCATCAACCTTACTTTCACCTCCACATGTTCAACAACCGGTGAGTTAATTTGAATAATATGTGGAAACATAATAGTTCTCCATAAACCCTTGGCCCTATACGAGCCCTAATTATACCGACGAAGAGTCAACTTCGAATCTTCTCCAAAACGGAGAAATAACAAGGGATTCAAGTCCCTTGTTACTCTTATTCTCTTCTAAGGCTAAGATACTCAAGAAATTTCTCAATTTAATTCAAAAAAATCCAAACCCAAAGGTTGGATGAGGGCTTACCCTTAAACTCGAAGAAACGAGCTCCAATTGCCAATTTTTCCGTGTGAAACAGTAGAGTAACATCTAAAACCATTCTCCTAGCTTCCACGATGGAAATGGCAAATAATTTTAAAAGAAAACTGATCAACAATCAAAGAGAAACGAGAAGGAAATGAAAAGGGAAAAGAAAAGAAAAATAAATTAAAAAGGATTTATATATATAATAAATATATATATATACACACACATAGCATTTCAAAAGCCTCCATGTGTTTAGCTCAAATGGTTATATATATCCACTTACATATATATATATATATATATATATATCTCAACTTATACATTTATACTTATATGTATATATATAACTCAAAGTATATATGTTTAGATGCATATATATATATATATATATATATATATAGAACTCAAAATGGCCTTTGTAAAGATTAACCCTCGCCCACCTTGAGGCCGACCAAAATAACACAAACACAGAAACGAACCGGTTCTCACAAAAAAGAATTCGTAAAATTTAAGTTATATGATGTTGTAGAGTTATATAGTTGTGTATAATTCAAGTAGAGTTATAATCCATGTTTAGGAATTTGCAGAGTTATATATGATTATGTTCTTTTAAACATTATGTGATTTTTCTCACTAGATTCAACTAATGAAAGTTAAAAGATAAGCAAAAATAGTAAAAGAGCACATGGAAGCACATGTATGTGCTTTTCTTAAGTTTTTTTATGCATGAAATATCTCAAGGTAGGTTAAGGAATGAGCTAGCCAAGTTCTAGTCATTGTCATTTAGTTCTGTGTTCTTGGTCTCCTGTTCTAGATCTACGAACCTCTTAAAAAATTACTCCCAGCATTCTCGGGCTCGGGCGGAAGGGGTGGCTCGTGGGTGGACTTCTAAGGCAAGGTGATCCACAGAGAAAATAAGGGAAAGAGAAGGATTGTTGGCGTAGACGAAGGAAACGATATGTGTATAAGTTGCTGACATGGCACCTTCCATCAGTGCAGATGACGTGGATTGTTGGCGTTCACGCATGCATTCTGATATCTATGCCAACGGATTCGCACTGGAAATCCCCAAATATCCTACCAGTACAATCAAATCAAAGCTTAGTGTTGATTTTTATACAAATTGAAAGTTGGTACTCAATTTGACATAAGAGCTAAGGTTGGCACCCTCCCAAAAAAAATTACCAACATAATTAGGTATGTATAAATCATTAATCAATCCAAATGAACATATTCACATTGCTTATCCTATTAATTTAGTACACCACTGGTTATATATGCACAAAGGGCTTAACAAATTGGGAAATTACATAAGTAAAGCTATTTGAACCAAAAAGACTTCACTAAAATCTCGCACGAATAACGTGGATGCCTTACGTGGCATCTACATTACTTCCACATCACTTATCTCTCTCTCTCTCTCTCTCTCTCTTTCTCGGCTTTCAAGCACCTTTTGTTTCTAAGTAAATGTTATTACTTCCTACCAGACTTCCTAAACTATTCACCCGAATGATGTGGATGCCCATGTGGCATCTATGTCATCGAACCCTCATACCTCCTAGTCAGCAAGATAGTAGTAGTACTACTACTACTACTAATAATAATAATAATAATAACCATTTCTAATATCTTCCACCTTTTCTCTTTTCTCTCCCGTCATCCTACTCTCGCAGCTCCCGCCGCCGCCGTTGCCATCGTCGTCATCATCTTCACCGCTGCCGTCAAACACAAGCTCTCACTACCGCACTATCATCATCCTATTTCCACCGTCAAAACACAAGCTATCACCACCCACCATCGTCATCCTCTCACTACTTCCGCCATAATCACTCTCTCACCACCTCCGCCGCCTTCATCATTCTATTTTCAAGATCGAACACAAGCTCTCACCATCGCCACTATCCTCGTCCTATTTCCACAGTCTCCTCACCCCAACCCCAGCTATTCTGATAGTCGTCGTTACCGTTGTCAGCCTCTGGTCTTTGACTCCTTAGTGGAAAATCTCCATCTACAGAGAAGTACACAAGGCATGCTTTGTTTTTGATCTTGTTTTTGCTTATTTGCTGGGTTAACCATCCATGTTTTGTTAATGAGTAATTTTTGAAATTAAACAATTATTTTTGTCTATGGATCCAAAAAAGAGAAGAAGGACCTGTCCCAATTGTTTTTGTTGTGCCGATTGTTTTTTCATTTTCAAGTGAGTTTATATTGTTTTGAATTGATTTGTTGTAAGATCATTGTTTTTCATTTTCAGGTGGTAATTTCTAAATTGATTTGTTGTTTTGAGATACTTGTAACATTAATTGTGTAATATTTTATATATAGGGTTTTTTATAGCCCATCATACAAATCAAGAATATTATATCAGAATAAAAAATTGGGTCCTCTGAACCATGCAAGAAGGGGATAGAAGTAGGGTCTTCAAGTTTAGAAATTTTGAACTAAGAAAATGAAGAAATGGTAAATATGGAAATACCAACATGTGGAAAAGTTGTTCCAAAAGTAAGCATGAAGCTCAATTCTCAAGAAGAAGTACACAATTTGTACATTGAATATGCTCGGTAAGAAGGTTTTGGTATTACCAAACAAAGTACAAGATTAGGAGAAGATGAAAAATTGAAATATTACACACTTGCATGTGTAAGAGGTGGCAAAAGAATATTATCACGGCCCGACCCACAGGTCCACGGGATGCAACAACTGCCGCGACGATCCGAAGGAGGGACACTCCGCCACTCAACACTCAGGGTGCCACAAGGCTAACTAACGACTTGGAAACAACAATATTTACACTGGTACAAGATATATAAGTACACTAGAAGTAACAACAACAACAACAACAACAACAACAACAACAACAACAACAACAACAACAACAACAACAACAACAACAACAATGATAAACAGAAATATGGAGGTTCACAAATGCACAGGGAAGCAACAATAACAACAACACACAACTGATACACCAAGAGTTTAAGAGTTGTTTAGATACAAAACCATGCAACAAGGTTTGCTACACACTAGTGGATCCATAAGTCAAACAACATGTCCACGATAAAAATAAACATACATAAACTAAAAAAGATACACAGAAGATAGGACAATAGAAAATGCTCAGCACGTTGCTACACAGCCGCACCTACTGCTTGGAAAAGGCTAGGAAAAGGAAAGAGGGGTGAGCAACTAATGTTACTCAGTAAGTGGAGTTTAGCACAACTCTAATAGAAATATACCACAATAATGACATAAATCTCCAAATATGATACTTTACAAATAAAATGACTAGTTTAGAGCATGAATACATATAATAGCAAACTTTAATACAAAATAGCAAGAAAGATAGAATAAGAAGGCATTCTACCTCAATTAGGGTTTTAAAATATCAAAGTGAAAAAATACTGAATATAGAGTTTCAAATTATGAAAATAAGCTAATCATGAAGCAAAGCATCCACAATAAACATGTAAATCAAAATAGTTCCAAGTTATAAGTATAACAAAGTAAATAACATTAGTTTCACAATAAGTAAACATAATATTAGTTCCTAATCGAATTTACGGGAGACTGCCCTCCTAAGAGCGATAGATGGGTTTCGCCCACTTACCACAAATTCAAGATGACACTACAAAAGAAACAATGGGAATAAATCTCAAACCCAAAATAAAACAACACCCAACACTCACCCAGTATAAAGTGGTCTAGAAACCTCCCTAAACCTTCACTGTGGTTGCGACTAGGTTCAAAGCCATCAAAGTACTCATGCCTTTGACGTTGATCCATCAGTTCACCGTATGGTGACAACGGCTACCCGATGAATATCCAGTCAGGATTTTACACTCCTAGCTGAATTGGTCCTCGTAGTAATCAGCCGATCTACCATGACACCTCAAAAGGCTGACCGTGGGACTGCCTACTGTAGTAGGGTATCACCATACAAACTCAACAATAAGCACAACTCCACACGGAGTACAATAGCTAACATAATACTCAAATAAATCAAGAATCGCCATCCATTCCACAAAGGAATGATGCACACACAACTCAAAATAGTTAAACATGAATCACAACACAATACGCAACTTAAGGGACAACCCAGAAATTTTTCCATTTTAACACAGATTTGCATAAAAGAACCACCAAGCAATAAACTCATTCCAGGGTTGAAAACTTCTCATAAGCAATCATAATAACCCACAAAAACTCATTAACCAAGATAGATTATATAAACATATGAATATGGATAATCTTCTAATAGAGTCATGCTTAATAGTCCCACTCACTAAATTGACAATTTCTCTTCCTCGCAAACTAATCCTTGGCTAACTCTTTGCCTGGAGCCAACGCTTCACCTCCTTGCCAATCACAACAAACAACATCAAAGATTAGTACAAAAATCCAAGCAAAGAAACCCTAGGTTCCTTCTACCAAACAACCCTAAATCAATCCTAGGGTTGGCTCAAAGCTAGGTCTAAAGGTCACCAATGAAGTCCTAAGGTTTTGAGCTTCACTCTAATCCAAAACAATCAAAGAAACAACTAAAGCTTATCGGTGTTACAGTAAAACCGGCCCAATTTATAACATCTAACCAAAAGATTTCTTTACAAACATTCAAAAAAAAAAAAATAATAACAAGAACAAGGGCTTCACTTTGAGCCTAAAATCAACCACACAACATGCTCAAATTGTAGGTTTACAAAGAATTCAAAAACAGTGAAATACGAGTAAAATATGGCCTAAAACTTGAATCAAAACTTATTAAAGTACTCACAAGAAAGGGCGAAAGAAATTTCGAGCTTGGTCCGCCGGAAACAAGTTGCCGGAAAAAATTCTCCAAAGTTGAGGTGTTCGGCCAAATGAGCTAAAGCAAGAAGAAAGAAATAATGAAAAATTTGTGATGCTACAGTAACATGTTGCCACAAAGTTGGGCTAAAAACAACTATAGTGCTGGGCCGACTATAGCTACAGTAAAAAATTGGTTATAACAAATATCCACTGCCAAAAATGCTTTCAACCCAAGACTATCTACTAAGATGAATTTTGAAGCCAAGATTAATGTTATAATCGGTGATAATAAACAATGCAATATATCGCGTGTTAATTCGGGAAAAAAATTCATGCACTCATTCCACAAAATTCTCGTTTTTAGCGATGCAATAAAAAAATGGATGGATATGTGAAAAGAAGACTTCAGTTAAATGATCAAGCAGGCATATGATTGAGTAAGAATTTTCATTCTTTAGTGGTTAAAAGTGGTGGTTATGAGAATTTAACATATACTGAAAAAGATTGCAGAAATTACATTGCAAAAGCAAGGCAGCTTAGGCTTGGTGTTGGGAATACTGAAACCCTTACCAATTATTTCTCTCGCATGCACTAGAGAAATTCAAATTTCTTTCAGATGCCTGATAGAGATGATGAAGGTCGTTTAAGAAATGTATTTGGGCAGATGCAAGGTCCATAGCAGCCTATAAGTCTTTTAGTGATGTAATATCATTTGACACAACATACTTGACGAATAAGTATAACATACATTGTGCTCCTTTTGTTGGTATAAATCATCACGGGGAAACTATATTATTTGGATGTGGTTTATTGTCGAAAAAGATACAAAAACTTATATTTGGTTGTTCAATACTTTGTTGGAATACATGTCTGGTAAGGCTCCTAAGCCAATAATTACATATCAATGCATGGCTATTCAAGGTGCAGTTAAGGCAGTTTTTCCGAATTCTCATCACCGACTTTGCCTATGGCATATTATGAAGAAAGATCCTGAGAAGCTTGGAGGGTTAAATGAGTACAAAGCAATAAAGAAGGTATTAAAGAGCATCATTTATAAGGCAATGGATATTCAAGAATTCAAAGATACTTGGTTGAAGATGATAAGGACTACAATGTTGAAAGAAATGAGTGGTTGAATTTTTTATACAAAATTCATCACCGATGGGCCCTATCTATGTTAAAGGAATTTTTTGGGTTGGAATGTCTACCACACAAAGAAGTGAAAGCATAAATGTTTTTTTTTTTTTTATGGCTATGTTTTTCCAACAACATCTTTAAAGCAATTTGTGGAGCAATATGACAATGCGCAAAAAGTAAGATTGAGAAGGAAAACAAACCACATTTTGCTTCTTTTAACACAAGCTTTCACATGTTAACTGATTGTCATTTTGAGAAGCAACAACAAGAAGCCTACACAAATGAAAATTTTGGGTTGTTTCAAGATGAATTAAGAAGAATGCTATATTGCAATCTTCCACTTATAAATTCAGATGGGCCATTACATATATTTTATGTGACAAATATTTTCAGAGGAAAAGAAGGCATATTCAGAAGATAAGTGGTATTCAATGTCTATCATAATGAAGTTGAATTTGACACTAAATGGTAATGCCGTTTATTTGAGTTCAGAGGAATTATTTATAGACATATTTGAAAGGTTTTCATTGAGAAGAATGTCAAAGAGCTTCCACCTCAATATATTTTACCTCATTGGAGAAGAATATTAAACGCAGGTATACATAAGTGATGAATTATTACGATGATACAGACACTTGTGAGCAAACATTATGATACAATAATTTATGATCTCATTTTTCCAAAGCTACTAAAATTGGAGCACAATCTATTGAGAAATATAATTTTCTAATAAAATTTGTGGATAAAGCAATAGTGAAGTTGATGGATGATACAAATTATGGGGAGAGTCATCCAAAGTAACTGTTATGGATGAAGATCATGAACAACACCAAGAAACATCTTCAATAACAAAGTTTCGAACTCCTTTAAAAGTTCGAACTAAGGGCCGATCACCATTGAAGAGGAAGAAGTCAAAAGTTGAAGAATTAATCATTAGAAATTAGAAAAGGGTACTCATACTCTTCATATCATTTTTAATATTTGCTACACTAAAATTTATGTTTTTATTTACTCAAAAAAAGTCATCCTAAGGGAAATGCACAAACTCCAGATGGCACACAAGAACTTTGTACTCAAGAAAGTGTGGTAATATGATGTTATTAAAGAGTATATTTGTTATGTTGTTTCGTATAATATTTTTAATATAATAGACTAAATTTTTTTTTCTTAGGTGAATTCAAATTCTCTTCCAAATACCTTGAATATGTATGTCTCTAGCTTCACTTTACAAAATATTGGCATTGATTCTTCATCATAGATAACTAGAAAGGTTTATTTCTAAACATATGATTTAGATGACTAAAAGTTTATACAATATTTGTAGCAGAATATACCATCAACTAATCTGACAATGACTGATAGAGAATAGTAGCCTTGTTACCGAAGTAAGCATGTTGTTGAAGAAACAATAGGAATAAGTGTTTTTATTTTCACCTTGATCTTTAAGAGTTGGGCATTGTTTTTTTTACAGATCCAATGTTTTGCACTGCAACTATTTTGGATTCTAGTTTGTTAGATTTTTGCAGAAATATGTGTTTTGTATTGTAGTTATTTGGATTTCAAAACTGTGTATTGAATTTTATTGTGGCTTTGATGAAAGCAACTATGTGTATTGAATTTCTATCATGGCTTGGATAAAAGCAATTATGTGTATTGAATTCCTATCGTGGTTTGGATGAAAGCAACTATGTGTATTGAATTTCTATTGTGGCTTGGATGAAACAAACTGTGTATTGAATTTTTAGGTTTAATTTATTCCATTTTCATAATTATGTTCTTGAATTTCTCCAGATTTCATGTGTTCTATTTGCAGATTTCATATATTCCCTTGTGCTTGGCTCACTTATTTATTACGTGGACATATTTTAATGATGGAGAAAGGCCTGGTTTATGCAAAAATCATTGCAGAAAATCTACATTTCACAGTTTTCATATTTACAATATTGTTGTTAATGCAAAAGGCATTATGATAACACAATTCTGATTCCAAATCACATAAGTGCCAATTCACATAAGCATTCCAATTATGATTCCAATTCACATAAGTGCCAATTCACATAAGCATTTTGATTACACAATTCTGATTCCAATTCACTTAAGTGCCAATAAGTGCTAAAGAAAACAAAAGGACTAGAACACTAGGGCAGCTTCGGCAGCAATAGCTGTAACCAATTGGGAAGGTCACCGCCTTGATGGAAAAGCATGGGGCTCGAATTTGAACAAGCATGCTTGTCCATAATGTCTGTATATTCGTTACCTGGCAAATCAAACAAGATGGGGTGTTGAACTATAAAAATAGAAAGAGCTTCGAGTAGTTTCCTGGCAAATCAAACAACTTAGAAATATCAAGTAAGATGTTAGATTAGTTTGATTACAAGAAAATTCAGAGTATCATTCTCAAATCCATTGAACACGATATAACCTTCAAACATAATGCTGCAGAAACAGAGCAAATACCCTGCCAAACATAGAGGATTTCTGTAAAAAACAAGATGAGATAAAAAACAAAACAAAAACAAGAAAAGAAAACATAGAGAAAAATCAAACAAAGATGAGATAAATACCCTGCCAAACATGATGGAATCGAGTCTGAGCGAGATGAGGTCGGCCACATCCTTCTTCAAGAACCTCACCATCTCCTACTTCTTCTTCGTGATTACCACCAACCTTGAGTTGATACATTTCATTGAATGCTTGCTGCCAATTCACAACAATCAAATTTTCACAAAAAAGAGGAGCAAAAATCACCAAAACTCGATCTTAAGAAAAAGAGAAAAAAGATCACCGTCATTACCATTTGTTGACAAACTTGCTTCCTAGCAATCCGCCCGGCATTTTCATTCCCACTGCTAATTTCTTCGCCACTCGCCCTTCTTCAAAGGATCAAAGGAATCAAAGTGATCGAAAGGTTGTTAGCCACAGTGACAGTGACAGTCGGGACGAGGACGGTGATGGCGTCAGCCGGAACGACGATGGTGAGATAAGAGCAAGGACGGCCAGAGGGGGACCAGGAGACGGGCAAGAGGACACCAGATTTAAGGCTTCATTTTTTCCAACCTATCTTGTTTTATTTATTTTGTTTTAAATGTTGTTGATTAGGAAAGAGATTATATGGAGTAGTTGGATGCCACATCAGCCGCCACGCCATTCGGGTGAACAGTTCGGGAAGTATGGTAGGAAGCAATAGCATTACTTTAAGTAAAGCTATTTGAACCGAAAAGACTTCACGAAAATCTCGCACGAATGACGTGGATGCCTTATGTGCCATCCACATCAGTTCTTTCTTTCTCTCTCTCTCTCTCTCTCTCTCTCTCTCTCTCTGTGCTTTCTAGTGCCTTCTGTTTCTCTTCATCCTCTTTGCCCCTTCATCTACCATCACTTTCTTTCTCTAGCATCGGACAAAGCCAAAGGCTTCGGAAAAAAAGCCTATCATTATCTTCATCCTTAGAAACCACTAGATCTACTGCTCCAGCACGGAGGAACAAACAATGGAAGCGGTGTTGTACTATAACTCAGGGTGAAGGACTCTGGACTTGTAGCCGTGGTTCCAAAGGAGGTATAAGTGGTTTGAAAGGTTAGTAAAAATGCATGGATTTGTGGAGTTTCTCATCAAGCGTGTTTTAATTTCCTTGATGATAAGGTTGAAGAGAACAATTTTAAGGAGGTGAAAGGCTGGGGTTTTGATTTCTTGGTGTTTTTTCATTGATTTGTTGATGTTTGCTTTTTGGCGAGTGTTTCAATAGAGTTGATTGATTCATTCATCCATTCCTATGTTTTTAATTTAATTTTGTTTGTTTTTTTTTTCAAAAAAGATGACTGTATGGGATTTATTATGATGTACATTAATTATTTTGTTTTAATTATCGATATGGAATGACTGCAAATGAGCATTTAGGGTGTGTTTGTTTGGCCGGATATAAAACTACATGTAATTGTAATTACAAAAAACATCAAAATCTTGTTTCTTTGGTTGGATTTGAGAATTTGAAAGTAGTTAGAAATGTAGTGTAGATGGATTTGGTTGGTTTTGGAACTACGTTCAAATCGGCTGTAGTTTAATCTCCAAAGTGATAAAAATAAAAATAAAATCATGATATTATTTTATCTTAATAATAAATGGTTACTATTATAATTTTTATCAATATAAAAAATTATAAATAATGTAATATATTTTTTATAATTATTAAAAATAACAATATTTTGTAATGAAAAAGATAATTTTACATTAAATTAAGTAATTATATGCATAATTATTTTAGTTACTATTAATAACAATTAATTGTGTATTTATAATTAATTAAATTTAATAATGACCCAAGGTGGGATATCCTTAGAGGGTGTTTATATCGTACTAAATACATCCAACCAAACAGCATGTTTTCAAATCCAGGATTCTAAATCCTTCCAAACAAACACAAAAATTTTTGAAATCCAAAGATTTTTCAATTCTGATCAACTAAACACCAAATTTGACTCTCCTGCATTTTCAACTCCAGAATTTACAATTACACCGTAATTGGAAATCTACTGTATTTTCAACTACATCTAACCAAACGCTACCTTAAATTTTTGGAAAATTAGAGATATGAAATGAAATTTTTTTATCTGGACTTTGGGGTGGAGATAATGATTGGTTTTTTTTTTCGGGTGATTCTGGCTTTATCAAAGAAAGATGCTATGAAGAGGGAATAGCGGTGTGGTTGGTGGTCGGTAAAAATAGGGGGAAAAAATAAAATAAAAAATTAAAAAAAAAACACCGGAAATGCACCAGAAGAGAATTAAAAAAATTGAAGTGATGTTGATGCCACGTAAGATGTCCATGTCATTGGTGCGAAATTCAGTTCAATTAGCATGACTTAATTAGGAATACGATTAGCAAGTTGTGGAAGACGTGGTCCGATGATCATGTGGCGGCTCACCCGAATCGATTACATGGTTGGACACGGGACAGATAGGATAAGTTGTGTATTCCGAGTCCCGACCTCGTCTTTCCTTATCTGAAGCCCAAAAGCGAGATGGCCGCGGAAACCGTGTGCCGCGTCTGGAGCCGATTCCTCCCGATCTCCGTTACCGAAAGCCTCATCTTCCGCCGCCGCCCCTCCACTAACGCCCTTGGGCTCCCTTGCCGCCATTCCTTTGGATTCCCTTCCAAATCCAAATCCAAATCCAAATCCCGCATCCTGATCGTTGAATACAGAGTCCCCTCCCGAATCCTCGCTGCTGCTGGATGGTTTTCCGGCTTTGGAGGGAAGAAGAAGCCGGACATCGTCAAGGCAGGGGACCCTGTCCTCCATGAACCGGCTGCTGACGTCCCTGTCGCGGACATTGGCTCTCAAAGGATAGAGGAAATCATCGAAGACATGATCGCCGCCATGAGGAACTCTCCTGGAGTCGGCCTTGCTGCTCCTCAGATCGGCGTCCCTTTGAATGTGAGCTCTGCCTTTTCAGATCATTCTTGTATATATTTTCTGCATTGCCATCTTTATGAAAATCTTCCAAGTGATTCCTACACCATTGTTAGATATTTTTCATAAGTAACTCAGACCCCTGTGATTTTGGTCACTATTAATTAAATAACTAATTTCTTCAGCTCAAACAAAACCTGTGGGGTTGTTTTCTAAGCGGAGACTGGAGGGTGATGTCTTCAGGGTGGTAAGCGAATGAAAAACTCCATCTTCCCTCGTGCGCCTTTGATGATCCCCTTTAGTATTAGGATTTGAACTCGGATCTCTTATCCTGCCCTTGCGAGTTCATATTGACTTGTATTCTATAGACAATGTTACTTAATTTGTTGCATCCCACATGAACAAGCTCTTTCTAGTTGTCAACTAAATGGAACGGTGTCATCACTCAAAGAATTTTACCACATATATTGCTATATCTCATACCTTGCCACATTCGCTTTAAGCTGTTTTCTGTTTGCAAAAATTATTAAATAGCAAAATCTTCCACAGCCATGATTTCTGATAGCAGGCCGATCAACTTTGCAACTGCTCTGTCAAGATCATCACTCCATCCATGATAATGTTGTTGTGGCAAAGGAGCTCATTTTCAGATTAAGGAATATTAGATCTAATGGGGCACTTGTCAAAATTTATTTTAAAAAAGACTTCGACATAGTTGAATTAATTAGATATGCCTTATTGATAAAATTATAAAAAGCTTTCTTTTTGAGAGACCAACCCATTTTCTTCATTTGATGGTGAAGTTATTCTCCTCAACTTGGTTATCTTGTTGAATCATAACCCTGGATGTTTGATTACCATCTTTCACGTGGATCATGAGAAGTATTGATGTATGTTGTTGCAATTTCCTTTGGAAGGGAATTGACTAGACTAAGAAATCCTTCAGGCTTGTTAGTTGTAGCCTCTTGTGCCTCCCTAGGAAGCTAGGTGGACAGGATATTCTCAATATTTTTCTCTTCATCAGCCCGTTTATAGAAAGTTGTGGTGGAAGACCCTCTGCAGCCCTTATCAGAAAATGTTCAGGCATCTCTATCATAGATGGTGTGCTCTTTCATTGATCCACACCACTAGCCTCCCACCAAAGCCTTTTTCTTTTTTGGGAGAGTTGTTTGTCAGTCCTGTGCTGTATTCCTTGCAAATGTGGTTTTGTAGGTTGGTAGTAATTCTTAGTTGTTTTTTGGTTGACTTAATGGATCCTCTTCAGCTGCCCTATGTTGTGTATCTTGGTGTAATACTCCTCTCTCTCCTTGCTTTTGTTAGCAAGCGTAATTCAAAAAATGACATCTTGGCTCCTCTTTCATGTTACTCAATTCCCTTTTCTGGAAAGGAATTGCATTGCCTCCTCTGCATGCTTTCCTTCTTTGATTAAGTTTCAGTGTCCTTTGAAGTTGACTCACAAACTTGGAACTTGATGGCCAAACATTCCTTTTCAATACAATTGCTATATTGTTTTCTTGTGAACATTAAGGTCAGTACCTCTTCCCCTCGTCCTTTTGGACGCATCTGTGTCCATTTAAGATCAAGCTTTTCATGTGGTTTGTTTTCGTCAATAAAATTTTTACTCTGGTCAGCCTTGCAAATCACAACTATGGAAACACTCACATGTTTTCTTTCCCTTTTTTTTTGGGGGGGCTGTTCAGTGGAGGAGTTGATTCCCATATCATGCTTCTTTGCTACTCTTATCTTGCAATACCTTTGTACCTTGTCCTGGGCATCTTCCTTGCCTCAAAGGATGTGAGATCTTTGGTTCTTGGTGTTTCTTGGTAATGGACAAGCCATTCCATCTAGGCTTGGGACTCACATGTCTTGTTGTTCTTTAGAATATTTGGATTAAGCGTAATAGAAGATGTTTTCATAATAAATGTGTTTATTCCAAAAGCGATCTTGATATTGATTTCAGGCTCTTATTATGGTTTAATGCAGCTCATGACTCCAAATGGCGAAAGCTTATTGAGGTTGTGTTCCTGGTAAAGAGGAGCCACTCCATCTGTAATACCCTAACAGCCCATTGTTCGAGAGTGGACATGACTACGAAATTTCTGAGTAGTTTGCCTTTATGTTTTATTGGATCATTTTTAACGGTCCACTTTTATTTGCTTTGTATAGCCTCACGAACTCTTTCTAGTTTTAACACAAATATGAGTTTATCTGCCTTTGGTCCTTGCTCTTTGACTTTAGATTTTAAAACACAAAAGGCATAATCAGACTTATTGAATTTAGCACAAATTTATACTAACGGTTTACCCAAACGTTAGTAAGGCCCATTTAAAAATCCCATTGGGTATGAGATGTTTTTGGGATTTAAAAACAAAAGTTAAAACTCGAATGAATTTAGGATGAGTTTGGAATTTGACCCTTGGTTATTCACTACCTGAACCCGTTTATATATATATTTCAAGTGTATCCGGCATAGAATCAGTGAAAACCGAAATCTGCAAACTAAATATTTATATGTAAATATATCTACTTAAGACTATATATACACATATATAATCAGAATGCTTCATTAGTATTGTTATCTAAAATCTTTAGCCCAATTAGTTTGTTACCATAATTTGAACAACTTCCTTTTTTCCTAATTTTTATATTATTCCTTAAAGCTTGTTGACCCTTATTTCCTATAATCAAAGTTGAACAAATATATCACCTTATTTGACATTTAGCAACACCTCAACAGGTTAAAATCTTTTAGATTTGTCATTTTTTTATATCTTTTTATTTCTTATCCTATAAATCTTTGTTTGAATTTTTGAAAATGAATTTATTTAGTAAGGTTATGATTATTAGAAATTAGTGTATATTAAGTTTCTAAAGGCTTTTTATTGTTTTTTTTTTCAGTTTAAAACATTGAATGGGTTTGGAACAGGTTTACCGGCTTTGTGATGGGACAGATTTGGAATTTAAATAGTGACTATAAACAAGTTTGGGTTTGAAATATTAAAGCGGGTTTAGGTTTGGACTTGTTTTTTTCACAAGTTCCTGCGACATTACCAGATATATCAATTGTAGGTTAAGCAGATTATCACTGACTCATTTATCAAACTGTTACGAGTGCCTTGGTCTTGAATTATCTGACAGCATTATGCTAAGGATATTTGCATAATTTAGGAAATTGTCAAGGCTGGTCATATTCACAAGACACTAGAAATCCATGCCCATTGTATTTATTGTGTTTTCCATTCTCTTCTTTCTTGTATTTGCTATATATATTATTTTTGCTTGAAAAGCTTAAACTGCATGGTTCATCACTATGCCAAATTTAATTTTCATCACTAACAATTTGGAGTTGTTTGTTGATACATTTTGAAATATTAATTTCTGATGGCAGATAATTGTCCTGGAGGATACAAAACAATACATTAGTTACGCATCTAGGAAAGAAATTGAAATGCAAGACCGTCGCTCATTTGATCTTCTTGTAAGTTGATCTTTAGGCCCAGTTGTTAGAGAACCTTCAGCTAACTTATCCTCTATCATTTTGATATTAGGTCGTAATTTTCCTGACACAGGTCATATTGAACCCAAAGCTGAAGAAGAAGGGAACAAAAACAGCACTTTTCTTTGAAGGATGTCTTAGGTAGGCTGTAGGCATATTACAACTTTGTGATTTTTTATTCTTGTTATGCAATATCATATGATCAAATTTTTCTGATTTCAGACGTAAGTTATGATGATATCTAATGTGTGCCATATTTCAAAGGATTCGTCCTTGTTATTGGTTGCTTGAGGGTACATGTTCGAAAAGTCAAAACAGAAAAAGGAAATTCTGTTCGTTTGATTAAATTTCATTATCTATTGTATTCCTAATGCATTTTTGAAGGAAAATTCTATTTACATTCGCAACACATGGCTCCTGTACTTTTGGTTTTGACTGGGTCATTAATACTTTCTCTCATTGATTTTAATTATTTGAATGTGACATGTGAATCTTCTTCACCAGTGTAGATGGATTTAGGGCTGTGGTTGAGCGTCACCTTGAAGTTGAAGTCACTGGATTAGACCGCAGTGGGCGTCCTATCAAAATAGATGCAGCTGGTTGGCAAGCTCGTATACTACAGCATGAGTGTGATCATCTTGATGGAACAATCTTTGTGGACAAAATGGTGCCGAGGACATTCAGGACTGTAGAAAATTTGGATCTGCCGCTCCCTATGGGATGTCCAAAACTAGGTGTTCAATGAATTATCTTTTACATGACCTGTGGAACTGGAATCACTTTGAGTAGCAAAGAGGTTGTTAATTGTGTACCTTTCAAACTCGCAAAGATGAATTCTGTCATTGGCCATGGAAATATTAAGCTGAGATGCAAAAGCTGCCTGATAAAGTGATCTGCAACATGGGAATGGATTAACAAGGTACTGATTTTTGTTTAGCGAATGATTACATTGCTTGGAGCTGCCGCTCAAATAGCAACAACTGATGATCATATTATCAACAGGTAGGGCCTGTAATTAATTGCTGCACTTGGATTGGAGTTGACTGACAGTTGGTGCTGTATTATTGGTCAGTTTCCTCATCAAATGGCAGGGCTGGGATTCTCTTGTGTTGTCAATTAATTTTGCAAAACATTTGTCACTTAGTGGAGACCATGCTAGCAAAACTGACTGTAAATTTCTAGAAAATAAAAATAAAATTTTACGTTACCATTGTAGAATGCCATATTTGAAAGGCAACCAGTCAGACACATTCTAATGGTAAAGATTAATCACAGAAGATTTTTTTGACTCATCGATCTCCAGGATCAAACCTGGCCCTCATATTAGATGGCACTATTTGGAAGAATAGGGACTATATCATAAACCGTGATAAAGAGCTTCACATGAGGTAGTGAAATTCATATTCTCACAGCAGCATACTGGGATGCTGGGAAACCATTTGTTTTGTTCAGACTGAGGTGACCAGAGCTTGAAAGGCAGGAGGGTGGATGAACCAGACCAAAACTAAGGCCTGATGCTTTCCAGCAATAAGAAGTCGGCTCCCCTCCAGAAAAGGCTAAATATATGTCCTCCAAGAATATTCTCTCACAGGGGAAACTATCACTGCAAACAAATTTTATGGCGTTCTCCGTAGCTGATGTACCTTTGATGCCTATAAATGAAACATCCTCCACCTTAACAGCAGATGTCTGCATGCACACGCAAAAATAAACTCAACAAAAATTAATTCCATTAATATTTTGGGAAAAAAGAATGCAGTCAGCAAAGTTTATAACCTGGTTTGCACATTGGTGCGGAGAATCACAGTAGTATTGATCTATGATGATTGGATTTGAAACATTCCTCATGAAAATATTGTGGAAAATTATATTGCTGACAAAACCACATCCCCCCTAGACAAACGCAGAACAAACACTCACAATAATTACAACCAAAACCGATTCCTTTCAATTGAGCATAAACAATCAATTGTCTTATAGTACCTGCCATGTCTTGATTCTTACACCATTTTCAGTGTTGGAGATACATGCACCATCAACTCGCACGTCGTGCACTTGAGAAAGTGACCTAGATTTGCCCAAGCTGCCAATACTGATATTCAGAGTATTTAGTATTTCGTGTTACAGCCTGCCTGCTATTTTAATGAGCACAGGGCCAAAGCTAAGAGTTCTACCTTATGCCATGGCCAGGCCCACATGCAATATTCCTTATGCGGACATTAGATGAATTGCTGACCACAGAAATGCAATCATCTCCTGCAATAAGAGGATACAACCATATTCAACAAGATTGCACATGTCTGCAGCAGACATGTGAGAAAAAGTATATGAAATTGATGCATTCATTTGTTCAAAACCCTTTATCAAACTAAGCAAGAGGATGATTCAACTTGCTGCTAAAGAAAACATCTTTTCTTTGGTTTAATAATGGATGGAGGTATTGAATCTGATTTAAACTTGAAAATCTGTTTCAACTACATGATTCACATAACCAGACTATAACATGAATTACTTACCATGACACACCCAGAAAAGTCACTCCATAACCTCTATACAGACAGACATACACATATGGACTGTCAATTAGATTCCTCTAACCAAACTTCCTCATAGTTTACCGGAAGTATTTGATTGAGCTCAGCAGGTGCTCAGTTGGATTTAGTATCATGCTCTCACATTAAGAATGCATACAGACACACACATGCACGCATGGCTAAATAATGCAACAAAAAGGATAACCTACTCCTAAGATTTTGAGATGCCAAGCTGATGGATCAAGAATGAAGATACAAATAATAGCGGTCATATTCATGGAAGCACATTGATCTGAAAACAGAGAATCTTTGCAATATTCAGATATTTGAATGAATCTCCTCCATCTGCATACAATTGTGCAAAAGTGGGAAAAAAAACTGAAGAAAATGTCTTGGAACTGCATAATGGGTATAGATTGCAGAAAGCAAGAGCATTTTAACCTGTTTCAATGGTACTATCTTGAATTTCAACAGAGGTAGATGCGCTTATGTGTATTCCATCAGTATTTGGACTATATGGAGGTGCAACCAATTTCATTCGAGATGCTTTAACATGAAAGCAGTTAGTGAATGACATATGCATCTGCTGGCTATTCATCAGAGTCAATTCTTGGATAATAAGATGCTTGGTTCTGTGGAAAGTAATTGCCTGCATCATAGCACATCTGCAGTGTAAAAAAACCCACTAAAAATGGAACAAGGATTGCTGTAGTAAAGCATTGAATACAAAAGACCACTGACCGTTGGCGCATGTTGGCATGGCTGCAAAGATGAATTAAGACAGCTTCAGATTTTCAATTTTTTCAATCTTTTTGCTAAACTGATTAATATTGATGTGATGGAAAACAAAACAGGTCAGCAGATGTGTGTCACAATATTTTCAAGAATTGAGAGGTTACTTTTGTTCTGTTGATCTTGCAAGATTGAGACCACCACTTCTGACCCATGCCATTAATTGTGCCTCCACCTGTGACAATTAGCCTCCGTATTCCATGAAAATAAAGCCATTTCCGTGTATTTTGACCATCCCAGATCTTAGGATCTGGTGGAGCAATGATAGTTCCCATGATCTATTCAACAAACACTAAACATAAATAATCCTCAACATAGATCATGCTTACAGATAAAGTGCAGCAGCATCATACCAACAATGTGAGCTTTGATTTACAAGGGCCCGCAAAATCAATGGGTTTCACCAGATACACTTTCCCTGCTGGAATTTCAATAATTCTCTTGTAAGGTGAAGAACATGCAAACAGCCAAGCATCTCCAAATGCCTAAAAGAAGGAGAATCATCTTGTTAATATCACAAACAGGCAAGCATTTGAAAGAGTTGGTCGTCTTCATGCACACTAGGGACGTGATAAGTGTGAGCATATGGCGGAATGAGGGCAACCCTTTCATTCCACTGTGTGAAATTCCTATCAACAACCACAGGTATTTCAACTAATTAGTAAGAGAAAGTTCCAAATCAATGATGCAAAGTAATACCCCTCTTACCATGTGATTTTTCAATAGACTAAGCGATTAGTTATCATTATGGTATCATTGACAACTGAAGAACCATGAATGGAAAGTAATTAGTTAACCTCCTCCGCATATACACATTGATATAGATAATAATCCTCGCTCTTTATATATATATATATATATATATATATAAAGATGCATATTGATGATCGTTGCAATGTTTGTCACTGGATTTGGTTTTTACCATCTATAAATGGAAAACAAAATCAAAAAACGGAAGATGGCACCTTAGTGTCGTCAGTGTAGCCATCCCCTTTGGCGCCGAAATCGTCCACGGAGACAGACCGACCCTCAGAGGAGGAACCTGGGAGCTCTTGGATCAGAGGATTGAAGCCAGCGAGCTCCAAGGTCGACCAACAGAGAAAAAGGAGCAGGAGCATAGGCAGATGGAAGAATGCCATCAACTTGGGACTTTTTAACGTATTTATTGGGGGTGTGATGGATGTTGTTTGCTGGGGAGTGGGGGTTGGTTATTAAGCAGCAACCCGAGTGTGTTAGTTCTAGGGATCGTGTTTGTTGGGTTCTTCAAGCTCCACTCCAGGAAGCGGAGAACGGAAGAACAGAGACCTGAGCGGAAGAGGGAAAGGGCATCTTCCTAGAAAGTAGAAATAGAAGCAGCAGCCAGCAGGCACAGGCAGCAGAGGGAGGGGTTTGGATTCTTAGGAATAGCCGAATAGGAAGGATAGGAGGATGGTGACGAGCGTGAATCAGGGTGCTGAGCCGTGCCATGTGAAAATGGATCCCAAATAACACACTCCTTATTCACATAGACCCCCGTGCCATATGAATCAGTAGCACATGACACTCTTTATTCGCACTATAAGCATGGTCGTCGTCATTCAATCCATAGATGATCTGCTCATCCCATCTACTTACCTGTCCGTTTCTCCTACCACCAGCTCTGCTTGAGCCCATGTCTGCCTCAGCTAAGCTTCCCTCTGCATGATTCTTTTCCTCCGGCCACTTCCTCCTGTATCTAACTGTTAATACTACTATACATGCTGCTTAAATCATTTAATTATCTTCTACAAAGTTGGCTCACTGTTGCTAAATCCCACTGGATTTCGAAATTTTTATTTCTTTATAAATTTTAATGATACAAGTTTCTTTGGATGACATCATCGTCGCAATTAATACACAATCATGACCATCAGACCATTTGTTAAATTGCCAACCAATGCCAACACTAGCTAGAGGCCTTGAAAATCATCAGAGCAACCTAGTCTTGTATCTCCGGTTGGTGAATGATTTGGTTGGCTACAACCGAACTATATGTCACACTAAAAAATGGATAATGAATAGTCAAGATTCAAAAGCTGACTCAGCGGAGTAGGCTGATTTTAGGGGAACAATATCAACTATAAAAGATATTTAGATTAACTTTCTGTTTACAAATCATATCAATTGACTCCGGCATACTCACTAATTATACATGTGCTCTTTGATCAGTGATTTTCAAATTCGGCGGAGATGACTTGATCTTTTGATCTTTGTGTATTATTTTTAAAATAAAAATAAATAATTTTCCTTTTTTTTTTTTTAATAAAGTGAAAACCACGAATTTAATCTCTGCATATTCAACTAAAGCCTTTTTTAAAAAAAAATCTCTGCATATTCAACTAGGTGTTTCATATCTTATAATTAATAAGAAAACAAATTCATTTTTTTTTTTGGTAAGGCCGCCAAACAAAACCTTCTGACTAGGTGAAAAAGCTTTTTTAAGTGTGTGCGCGCGTGGCATCTAGTTGGATGGTACGGGCCGCTTTCATGATGAGTTAACAAATTGACTAATTGTCAACATGAGTGGCAGAAATTCACTGCCCATCGGTTTCCCTTTGGCCGAGTCTACAGGATTCCTTATGCTTGAAAAAACTATACGATTCTTCTTGTAGTCCATCAAACTCCAGTGGCGAGAGGAAAATATTGGAGATTGGAGTAGGGAGAGGAGAGATTTAAAAACAAAAAGAAGGAAGAGATGGTTTTTGTTGAGGCCCCCGCCTTGTAAGTCTTCACAAATGTGAAGCGTGGAGACATGAAGATAAGATGACGCATGCGGCACACTAAAGTGTTCCTCAACTCACCTTACGCAGATTAGATTTGAGAGCATTATGTTATGTGTGCTTGGACAGGTGCCATTTTAACCTGCAGAGAACATGAGAAGGTAGAACCAGACAGATTTGATCATGCATCCATTGCCTACTCATAACCAACATGCTGCCGGAACAACCACTACTTAGTGTAGTGGTATGTTACTTGGATAGTGAATGGGCTAATCCAGCATCGAATCCCTGTGTTGGCAATACTGTGCATATACTGAAGATACTCTAAAAATACTGTAGTGGTACTGTTTATTCATTGTTCACCGGTCCCCCTCTGGGAGGATGTCATTTCTCTCCCCTCCAAAGTTGCAAGGCAGTGGAGATTTATTAACTTAGTTTGATTCTTGAAATATCTTCTGGGCATACACATGGTAAGAATCTAATTGTCCCGTGTGACGTCTGACCGAGTTAATAAATTTCTATAGGGTTGTTAAGTCGTCGTAACTTGTGCATTTTCGTATCTGTCTGTCTCTTGACACCCCCATTGTAGGACGGCGCTTGTCACCTTTGTTAAAAAAAAAAAAAAACTTAATTAGTTTGTGCTCGCGGTGAGTGTCATTCATGATGAAGACCACAAAATAGTCCCTAGTTTCTGCCTCTCTCTTCTCTAGCTTGACAACATATATAAGAGCAATGCTATTCATCCCGATGGATGTTTCCGAATTCATCTCCCAAACGACGTGGCGACCCACGTGACTACATGAATTCCTTTTTCTCTCTTTCCTCGTCAGCTTAACTCTCTCATTTTAATGTAAAAAAAATTAAAAAATAAAAAGAAGAGAGAAACATCTGGTCAAAGTGACCGGGCCCTACCTCATCTCATCCCCCTTCTCCATCTCCCATCTCCCGGCCATCTCCCATCTTTCTGTGGTTTGTCTCCAAGTTTTGTATCTTTGAGGTTTTCTTCGTCTTTTTCCTCCTCCATCGGTAATGGTGGTTTGGTTTTAGGAGATTGGAGTCGAAGGCGACCTGTGGAGAGGAACGCCATCGATGGTCTCCATCCGAAGGTATGTAGAGGTTTCCAAATCCCCATTTTTTTTTTCAGGGATTTCCTTTATTGTGAAGTTCATCAGTGTTGCTTTGATCGGATTGATAAGAATTTTGGATTTTTTGTTTTTTGTTTTACCTGATTTGATGAAAAAAATGTTGATTTGCAGATGAGCCTTCGCATTTGAAAGTCTGTGAAATGGTGGGAAAAGGGACTGCAACCTAACATGAAGGAGGTCCAATCAGCACAAGACCTTGTTGATTCTTTGTTGAACGCTGATAACAAGCTTGTCATTGTTGATTTCTACTCCCCTGGTTGTGGAGGCTGCAAAGCTCTCCATCCCAAGGTAGTTCCATTACATTTGAATTTAAAAAAAAAATTATCTTTTTTGTTTGCTGAATTATGTTTGGAATGATATATACTTCTTGTTTGCGGATTTGCCAGTTTGCAGAGTTGAATCCAGATGTTCTGTTCCTCCAAGTGAACTATGAAGAGCATAAGTCAATGTGTTATAGTTTGAATGTCCATGTTCTTCCCTTCTTTAGGTTCTACAACTTGAAACAAATGCTTGTTCCTGCATCAGATGATGTTGCAGAAGCAACTCCCATCAGCCCAATGTTCTCTCCAACAAGAGTCCTTAAAGGTTCTGAGGATAAGGTTTTTAGCAAACTTTGATAAAATAGAGGAGATGGCTCACTGTCATCCCACATTGTCATTTTGCTCTCCCTATTGTACAGTTTGTTACCTGTAAACCTTGTCAGATGAATATTATGAAGAAAATGTTGTGCCTTTGTTCTTCATTTCTAATACCAATGGATGAGCTTTGTATCATTGAGAAATCAATGTTATCAGAAATATATCTTTCTTTTTGTGCTAAATTACCTCTCTTTACCATGTGTATGGTTGTTTTTCACTGTGGATGAACTGGAACTGAATACAGACCACAGAAAGATGGGAGATAGCCGGGAGATGGCCGGGAGATGGAGAAGGGGGATGAGATGAGGTAGGGCCCGGTCACTTTGACCAGATGTTTCTCTCTTCTTTTTATTTTTTAATTTTTTTTACATTAAAATGAGAGAGTTAAGCTGACGAAAAGAGAGAAAAAGGAATTCATGTAGTCACGTGGGTCGCCACGTCGTTCGGGAGATGAATTCGAGAACATTCATCGGGATGAATAGCATTGCTCCATATATAATGGATAACAGATTAACACTGGATTTCTTTCCCTTCCAAACCAAGTAGAGGACCCTATTTGATTTCTTTTCATCATCTTCATCATTAATTACTAGTTTACGAGCGTTATTCAATCAAAAAGACAGACTATATATATATTTTTAAATATATTCGGAGGTCACTTATTTAAATAACTTGGATGAAGAGAGCCTTAATTCTACAAGGTGAGTGACACGATTGAAATCTTTAAATATATCATAAAAAAGGATAGACGCATCCAACCCAGGTGAGATGACAGCAACACCCATGAGCATTGCTACAAATTGTTAATAAACAAATCAAACATCGTTAAAATATCTTCTATCATCTTAGCCTTTATTTTATTGATTAATTAATTTTAATAAGCTTAACCGCTTTGTCTCTCCTCCCATCAAGTTTACCCAACATCACAATCACAAACAAAACCGCAGAAGACAGAGAAAAGCACCGAGGAGGAAAGAGGAAGAAGGAAGAAAGTTGAGCAATTATGTATGTAATGAAAAGTATATATATGTACGGCCTTGTTGTTTATTTAAATAACTGTAAGAAGAAGAGAAAATTAAGCATCCATTCCATTTACAAATTGCACAAGAGGGAGGGAGAGAGAATAAATTCAGCAGCTTCCCTCAATTCTGAAAGGCCAAAAGAGGAAAAGGGAAATTGATTTTATGTATGTATACTGTAATAGTTATCACTGGAAGAAGAAGAAGAAGAAGATGTAATTCATATATACAAGGACTTTTTTCAGGTGTTGCGCTTGGTGCTGCGAGGATTGGATTTCTTGGATCCCTTGGACTTGCGGAAAACGCCGCAAAATCCACAAGCGGAGACCTTGGGAGAAGGTGGGTCAAAGGTCGGCTCGACCCCCATGGTTCGGAACCCTCGGCCACCGCCGTTCGATAAGCTGCGCTCCATCATTCCGGTGGATCCGACGCTGCGGGACTGCCTCAGTTCTGGGCCCTCCCTGTTCTTGTCGTTGCCACCCTTGCCTTGGTTCAGGTTACCTGAGAACCTCTCCTCCCATACCAACCCAGATGACCCTGACCTCCTAAATGTCTCCGTAGATCTCTGCAGACCAGCCATACTTGAAACTTGAAAGCAGCTTCCCACTGATTTGATTGACTATTAAATGCCTGCAGTTGTTCTATATGCGCACAAGCCACATACTCATGGTCATAGGTGATAATAATATATATGATAATGCCATATTTAACTCTAGATTACATACGAAATACATACAAACACACACAGGTGCACTTCACTGACGGACAGATGAGAAACACACACTACTGTATCATCAGTAGGGACGGAGCTTGAAGTAGGCGAAGTAGATGAGAAATCTCCGATCCTCTTGGAGACTCAACCCAACAGGGACGGGGATTCCCTAATTCCCCCCTATATGGGAATGGAGACAATGTCAATCCGTCCCTATTTCCTAAATGGAGATGGGGCGAGGAATGTCCTCCCTGCCCTGCAGAGATTCCCGACCCGATAAAAATTATATATATATATATATATAATTGTTCCCAACATTACAAAATCCAAAACCCTAAATAATGATTTAAATAATTTTAATTTTAAATTGTACTCCCTGTTTATATGAATTCCAAATTTTATGTTTTGCTCTAATTGAAAACTATTTGGAGTTATATATACAAATATATATATATATATATATATATATATATATATATATATATATATATATATATATATATATATATAAGTTTTTATATGTTGGTTTGACAAATTTGTTAAACTATATATATATTGAGTAGTTTTCATGTTTTTCATATATGGATCTATGTTGAATAGCTTTTATATTTTTCATAGATGTATTGGTATTAAATTTCTTTTTTTAAAATTTAAAATTTATAAGTAAAGTACTAAAATGCAATAGGGTTAGGGTCAGAACGCGGGTTAGGGTGTTTGTGCTTATGTTGGGGGATTGAGGAGGCATGTTCCTCGTTTTTTCAGTTGTGTTGTGTTTTCTATTTTTTCTGTCTATTTCTGGTTCTTTCGTCATTACTACGCCTACTGGTATGGTGTCTGCTGTTGTTCTGTCTCCGCCGTCTCTGATGTGGGGTTTGTTGTTTGTTCTCTCCTTTCTTTAATTGAAGTGGTTTATTGACATTTTCAAAAAATAAAATAAAATGCAATAGCAATGTTTGCAAATGAGGAATCCCTGTGGGGATCCCTATGGGGATGAAATCCCCTCAGGGACAGGGATGGAGGAGCAATTTCCCTAGTTGGGGAATTGGGGACTCGGAATCCCCGTCCCCACTATTGGCGGAGATGGGAGCGAGGAGGGGCCTCCCCACCCCCACCTTACCCTGTTACCAGCCCTAAGGCGAAGGGGGCCATTGCCTTTTTTTATAAGTAAACTATTAATTTATTAGAACACAAGAAAGCAACAATTACAAACCAAAACAGCTAACACAAACAGCAAAACTAAATAAATACGATGTCCATCGGGAGTAAAAACAATAACATAGACAAAAACAATGATACCGAGCATAAAAAGGTTCTCCTCTCATGAGAAACAAAAAAACTCTAAGGGTGCATTTAGTTCATGGAATAGAAAGGGGATGAAATTATAAGAATAGAAATGAGAATGAAAACTGTTTGGTTAGCAGAATATTTTTATTGGAAATGAAAAAAGTATGCTGAATGTGATAAAATTACTTTTATATCTTTGATATACATAAATCCAATTACATATGATTAATGATAAATAATTTTTTGTTTTTAAAAATATTTTGAATATTATTATTACAAATATTTATTATAATTAAATATTCAAATTCAATATCTCATGTTAATTAT
Source organism: Dioscorea cayenensis subsp. rotundata (assembly GCF_009730915.1). Classification (NCBI taxonomy): domain Eukaryota; kingdom Viridiplantae; phylum Streptophyta; class Magnoliopsida; order Dioscoreales; family Dioscoreaceae; genus Dioscorea; species Dioscorea cayenensis. Next base: position 1,288,923 of record NC_052496.1, on the reverse strand, counting down.
TATTAGTTTAATTATTTTAATTATTTCAATTAACTATTTAAATAATTGAATTTGATATAATTAAATCTCAATAAGAGAAAGTGTTACTACACTTTAATTAGTATAATTAATAATTTTTATTTAATTAAATATACACCGATGTAAAAGTATAATTTTAATAATTTTAATTTAATTAAATCTCCATTATGGGAAAATATCATTTTACTTTTATTATTATTATTATTATTATTATTATTATTACTAATTATTTAATTTTATAAGTTTTATTTAATTAAATATTCAAAGGGGCAAAAGTGTCTATCAAAGATTAATACTATTCATTCCTCCTAATTTTGGGCGAATTAATATGCTTTTATAGTACCACTATTCATTCCTAACGCACTCCATTCTCATTCTAAGGGTGGTACATCCAAAACATATGTATAAACTACACTAAAAAAAAAAAATCATATTTTAAAAAATATATTATATATATATACCAATGTGTAATATATCAAAGAGCGACATAATACAATTTTTTTAGTTCTTTAATATTTTACAAATTGATTTATATAAATTTTTTTCCAAGAAATTATTGTTTGCCACTTGTTTTGTTTTTTTTTTTTTTTTAATGAATTAGTATATACAACATTAAAAAATTATAGTTATAGGGAAAAAAATATTTGCAAAATTTTATTGTATGGCCCTTTCACATTTTATAAATTGAGTTATATGGTAAAAATTTTGCAAAAAAAATTATTGTTGACAACTTAGTTTTTTTTTTAATATATCAAAGGGATTTTATTATATTTCTTGTGATTCATGCCCTAAATGGCATTGGACATGAGTATAAGGAAATTGCAGCTGTTATTCGTGTAAGAGAAAGTTATGTCAGTTTTGAAGAATTGCTTGAGAAGCTCACTGACTATGATGAAGCCTTATAGAATCAAGAATCAAATTTAGATATCTCAATTCCATCTGCATATTTTGCTATATCTCAAACTCAACATAACGGGTCAAAGCAATTTGCATGGCTTAATTCTCAGTCTTATCAGAACCATGTTCCTTTAAGGCATGCATCAATATAAGTAGATTCCCATTCAATAACCAAAATTCCAACAAAGTGATATGTTAATACTGTAACAAGGTAGGAAATATAGCCAAGGATTATTTCAAGATTAAGCTCAGAACTCAGAAGCAATAAGTTAGTAGCACATCATGTCCATACTGCAAATTCAAGTCATAACTAGTTAATGGGCACTAGAGCATCTCACCACGTCACACCAGATCTTCAAAATCTGAATTTGCAATCTGAGTTTGAAGGACTTGAGGACCCGAGGACTAAAGATGGTGTATATGAATTTCCTTCTTAGAACCACAAATAAAGCCACCAGCTCTTGCATCAATTGGCATCAAGGCATCTTCTTCCATTTGGCATTATAGACTTGGCCATCCTTCCTCACCAATTTTGCAACAAGTATTAAAACAAGCCTCTTTGCCTTGTCATTCATCAATAAACACCAACTTATGTAATTTTTATTGCTATAATAAAAGTCATTGACTTTTTTTCCCATTTCTAGTTTGCAAAGTTTTTTTTTTTAAAAAAGAACCTCAGGGGTTGTTTTATTGAATAGAAGTAAAGAAAACAAAAATACAAGGAGAAGAACTGATAAAAACAAGACAAACATTAGAATTTAAAACCAGAATCGATGAACGATTTCATAACCCAAATGAGGGAGGTCGCGACCAAAAAAAGAAACAAGTTAAGGTTAGAGGAGTTGGCTCCATGGGCTGCAAGAGTGATCATGGGAATCATCCAAGTAGAGGGAATACAATGAACTTTAGGAAAAATTTAAATCAGCGAGAAGAGATCGAATATGGGTAAACCGAGAGTCGAATCTCCACCGGGTGACGGGATCGGGATGATCGAGCATAGAGATAGTTTCATTCGAATTGATGAAGATGTGCTTGATGTTCGTGAAATTATCCAGACTGGACTCAAGTGCAACGGCAAGGGCGTAGATCTCATCAACAGCAGTAATTAGATCGAACCAAAGTGCAAAGAACTCGCAAGAGACACAATATAATTACAGTTTGATAGGAAAAACCCTGCAGAACTCTACCAAGAAGCCGGATTGAGATTGGAATGAGAGAACAAGAACAGCTCGTCAGCAATGGTGAAGTTGTGCAGGATGAGATTTTGTCCGGCAAGGCCACGGTGACAAGTGGTGTATTCCCTCGAACATGGGAAAGAGCTCGACATGCATCAATGACAGGAATGTTAATAGGAGTATCTCAAAAATATGGCATCACAAAGTGGATTTCCAAATGAACCAAGCGACAAAGGTAATGACAGTAGATGCAATGCATAGAGAAATTCCCATTAGTGAGCCAGGAGCCCTCAGCAAACCCATTAGGGAAATAAATACTAGCATTAAGCTTCAAGCAGAGGAAGTTCCAAAACCCTGCTTTAGTAAGACCGCATTGACAAAAAAAGGTGCTCGATTGTTTTCGGGAATAAGCCACACAAAAATACAAGGGTTATCATGGCCCAATCTCAATTGAAATAAGAAATTAGAAGTAGAGAGACGCCCATGAAATAAGAGCCAAAGGAAATGTTTAGCCCGAGGGCACAAACAGCTTCCAAAGGACATGCCAACCGCACTCAAGATCTCGCATGTAATATCGTAATGATTTAAATGCTTTATAGACAAGTGGCGAGAATCTTGTGTCATGTTTAGTGGAGGGGTTCCAAAACCCAATGATTGCAGGAATTGGAATCAATAATACTAGAGGAGAGATCATGAAAATTAAAGTTCTGGCCAAAAACATGAAATAACTGAGGCTCATTCCAGCGATCACCACTGATGAAATCGAAAATAGCAAGAGAATCAATATCAAGATCAACATTAAGAAAGGTAGGCTTGAGGGCAATGGGGATCTCAAAGCACCAAGGGTCCCATAAAAAAAGATGTTCTGTCCGGATTAATGGAGTTAATACGACAATTAGGCTTAATTCGAGTAGCAATCCCTCGTGAGGTAGCGAAAAACCAGAGCACTTGGAAGGGGGATTGTTTCTCCAAAAAAATTAAAATCACCATATTTAAACCGCAAAAATGTCCACCCAAATAGCATCACCATTGTTAAGAAAAATTAAAAAAAGTGTTTAGCCATCAGAGAATATTTAGCAAGAGAAAGATTTCTAATACCAATACCCCCTCAGCCTTACTATCAGTGACAGTGTTCCAATTCAAGTTATGAATGCCCTTTCCATTGCTGCTTCTACACCAAAAAAATTTTCGCACAACTCGGATATCTCGTAGACAATGAAGTCGGAATGGGATATACTCGAAAGGGTATAGATGGGGATAGAAAGAATAGTAGTATTAATCGAGTGGTTTTTAGCCGCTTGAGAGAGGTTGTAGTTGCTCCATCTAGAGCAAAGGTGACGTAATCCTATCAACCAAGGGATTAAAGGAGGAAGCAAAGAAGACGCTTTAGGGGAAATTAAAATACCAAGGTATTTAAAAGGAAAGGAAGCTTGAGTGAGATTGAGAATAGAGCAGATACGGGAAGAAACATGTTTGTTACACCAGGTTGGAAAGAAAATTTGAGATTTGGTGCGATTGGGACGTTGACCGGAAATGTGATTATACAACTCTAAACACTGGTTGATATTCCTAGCAGCTTTCCTAGAGGCATTAGTTATAAGAATTAAATCATCAGCAAACATAAGGTGGTTGAAATTATGATTATGATTCGGGAAAAAACCAGGGATCAAGCCAGAAGTGAGACCGTGGTTGAGATTGGTGGTAAGGATCTGGGAAACCAGGATAAAAAGGTAAGAAGAAATAGGGTCCCCCTGACGGACACCCCGGGACGAGGGGAACCAGGGGGAAGGATTGCCATTAATAAGAAGAGAGAAGGAGCAAGAGTGAAGGCAAGTCGAAATCCAAGAAATCCAGAGTGCAGGAAAATTCATGCGGGCAAAAACAGCAAGGATTGCATTCCAATTAACAGTATCGTAGGCTTTCTCAATGTCAAGTTTGATAAGCATCCTGCGGGGGTTTTTGATATCAGATTCTAAAGTATGGGCTATCTCTTGCACAAAGAATAATGTTATCGAAAGAGCAACGATTGGAAACAAAGCCACCGCTTCTCGATCGATTAAGCTAGGGAGAACAAGTCGCATTCGATTCGCTAAAAGTTTGGAAATAATTTTGAAATTAACATTGCAAAGAGATATGGGTCTAAAAATCGAAAACACAAAGGGGGCGATCTTTTTTAGGAATGAGAGTGATGAAAGTTTTACCCCAAGACGGAGGGAGAATGGATCTTTCAAAAAAACAAATGAATGACCATGAACAAATGATCCCCGATAATGGGCCAAAAACTACGATAAAAACTCAACACTGAAAACCATCGAGACCGTGAGACTTACCAGTGAGAAGATCAAGAAGAGTGAGATATACTTCCTCCTTGGTAACCTCCCGGACTAGATAGCGAGCGATTGAATCAGTGAGGCGAGGGAAATTGACCGGAAGAAGATCGATTAAGATGTCGCTATCGCTGGTGGGGGTCGACCAAAGGTTTTTGTAGAAGTCCAAAAAAAGCACCTTCAATACTAGAGTGATTTTTGACAAATGGAGCCACTAGCATCGATAACCTGAGAGATGAAATTAGTGTGAGCGAATGCGAGTAGAGGCATGGAAAAAAACTCGGTGTTCCGGCCGCCATCTTTGATCCAAAGCATGCGGGCACGTTGAGCCCATTTAATACTACATTGACTCGCAAAGAAGCGAAATTAGCATATTCTTGCATTAGGAGAGATTGGGATATAGAATTGAAATCAGAATTCTCAAGTTTACTAATGGTGATTTCACTGGACATAAGGTCCGTCTCAAGCGAATTGACACCCGATCTATGCCAGTTGGAGAGTTGATAGCGAGCGCGAGAGAGGAGATGCGAGAAAGCTTGTAAGGGATTCCCATGGGGATGACAGTTCCAAGCATCACAAACAACATCATGGCAACCTACAAAATTCAACCAATTAATATCGAAGCGAAAAATTCTAGAAGTACGGGTAGGGAACGGGGAAGAGGAGAGAAAAAGAGGCAAGTGATCAGAGAAAGACCGGGGAAGATGATTAAGAGAGTTAGAAGCAAAGGAATTGGCCCAATCAAGGTTAAACAGACATCTATCAAGTCTCGGCCCAAATGACGCAGCAAGCCCCATCCGATTGTTACACCAAGTAAAAATGAGGGCCGAGAAATTATCGCAATCAGAGTTATTAAGCTCAATAAAATTTCTAAAAAATCTAGCTTTACGATCATAGTAAGCAAATGTGCCACCTTTATGCTCGAACCTGTGGAGAATAGTGTTAAAGTCTCCCAGGATGAGCCAGGGGATATGTAAAGCGGAAAGTTTCGAAAGCTCACTCCACAAAACAACATTGTTTACGAAAAACACAAAAGAGTTATAGATAGTCAAAATAAGAAAGGTTTTTAGAGGAGTTAATAGTAATAATGAGATGGAGAGCTGCTTTAGACACGTAGATAGGGGTGACAACCCCAACAGATTTGAAGCTAAAGGACAATAATGCCGCCAGAGAAACCATCGGAAAGAATGGCGGCCCAATCCCAGTTTTTGGGAAGTTTCCGCAAAACGAAAAAGACGATCGATGTTAGCTCGGTTTCAACAAGACAAACAACAGCTTGGTTTGTGAGAGCGCATAAGACGGAAAAACACGAGTGGAGGTATCACGCAGTAAATACCCCCGCAATTCCAAAGAAATGATTTTTAGTTGTATTCATGGAGAAACAAGATAAATAAGGAGGGAAGAGAAAGACTCCCTAGGAATAGGGTTCGATTTCTCCAGTTCCACTCTCCCTTCGGGAGACGAACTGGGAATGTTAGACCCTTTCCCGAACAAGAGAATCACATCCGCCTTGGTTTGGTATTGAGCTAAAGTCATATCATCATCCGGACTATCGGGAAGGATCTCTTCCTCCGACATCTCATCGCCATCATCTTCATCGAGAAATCCTCATCCCGACAAACTATCTCGCTTCCATGCCCTCCACCTCAAGAGCAACGGAAATTTTCTCGACTAGATCTGAATGAGAACAAGGGTTTGGATGGGAAGAGGAGGTGAAAGGGGGTTGGAGAGAGGACCGAAGAGTGGGAGGTGGGGAGGTTTGACGCCTTGGAATGAAGCGCTCTGCTTTTTCTGGGGGAGGGTGAAAGGAGGTGATTTGAGTGGTCAAGTTGGGCGGTGAGGCTTTGGAAGCAAGTATGGTCCCGTCTTGGGACTTGGTCATGCTGGGCGGAGAGACTTTGGAAGTAAGCAAGGTCTCATCTTGGGACTCGGAGAGGGGAGTGGGAGCGAAAATCGAGGGGGAGATAACGGGCGTTCTTTGAACCGAGGGATCAATGGGTGTAGGGTCTGGGGAAACAGCTGTCTCCACTGTAGGATTGATGTGAGTAGTGGGGGGCCGCCCACTAAAAGTGAAGGATCTACCGCCACGTAGGCTGCGAGGAGCGGATCCTCTGGGGACGACAATCTCGGGACTCGGATCGGCTGCAACACCGTTGGTCGTGCGAATGGAGCGAGCGCCACCGCCACGACCGCGAGTGTTACCACGCCGGCGAGAAACCAAGAGCCAAGGGCCATAATCAGTATCAGAATTCTTGCCGTCCAGAAAAGCCGACGGGGGAGCGTCCGGAGAGGGGTCAGAGTCATCCATTTGTTGATCCTCGACTCCTGATACCAAACTAGATCCAGTTCCAGTTTGCCACACTGGGCGAGACGGATTAGGTCTAGCAGCACCGAGAGTCGCAGAAGAATTACAGGAGTTGGTCCCATGACTGATCAAACCACAGTAATAGCAAAAGGTAGGTAAGCGCTCATACAAAACGATGACAAAGACTCGATGGTGATCGTCGCCTATCCAAAAACCTCTACTGAGAGGTTTGGACAGATCAACATCAACAAAGATGCGAGCAAATTTGGATCGGGTAAGAGCAGCGGTAAATTCATCAACTTTAAGAAGGGTCCCAAACTGATTAGCAATGGCTTCCAAGGTCTCTCCTTCCCGAACTCAACAGAAGGTTGTGAAGTTGTATCCAAATAGCTACAGAGGAAAGCTTAGCAAATGTGGGCTCGAAGAACGGCTTCCACGGCGAGAGTTGGAAGATAATTCCGTTGACCGACCAAGGTCCATCAAGAAGAAGGCTTTTGCATTGCTTTCGCGAAGAACAACGAATAAGAAGGAAGCCATTGGGAAGATCAGATATAGAAATTTCACCGAAGGAACTCCATTTAGCAAGAAGATCAGCTTTGACTTCGGCGAAAGGGGGGACTTGCCGAAGAGCTTCCCATAAAGAGCATGCTCGGAACTTCGAGACAGTGCTCGTTCAAAGAATCACCATCAAGTTTGATGAAAAGTCAAGTGTTTTTCTTTGAGTTTGGAGAGAATATGGGGATTATGCAAGGGGAATTGTCCGAAGGTTGACGAAGGGAAGAGGCGACTTGAGCCCAAGACTTGGGTTGCGCCGGGGAAGGAGGAGGGACCGAATGTCGGTCCCCGCTTGCCATGGCAAGGGGGAGTGACTAAGAGAGAGCAGAGTCGGGATGAAAGCGAGAGAAGAGAGACGAGTCCTTCGGTTCTCGTGGTTTTTATGACTTGATCTTATTTACATGGATGTTTGGGGACCCTCTAGAATAACTTCTATTGATGGGTACAAGTATTATGTTGCCTTTGTGGATCACTTTATACATGTGGTTTTATCATTTTAAGTTCAAGTCTAATGTTTCCATTCAGTTTCCTAAGTTCAAATCTATTGTTGAGAAATATTTTAATACTCCTATTGTGTAATTTATTCAGATTGTGGGGTGTGAGTTTGAAACTCTAACCCAATTTCTTGCTCTTAATGGCATTCGACATTTCAAGACACCTCCTTGTACACCACAACACAATGACATTGTTGAGAGAATGCATAGAATTATTGTAGAAACAGGGCTTGCTTTACTCCATATTATTTCTATGCCTTTGAAATATTGGACTTATGCCTAAACAGATTACCAACAACAGTTGTAACTTGTAAATAGAAAATGTCCATTTGAACTTCTCTTTAAGCAAAAGTGAAATTATTGTAAGTTGAAAACATTTGGGTGCTTATGTTATCCTTGGTTACGACCTTATACAAATCATAAATTAGCTCCTAAATCTAAACCATGTGTCTTCATAGGTTACTCCAAAGCTCAAAGTGGCTACTTATGTCTAGATACTTACAACAACAAAATACACATATCTGGAGATGTCCTATTAGATGAAAACATTTTTCCATTTTCTATTTCTAATCACTCCTCCCACGTCACACCACAAGTGCATTCTCAATGGAACTTCACAATTGACACAATTATCTCTCCACCTAAACCAGTTCCTCCTATCTCTTCTCCATTGTCTGGTTCAACATGTTTTGCTTCACAAAAAATTTGTACATCCTCATCTTTTGGCCATGATCATGGAGACTCCTCGTCAATTCCTTCACAAGATTGGCAACCTCTTGTTGTAACTCCGGTAATCTCTCATAACTCTCATTCAGGAACGGAACCATGACTCGATGGTAAGAGGGCTGAAGCCTAAAAGCAAAACATAAAAATAAAAATAAAAAAATCCAAAAAAATAATTATGTTAAATGAAGAATAATGTGCAAATATACCAAAAATTTGAATACATATATTAAAAAAATATAAAGTATAATTTGAAATTTTGTTATCTATAGCAAATATATGAGATTCTGTCACGCCCCGAACCTGGCTCACCAGGCCCAGTGCGCTAACAAACGGCCGCACACCTATAAGGCCGAAACCAAGTAGGCATACAAGGCCTCTAAACCTAAAAAAATTAACAACAGGATTATGAGCTTGGGAGCCCAGTAAGTAACCACTAAAAATATCGGGATCACAAAATGTTTAATAATCTTTAAAACATACAAAATGTAATATAATGAAATAAATATCAAAATGAACCCATGAATCAGAAATGGTTCAAAACAGATTTAATTTACCAAAATAACGAGCATATAAGTCCCCCAAACAACTAATGCCAAAACAAAATACCATAACTCATTTATTTAAACTCGGTGACCCGAGTCGGATTTCAGAACTCATAGGTTTACCCTCGGTGACCCGAGCCAGAATATCAGAAGCCGTTATTCTTCACCGACGGAACGGTGCGAAACTATAGTTTCTATGTCAGAAGTACGTGTCGACACGGTCAGTGTTTAACCCCCAGTGACAGGGTTATTGCATTGTTAATTGGGGACTACGAATTTCTATACAAAAATATATATCTGTACATCAAAAATTATTGTCAACGCAGAAACAGTAAAATTATGTGATCCCATTTTCTATCAAAAAGTATTCCAATTATATCAAATAATCTATTATTAACTAACATAATAATCCACACAAATAAAAAAAAATTAATTAAATATGGAAATAACTCACTAAAACAAAAATATCATTTCCCAGTAATTCAAATAAATTCAATTAATCATGAATTAAACAAATAAACTAATTAAACAAATATACTAATTCAAAATATATATATATATATATATATACACACCATGAATCCGTATTTTCCTAAAGTAAAAAAAAATAATAAAAAATAACTAAAATAATATAGAAATGTTTATTTTCTAAACAATAAAATCCAAATTAACAAAATGATTATATAAACCATCATCGAAAATCAGAATTTGCATTGATTATATAAACCATTATCAAAAATCAGAATTTGCATATACATATATTTACAGATTTATATGTGGTTTACTTACTTGTCGATCGCTCAAAAACCCCCAAAATCTTACGATATTTCTTCGAGACAAAACCCTTGACGGAGAGACCTATCCCCGTCCTCGCCGCCGGTAGCACACACCAAATCAAAAGAAAAAAATAGGAGAAGAGGGAAAAAAAAACTAATCTCTCCCTCTTCTTAATCCAAACAAAGATCTATAACGAGAAAAACAAAGAGACGGCAACTAGGGTTTTGAAACCTAATTAAAAGATAAGTAAATAAAATTCCGTAACTGCCATCCATGCACAAAAAATAAAATAATTAAAAAAAGTGTGGGGCCCACAATCTACCCTCCTAAAAAAAAGTTTAGTCCTCTAAACTTAACTTAACCATCAAAGCAGACTTCAAGTAAAATTCAGACCATGAAAAAGTTCGAGCGTCATCGAATTAGATGATAAGATTCAAAGACCAATGGATTCAAACAAAACTTGATTGATGATACTTCTAAGGACAATGGTCACACAAAAACAATAAACCAACCTTTGATTTGTCTTAAACTCATATCAAACATAATATAGAATTCAATGCTTTTGAACATCCTTGATTAAACATCAATATGAGCATATATTATCATGTGTTTGTTGTCATCCGACTTCAAAAGAATTTAAAGCCACAAAAAAACATTACCATCATTGCAATCTATCAAACCTCGATTAAAAATCCCCAATTCCTGTATCATCCCATGGATATGATAACTAAATCAAACAAGTTTATAAAAAAACTAAAATGCCATTAATTTCTTTCTCATCCACTGGAATCAATGTTGCCTACTAAAATCACCTGACATGATTCTCATAGATCAAACTTGTCAACCATCAAACATCAAGACTTCAAAATTATACATATACTCCAGTCCACAACAATATTTGAACACTCTAAAATTTTCTCATTGATTGAAAAACATAAGCAAATTAAAACCAATCGAGAACCGCCAATTATCTACCAAGCTTAAACTTTGTTTTGAATCATCCTCAAACAAATATTTGGAGTATAATCATCAAAATTTCTTAAATCTTCCTAAACACTAAGGTATGATCCTTTATATCTTTTTGCTGGTAGAATTAGTTATTTCACCTTCGAAGTACATAATGATTCTCTAGATTGACCATTACTTCAGTAAAAGCAATACAACTGAACATAAGAATCATATATATCATTTAGAGTCTCTTCTTAGTTTCAAGAAAATCAAAGAAAAGTATCGAATTATAATAATTTTGCTCCGCAAAAATTTCAACCATTATCTTGCCACTCAAAGCACCAAAAACTACAAAACAAACAAACAAAGTCGGGGAACATGATCGACACATTAACCTCCAGAAATTTTTCCTAATTATAGCAATATTTAACTTGCCAACATCATGATTTTTCCTCAAAATAAATTTACTCACCAAGCTAAAATGTGATAAAGTTCCATAATATTATGTTATCTCCAATAGAATCCTTAAATGATAAATATAATAGTTAAAAAGTAAGCTTAATTATTTGTAATAAAAATGTAAATAAAATAATTTAATAATTTAAAATAAAATAGGTATTGATAATCCAAATGTTATTTGTATGGTTGATTTTTGCTATAAAATTCAACTAAAATCTAATGGTCATTGAATTGTCTGAGCATCCCCAAGATTGTCGTTAAATTTTTTTTTAAAATACAAAAAAGTATTTTTATCATTTTATATTTATTTTTTAATTTGTATTAGTAATTGAAAGCATGTGATTTTTTGTATTATTAAAATATATTTTTTATTCATAAATTATTAATAAATCTAACATATCAACTATTGATTCAAAAAAAAAATAATAATAATAAATTATTGAAGGCGAATCATCATCCATCCCTAAAGTTTAAAATCCTTTCCCTAAACTTGAAATTTCATTATCTAATTTAATTCTAATTCAATTTTAAATGATTTCAGTAGTATGAGAGAGAGATTAAAGCGCAACATCAATTAATTAAATAAGTTTGTGTGAAAATTGAATATTATTTTTTTTTTATTTGCCCCCTTAAAAATATTTTCTGGCTCTTCCCTTGCGTGCAATTAGAAAAAAGTTAAGTGGCTTTTGGTTTAAAAAAAAAAATTATGACCACATTATTATAAATTACAAATATTTATGCTCATAAGTGAAATGAACCATATTGTAATCTCTAAAAAACTTTAGATGGGCATTTGATCCAAGCCTCTAATCACAACAGAGTTTGTCTTGTATTTAATGCATCATTGTTGTTAATCCACTGGAAGGGACTCTATACTTCTCTTTGTTGTGTCACTCTAAGGTGGTGTTAGGTTGGATGTAATTTTAAATACAGTGGATTTCCAATTACAATATAATTGGAAATATTTGGTTTTCAAAATACAGTGCAATCAAATCTTGTGTTTGGTTGGGTGTAACTGGAATTACTGTATTATAAGATTTTTTTTGTTTATTTGGAAGGATTTGTAAATTTAAAATTAAAAAACACATGTATATAAGTGGATGTATATGTGTGTATATACGCACATCTATGTATATGTATATCAATATATACATATATATATATATATATATATGTGTGTGTGTGTGTGTGTGTATATGAATATATACACATATATACATATATGTATATGTAAATATACCATATATTGTTATATGTATACGTGTATAAATGTATGTATGTATATGTATATATGTGTATATATGCATATGTATATGTGTGTATATATGCATATACATTAATATATATATCACCTAAGGATTTTCAACTCCCGGGATTTCAACTTACGCCCAATTTGGGCGTAAAACCAAATCCCTCATTGGATGTAATCTAAGTTACATGGGTTTTTAAAATCCTGTGAAACAAACAATTGATTTCTAAAATCAAGTAACTCAAGTTACATGTAATTCAAGATTCCTCTAAACAAAAGTGATTTTTGTGATATATTCCCACCATTCTGACATACAAATTCATTTAAAATTTTATATAAAAATTAGCAATAATATTATTTTTTAATTTAGAATAAAAATGAATTAAATAACTACAATGTTTTTTTTAACCATACCCATTTCTTGTGATTATTAATATAATTCTCTTCATTTATATAACTTAGAAATTTGAAGAAAAAAGTAAAATTGGAAAGAAAAAAAAACAAACAAATAAATATGTTTTAGTATTATAAAATGATAAAATTTTGTTGACGAATAGACCACAAGCGTCCCCCATTGAAAGATTGTCAAAGAGACAAACCGGTACGGAAATACACCCATTATGGTGGCTTACAAAGCTCCTAAAAAAATTCTCATGCCCTATAATTCTGAAGGAGTGATACCATTGTTTCTCCCACAAAGGACCTACACCCAGGCCCGTAAGTAATATTTATGAACAATATTGGACTCGAGTATACAGTGTTCATACACTATTATTGAGGTAAGGATTTGAACCTTTACTCTCCCCTTAGTACTTTTGTGTCATATTATTGGGTTATACAATAGCTGACAATCACAATTATTTTGAAATATAAAAATTTTCTCAAAATGACTTGTTTCAGAATTGAGGGGGTACTATGTTGTTTTCTTTTAATAGATGTAGTTTATCCAAAGGAAAAAAAATCAACACTTGGCAGCACAATGCAGCAGTCCTTTGGGATCAACTGGATCAAAGGAGGCACCATAGTCTTAATTTCAGGCAATCCTGCTGCTTTAAATTGATCCTTTTGTCAGATATATATATATATATATATATCCTCGAGGTGTCAACAACCAACACATAATAAAGATCATAACCAAATATTTTTTATATGTATCCTTGAGGTCAAAAAGCAAATGATGCATGACTGGAAACAAACATCAGTGGATTTTCAGATCCAAAGATTGAAACTGGCTCATCTACGGGATTTGGAAGTCTCTCTCGCAGGGTGGAATCAAATCTAATATAATCTAATATAATGTTGCTCGGATGTGATTAGCAGCGGCCAGATCCCACAACGGGACAAGTCCGGAGGCTCCTTTCTTGTCTCGGCATATTAAAGCTTGCCAGAAGCAGTGGGGTCTCTTCTCGCAAACCAACTTTTTCACGTGGCATCATGTTCAAGGGCTCTTAATAAGCAGATCAGAGGCCACCTCACCTCAACCAAACAAGGTTTTATCGCCTTATATCTCGAATCATTGCTTGAAACATTGTTGAGCCAGAGTGGCCCAGCTGACAACAAAGTGAGTACTAATTTTATTGAGATTAGACGGAATACATGAAAGCATCTGAATATGTATTTAGACATGATAATATATTATTGAGATTGCATTATATATATGTTAATTACTTCGTTTTTGTTCATCAGACATGATTAATTTAAGTGGATAGACTGACGAACTTCAACTGGCTTTTTCTCTATATGTATATGACTTCCAGGAGAATCCAAAGCCAGTGGCAAATTAACAGGGGAGGCGGGGATACTAGCATAGATTTACATGGGTTACTTGGTGAAATCAGAATTCCCACTATGTTAATAATATAGTAGTAGTACAGCAGCAACCTTGGATTTTTGTCACCATGATACGATAGAGCTCAATGCAGGCAGACAAAAAAACGAAGCGAAAGTGGTAGGGGACCCTTTCCTTTGCAATTGCTCTTCAGCCGTTTTATTAAGAAAAATTAAAGGAGATCCTTTTCTTATTGGAGTGTGGATGCGTGTGTGCCCGCTCTCTCGATTCTTTCTTCGCCTCGGACATCCCATTCTCCCTGACGTCGGGCATTTTTGGTTGGTTTATCTTACCGTTTAATTTTTCTCTCACTCTCGCTTTTAACAATTTTTTTTTTAATTTTTTTCATTTTTGCTTTTGCTACTACACATGATTTTGGTTTCTTTAGATGGGATCCTGGAATTCCTGGAACAGTAGTACTAACTAGTAGCTACTGGCTACTTGTACTGGTGCCGTGTGAGGCGATGTCGAGAAATTTAACTCCGCTACTGCGTCCTATGGTGAACAACGGTTGGGGCCTGGCAGGATTCGCAAAGGGTAGGACCCCGACCCCCCCTAATTATATAGCAGCATTGCAATTTGCAAAACCATCATCAGATTCATTTTATGTTGGTGTGCAAAGCTGGTCAGCTAGGAAGTGTGATGATAAATCTTGTGCATTTTTATTATCAAGCTCTGGAAGTGGCGGCAGACCTGAAGAAGAGAAGGATCCTGTGAGCATGAGCAGGCAGTTTCCCAATACTACTGTGGGCGTCATCGCTGGTCTTTCACCCCTTTCTACGCTGGGTTTCTTGGAGAAGCTGGTCAGATGGAGTTCCGCTGATGATGGAGGAGGAGGAGGAGGAGGAGGTATGAGCCCTCCTTTCATCGTCTCCAATGATCCAGTGCGGCTTTCCAACTACGAAAGGGACAGGTTAAACATAAATCCCAAGAACGGCAGGCACGGGCGCTTGGACCCGGGTCCTGTTGTGGAGAAACTACGCCAGCAGAGGCTCTTCCTTGAGAGGTCCGGTGCTCGATGCATCGTCATGCCTTGCCACATCTCCCATTCCTGGTTCAACGACATAGCCTATGGTTGCTCTGTGCCTTTCCTGCATGCCGCTCACTCTGTTGCCACGGAACTCAAAGCATCCAACTTGAGGCCCGTTCAAACTGGAACCAATGTCTGCATTGGCATTCTTGGCACCCAGACCATCATTGATTCCGGTTTCTATCAAAGCAGCCTCAACAGCCAGGTGAGCAAGCGCCTATGCCCATCTCTTCTATCATCACTCTCTCTCTCTCTCTCTCTCTCTCTCTCTGTTTTCATCTTCATTTTGTTTGCCTCTTTCAACCAAGCTTTTCTGCTCAAAAGTTAATAGTATGAACAAGCGCATCACATCAAATTAATTGCTCTCTTTCAATTATAACTTAGAATAACAAAAATACACGAAAGGAAGGACGGCCGAGTGTTGTGTTATGAGACAAATTGTGAAAAATTATCCAGTAGCTCTGATTGTTTGTTTTACGCAGGGTTTTGAGGTGATGGTGCCTGATAAAGCAACCATGGAGCATACAGTAATCCCAGCCATGGAGGCATATCACAGAAAGGATATAGAAGGCGCCAGAAATCTTCTCAGAATTGCCCTCCAACTTCTTCTGGTGAGGGCTGTTAGCACTGTCATCCTCGCATCAGATCACTTGTGCGGTCTTCTACCTCACCATGATCCCCTCTGCCACAAATGCATTGACCCTATGGATGCTCTTGTCAGATCCACTATACAATGGGCTCGATCAGCCTCAACTTCTTCTGGTGAGGGCTGTTAACACTGTCATCCTCGCATCCGATCGCATGTGCGGTCATCTACCTCACCATGATCCACTCTGCCACAAACGCATTGACCCTATGGAGTGTGGATGCTCTAATCAGATGGACTAGCCAAATTGCTCAGCCAAAATAAAATGGCAGATTTTTTAAATTTAAAAAAAAAAAAATTCTCAAACAGTAAATCCCTGAATTTATCAGTAGTAGTGCCTCTGTTGAATTGGGTTTATTTATCTTGTTTCTTATCCCTTCTAAGGGACCAGAATCAGAAAATGCAAGTTCCTATAAAAATAAAAACTAAAAAATAAAAAGTGAATTAAGCTTCTAAACAGCCTAAACTGATGAATGTCAAAATTTTATATCATATGTAACCAATCAAATTCTGTGGAATGTCAGTATACTAAATTCACTGCTTGTTTACATGTCAGTTAAAGAAGAAGACATAGCGAGAATTCATGGGGTTCCACTTCCAGCTAACTAGACAAGACAAGCTATTAACCCACCATGTAGCATGTCAGGAATCAGCCAAGTCAAAAGCATAATGGCGAACTCATACAATCTGCCAAATGCATCTACTCTGCTTCTTTAGTGCATTCTCCCAAATCTCCTGAAACAGTTGCTTGCCCTGTTTATAAACTCTTCTTGGGGTGGGAATTTTTCTAACATAAGATTAATAAATATCAGAAACCAAGCACTCCTGTAAAACAAAATCAACGTAACATCCGCATCACAAGGGAATATATCTAGTCTTCACCCACGAAACAAATAGAATTCTAAAATACTTCAACGAAGGGTGTGCAACAAACGAACACAATAGCCCAACAGCCTTAATAGACAAATCCTGTCGAAATCCATAGAGAGTTGTTTCCATGGCACAATAATCCTAGAGCCTGCTACTATTACCAAATTTCTCAAATGATGCAACTGGATAAAGACACGACCTATACATATCAATATCCAAAAGAAAAAACAAAAATTTGGCTTATAAGAGAAGGTAACCTCCCCATTCCCTACTGTAGCTTCTTAATCCCTGGAAAGGAAGGGAGAATCGCTATGAGAGCATCACCATATCCTACTGGTTCTGCAAAAATCATGCACATATGAATCAAAATGTGAATAGTAATGGTCCTAATACAGAAGGCCACGATAAATATGGATGCTACAACAGAAAGACCACCAAAAGTCTTCTCTACTTACCACCATCTCGTCTAAATATCTTGATGACCTCTCCTGAAACATCTGACTGAAATGGATAAACATGTATAAATATGGGAAATGAGAGAACAGTCTCCATTTTTAAGAACATCAGAAATTCCAAAACCACTTAGCACCTCAATTGGAATCTCCCCACCAAGCTGCTCAACATAACAAATTACTTGACCTTCTTTGACCTGTTGCTTCTGTAAGAAAATCATATGGTTGAATGATGAGAAATGCGATCAAGCCCCTTTTTATCCTTTTAATTTTTTTGGGTGGCTGTTGTGCATGTGTGTGCGTGTGCGCACGCATGCACAGGTGTGTATTGCACCAGCACACATCAAACTCAAAGAAAGAATATTTTTTAGCGCAGAAGATGATACAAGAGTTATTTCAGGCTTGATGAGATAAATAAAAGATGTGTCAGGGTTCCAGTTTCAGCAACTGACAACACATTACTGACTGCAAGGACATAGTTAAGTAGCCCATTAAAAGTCTAGACACAACTAATTGAAAGAAAAAACAATATAAAGCAATATAATAGAACAGGATGTTGTTAGTCTGAGATAATAATTGGCTAAACAAATGGTGCCTCTGGTAATTCATGTATATTCCAAGTTTCCGGCGTTACTTAAGAAATCAAAAGAATTATTTTGTAACAATGAATATGTGATGACATAACCAGCTCAAAAAATGCTATTACATTTCATAAAACATCATCACCATCATCATCATCATAAAAATAATAATAAAATCTTATTTGCAAACTCTAAAACAAACCCATTTGCTTCAGTATAAGATAATTATAAGCAAGGCGTTTACCTCTTTACATGATGGAGGCGCCTTTTTTCCTTTTATGGTTCTGGATCTCCTAAAGAATCCAACCTTCAAAGATGAAATAGTGTCAAAAAAAGATCAAGTAAAAAAGTATGGATATGCTTTGTAGGGAAAAAAAAACATACCTTTGGGGATTGAAGAATCATCAATCCTTCATCATGGGAACTGTCAAGTATTTGTTGGAAACTTCCTGGAGAAGGTTTTGGTTTAGAAAGAGTCAAGGAAGTTGTTGATACAAAGCCATTTTGATCCAACAATTCGTTTGAAGAACTTATTTGGATTGGAGGACTTGAAGCGGCCAGGTTTAACATTTTGTCATTTATATCCCTCTTTACATAGAGTCGAAAGCCAGAAAGCTATGCATAACAATCAATGCGAGAACAAAGGATCACAATTCAATGTTCATAACCCTCAAAACTAAAAATAGACTTTCACAGTATCTGAAGTTTCACAACACTTACATTCAGTCCAAACTCTGCAATAGAAGTTGTATCACAAATTACATTGAGTAAAGACTCCACCTGAAAAAAACAAGAGGCACTAATCACTTTATACAACATAGACCAGGAGAAAATGAGAAAAGCATGCATGTACACACAAATATTGCCAAAAGAAAAAAAGCAACAAAAAAAAACACACACACACATTTTATCCTAGAAAAGCTATCACCATTGTCAAATTGTCAAAGTACAAATAGTGAAAAATGGACTTAAATTTCAACACTAAAACACCTTTGGCTGCACAATTTCTTTTAAGCATATTTTTGAGGTTAACACAACATGAAGAATGAAAACCTTATTGTAGTTGGTTCTTTAACAATAATAACCTCAAATAAGCCATAAATAATTACCACAGTCATTACCATCAACAAAAAATTGAACTTGCAACAATGCTAGTGCAAATAAAAACAAGTTAGTATAACCAATTGAGCAACATGCAAAAGTTGTGCATGTGATTTGAGGCTCATCACATTGAAACAATATAGTTGAAGATGTTAAAACCATGATGCAGTCAACATGCACTTTTATCCTTTCAACAAAAGCAAATTCAAGCATAAATTTAGATATGTAAAATGCAAGCTAATACAAAACCACACAACAAACAGCCACGAATATGGTAAAAAAAATACTGAAATTCCATGCTTATGTTGGAGCTAACAACAAAGATTCAAAAGGCTACAAACTTCTGGAGAAAAAGGAATAAGCTGATCCCTGGTAGATTTCTCTTCTTCCAAAGCGCCAACTTCTATACCATTCTCTGCCAGTCCAGATATAAATAAATATAAGTCCAAGTTATGAGAATAGACATATTACTCTATTTAAGAAAAATGTCTATACAGAGCAGCAATAATAAAATGAAATAAAATCTTCCGGTGAATATCTAACACTTTGTCCTTCCTTTGTTGAGTTTTTTTAGAATGTGGAGATGTGCAAGCCATAAATGTCAAGAGCACTGTTAACCATGACTTGGTAGGTAATACATCCAAACTTCTAAATAACAGAACAGCATTAAGAAAAGTAACAAGACAAAAAGTGCTTCGCAAAAAAATCTTGACAAACAAGTTAATATTATGCAATACATGATAAGCACCTATAACAAGAAAATAGAACACATAAATAAAAGTTATTAAAAACAGAATACACAAAAAAACTGCAGTGAAATATCAAGCAATTCGTATTTCAGTAATCCTTAAACCCTCAAAGAGTAATATGTACTAACAAAAGAACATACTTGCAGAAGATATGCCACAGTTTACAACAATTGGATATGCAGGCCGCAAAGACTTCCAACTAAACTTTGTGCCATGGACTTGGTCAGGGCTTAATTGAATTCCTCTCAGCCCAAATGAGGTTTGCACTCCAGCAGAATTGACCTTAAAAGTTATATCCAGTCTTGAGCATTTAATCTTCTTGAAGCCAGACAGTAGGTTGGGTAATATGGTATTTGTAGAAGCTCCTAGGCTACCTGGAAGTATGACATCAGAAATGAGTTCAAAGAACAGGGAACGATAATTTGTAAAATTCTTCACTTTAAAGAATGGATTCTACATTTTGAATGAAATAGAGGTCGTGCAGATAGTAAAACAAGTGCTACTTTGGAAAGCATTTCAAGGTTATTGCAGAGATTTTAAGCTCAAAGAACATAGAACATGTGATGCACTCCAAATAAGCATCAAGGAGTATCTTAATAGCGTCAAACACTTTTTTTCCTTCCTCTACAAAAATGGCTATACCATATTCCTAAGAAGAAGAAGAAGATATAACAAATAAAACAGGATGCAAGTCATGATCAAAAGCAGGAAAGGCTGGTCCTTCCACCCAGGGTGAGCAGAGCCAAAAAAAGCACCAATTTCTTGTTCCATACAGGAATTAGTTACCAATGGCTCACTAATATGATTTTCTACAAATAGATAAACAAATGAGCACGTAAAACACATAATATTCTTTAAAGTTTAAACAAAAATATGTGGAAGCAATGGTATTGACAAATATATTTCTCCCTGCATCGCATGAGATAATAACAAAATTAGAAGATTACTTCAGGGATGTAGGAGAAGATAATTTTGAATAACTTGTTGACTGGCAGCAAACTCTCTAAAATGCTCCAATAATTATGTCTGGTGTTAACCCGTACTGAAGGATTATTAGGATTTATGATGTGAAACCATTCATTGGTTGTGAAGTGTTATAGAAACAGTAGGATGTTTCTGTGACTCATGAAACAATTAGATACTGCAAGGTCAGCAAAGAATGTCCAATCTTGCTTAAGACACAAGCAAGCCAGTGACAAAGGAGATGGTCAGGAGAGCATTCACGAAACTGACAGAGTGAGATATGTCTGGTGTGCATGTTTGGACTGGAGACATTCAAATGGCCTGTATATTAGTACTTCTAGTATTTAGAATTTAAAAAAAAAGGCATGTCTATGTAGGTGCCACATTCCTAATGACAGAATAACATTTGATGCTCGTGGATGGATGGATGGATGGATGGATACTTCATCAACCAATATTGTTAACACATGCAAAATTTATACCTCAAAACATAACACTGAGGATTTTATGAGAAAAAACAAGAAATTCTGGGTCGAATTTTCCAACTAGGAAATACCCCTATCATTCATATGTGGCCATTAATTCAAGTAAGTATACCATAATACCTGTCTAGCGAAAGCATAAATATGCAATGCCGACCGGCTCGGCTAATAATACAACACGCATCATCCTATTCCTGGTGGTCACATTAATAAATGCAATGGGAAAAAACACAGTGGAAGAGTAAATCAACACCAAAAAAATATAATTGAAAAAGACATGAAGAAGAAGAAGAAGAAGAAGAAGAAGAAGGAGAATACGAATTGGCTTTCATTGGGTATCATGATAAACAGTTTATATGCAACTTAACTTTTCCTGAGAATAAACGGGGGTTTGGTAGGTAACTAGGTATGGAATATCAACTTACAAGAAGCCATGGATGACGCTCAGTCTCCGCTTCCTTGTTTCTCTCTCTCTCTCTCTTTCTCTCTCTTTCTCTTGGGAAGCAGGAAGGCTAGTGTAGACACCCACGGACCACGGTCACACACCTTCTCCTTTCGAGAGAGGGAGAGAGATTTGGAGCCGCCACGGACTTTCCCTTGGAATTCATCCGTTCCAATCCAAACTGATCTCGACCGTTCATGATTTCTGGCCCGCGCTTTGGAAGCACGTGAGATGAGAGGCCCAGAGTTACCACGTGGCCCACCACCATGTCCACAGTACTGTTTGGGCCTTGTGCTCGAAGCACGGTCTCACCATTGATGAATTACCGATTCAACCATTCCAAAGCCAACCAAAAAAAAACATCAAAATATAACTTCATTTGCTAAGGAGCCTAATTTGTTGGTTTTATTTATTTATTTATTTATTTATTTTACAAAATATGGAGAAACCATGTATCAGACTCATATGCACAAGTTGAGAATTGATTATATAGCCCAAACACCCTCAATCACCCTCAATCAGAGTCGAAAGATTTGGATGAGAACTTACACCCACAACATGATAAACCGTTACCACTATTGTTTCTATTAAATCTTTAATTCGAAACTTTTGAATGTGTCACCTTTGATTTTTACAGTGGAACTATATACCGCTAGGTTATAAATACTTTGGTTATTTTTAATTTTTTAAAAGTGGCATGGTTTATCCGTTCTAATTGAAAATATATATATATATATATATATATATATATATATATATATATATATATATATATATATATATATATGATCAATTTGGTGGAGAAAATAGGATATTGGTGGATAGGATGTAAGGATTAGATATGAGTAGGAAAGGATATGGACATGATAAAATAGATAAAATTATTCTTTATAAGAACCCATAATTCATATATGTAGCAAAATAAAACATATCACATTAAAATCAATTAGATAGAAATAAAAAATCATCCAATTTGAACACATGATCTAAGAAAAAATTTAGATGAAAAACAATATATTTAAGCACTAGATCGACAAGCCTTCGGATGCGAGAAGCTCTGGTGAAATTGGTGTCTAACTAGTTATTGACAAGTTTTTTTCCCAAGTCTCTGGTTCAAAGATCAAAGAAGAGATACAATTAAACCTTAGATTAAGGAGAGAGTAACCAAATAAAATGACAATTATCATGTAGGCGGTAGAATAATGTGAGTCAAAAGGATAATACAATCATATCTTATTGGCTCACTAAATACAAGATATGATAATCTATCATATCCTATCGTGTTTATCATGTCCACTAAACAAGAATATATATATATATATATATATATATATATATATATATATATATATATATATATATGTGTGTGATTAGTTTGAATCCTAATCATTGATTTAGTCAATAATAACATTGGATTAATTCGGAGTGATGAGAGAGAGAGAGAGAGAGAGAGAGGAGCAATGTGTGTAATGAATGGCTAGTGGTGGGTGGGCATTATCGGTTGTGGGACCTTAAATTATAGAGCAGGAGGACCAGGATTGGGGGTGCCTCTCATCCATTGGCACTGGTCACTTGGTCTTTCTAGCTCTTGGTGTTGCTGAGAGTGAAACCTTTGACAAAAGCCCATATATACCTATCACCTATGTATCAATTATGCGTGCAGGAGGATATAAAAGATTCTTCTCCTGATCAACCAGTTACCTCTTCTTTACGCATGCGGTGCTCCTCCATTATATTGTCCAAGGAATGACTAGTCACTCCCCCGCGACCGGCACGTTGATTCTCTTTGCATATTGCATGCAAGCCCACACATCCCGTTACTATTATGTCTTTGTGGCGCAATTTATTCTTTCTATGCATGTGTAAATCTTATTAAATGCCATTTGTCCTCAGTTTATAAATAAGTTAATGTATAATTTTGTTTAGTCAAAATATCTTGCACATGGATTTATGCTCAAGAACGATCACCCATGTTCCGCCATCTTATCTTGTGGACCATTTGCACTACGAAATTTTTAAAAAATAAAAAATAAAAAAAATGTGTGAAGGGTAGAGGTTACTACCCTCAGAATTTCAGTTCCCTTCATTATACACATTGAGACCACTGAGTATTCAATTCCAATAGTTAGACATAAAGAAAACATCAAGCATGAATGAAAAAAATTATCGTTTACCCTTATGCAATATTTGCACTAATAGCCAATAATAATAATAATAATAATAATAATAATAATAATAATAATAATAATAATAAATAACAAGTAGAAAATAAATATAATAACCGAGAGAGACGCAAAATTTTATAGTAGTAATAATTTGGCAAACTATAACCTATCTCCACCACAAAGAGATTTCTTCAATAGCTAAAAAATAAAAAAATAATTAAAAAATAATAAAAAAAAAAGCAAACTCACAAAAGTCAAATGAAAATTGTTATTGTATTAATTTCATGAGAAAGCACTTTGAATCCGAGTAAGGGGCTCTTCCCAATATGAAGGTGCATACATAATATTGATCAGTCCTTTCAGTTATTCCCTAAATGTCAATGAGGCAGACAAAATACAGGATGGCTTTGTTGTGGAGCCGGTGTCCTTGCCGGATTCGGAGACGGAGGAATTTGGCCCCTGGTTAAAGCCACGACGTCGGCAGCTAGCCTCGAGGGGCCGGGGTGATGACAGGGGAGGAACGAGAAACCCTATTCCTAGGGGCCACTCCGGAGACGACGATGGAGGGCTTGACAGGTGGCCTACTACATGGGCTTCAGGCCAACACGTGGTTGATTCCTCTCATTTGCAGGAGACACGTGGCAAGCAATTAAATTTGGAGGGGGCTTCTTGTTATTTTCCGTTTAACCCAAATCCTTCTGTTGATAATCTCGAGGCTCTTCCTCCCGTTGAGAACAATTTGAAAGGTGATGGTGGTGTTTCTGGTTCCGAGGTAGCGCCTTTTGGGCTATCCGTTGTAAGGAGCGCCATTGACCCTAGTTCCAAGGCGACCTTCGCGCCTTCCGCTTTGGTCATTCCTGCTGTCACTTCCAACAGGGCTTCACCGGCTCCCAATGCTCCTCTCCACCTGGGAAATCAGAAAAATCACCCGTTGGATCCGCCTCCCTCCTTTGAGACCCCGCCACCCTCTCTGAGTTTTTCAAAAGACCCTAACCTTCCCCAACCTATGCTTTTGACTTCAGTGAACCTTCAAACTTCCTCTTCACAGTTACTGCCTGAAGATAGTCATCTAATGGTAGTTGAAAAGATGGTGCAAGTTTTGGCTGAATTTCCCCATAGTGACCGCTCAATGGAAGACTTTTCCTCTGATGATCCTGGCTCATCACAGGAGGTTGACGACGACATGACTCTTTCTCTTTACCAGAAGGATGCTAAATCTGCAGACCATTGCTCGTAGAGCTCCATCCAAAAGAAGCATGAAACCAAAAAAAGGGAGAAGCTCCCCGATCAATAGATGATTTACTAGTTCTTCTCTATTATTATTTTCTTCACAATGCTTTTCATGGATTTAAAAATTTTCTCTTGGAATTGCAGAGGCCTCTCCAACCTTAATACGATGAATAGAATTAAAGATTTGATGGAGAAAAAGCACCCCAACTTCATCTGCCTAGTTGAAACCAAAACTGACCCTCTTAGAATATAACGTTATTGCTCTCGGTGGAAAGGAATTGGGAATGGGCTGCTATTCACTCTTCCAGTCTCTCCGGAGGTATCTTGGTTCTTTGGAACACTTCGGTGGGCACCGTTACTCAGGTTGCAGTTTCTCGTGCGGCCCTTCATCTGGTGATCTCGACCAATAATGAAACCTGGATCCTCTCCACTATCCATAATTCCCTGGTGATCTCTGAACATAAGCGTCTTTGGCGCTCTCTTAATAAAATTTCTCTGCTTGACTTCCCCTGGCTTCTTAATGGTGATTTCAATGCCATCACCAATTCTGAGGAGCATAAGGGGGAGAGTTTAGGAACTATGCCAGTAAAGCTAAGTTGTTTTCTAATTTTATTTTGGATAATAATCTGCATGATTTGGGTTTCACTGGACCTCAGTTTACTTGGTGTAATGGCCAACAGGGTCTTGCTCGCCGTTGGGCCAGACTTGACCGCTTTCTTGCCAGCACCAAGTGGATTATCAATTTCAAAAACTTCACTATTCACCATCTCCCTCGCACAAACTCGGATCATTCCCTTCTTTATTTAAATGCCCGTAACTCTACTAATGTTTCCAACAATGTTTTCAGATTCGACAATTACTGGCTTAACTATGAGGGTTGCCACAACAGTGTGATCAAAGCTTGGAATTCTGATCCTTCTACTTCTAACTTGCCATCCTTTATAAGTTGTATTGCTAACACCAAATTAAATATCCTCAGGTGGAAGCGTTCTGGCCTGGGCTACATTGATGATGAACTTAACAACATTCAGGCCGAGATAAAGAAAATTGAGGAGGAAGACATGAATCTGTTTGACAACTGGAATGGTGTCTGGTTACATGCCCTCTACAATAGGCAAAACGCTCTGTTGAGACAACAAAACATATATTGGGGGCAAAGAGCCAAATTGCAATGGATGAACTTGGGTGACTCTAATACCAGATATTTTCACAACACGGTCAAAGTCCGTAGGCATAAAAACAGGATCAATGCGATCAAAGACCTCTCGGATAATATCTTTACTAAGCAATCTAATATTGATAGCTGTTTTCTTCATTACTATAAAGATCTCTGGTCTTCCTCTTCTTCTAAGTCTCTTGAATTCTATAGGCATGCCTTACCAGATGATTTACCTACCCTTTCGGACATAGATCATGAGTCCTTAATTAGATCCATTTCCATGGGAGAAGTTTTTCGTAATCTCAAGTCTATGTCCCGGGGCAAACGTCCTGGTCCTGAAGGCATGAATGTGGAATTCTATCTTTTTTACTGAAATTTACTTGGGACTCACCTCTTCAATGCTATCTCTTGTTTTTTTAACAATGGTTCCCTTCCTCACTCTTGGGGCAAAACCTATGTTGTGTTAATTCCCAAAATCAGCCACCCTATTTCTGTTAAAGATTTTAGACCAATCTCTCTTTGCAATGTCTGTTACAAATTGATTTACCTGAGCAGTGTGGTTTCATTCATGGGCGGGGCGCTATTGATAACATTATCGCAGCCCAAGAAATCTTGCATAGCTTAGAAATCGATTCCCATGTCGCCCCTAGGATGATTTGTAAAATCGATATTGAAAAGGCCTTTGATACTGTTGAATGGCCAGCCATTATTGTTACCCTCCAGAGAATGCATTTTCCTGATAAGTGGATTTCTTGGGTCCAGGCTTGTCTTTCCTCTACTTTTTTCTCCTTTATTATTAATGGTCGGCACACTTCTTGGTTTAATAGCAATAGCGGTGCTCGGCAGGGGGATCCTCTCTCCCCCCTGCTTTTCCTGTTAGTCTCCCAGAACCTCTCGGCCATTCTTAATAAAGCTCTCTCTATGGGGTTGGTTCAGGGTTTCAACTCTAATCTTCCTAGAAATTTTAACCTTCTTATGTTTGTTGACGATCTCATTTTGGTTACTAATGCCTCTCGGAATTCAGCCCGAAATTGCCTTCTTTGCCTCAAAATTTACCAGGAGATCTCTGGTCAAAAGCCTAATCCTCTTAAATCAGCCATCTTTGTCCATTCCTGATGTAACAATAAGCTTGCCAACTCGATTTCTCGAATTCTTGGGATTAAATTAGGGAGCTTCCCTTT
The DNA here is from genome assembly GCF_009730915.1 of Dioscorea cayenensis subsp. rotundata. Lineage (NCBI taxonomy): Eukaryota > Viridiplantae > Streptophyta > Magnoliopsida > Dioscoreales > Dioscoreaceae > Dioscorea > Dioscorea cayenensis. Next base: position 1,261,572 of record NC_052496.1, on the reverse strand, counting down.
CAATTATCTTGGTGTGCCCACCTCCCCTTGGAGACTGCTCTCTAATCAGCTCACCCACATTCCTAACAGAGTTAAAAATACTTTGAATTCTTGGAACCACTCTTCTCTTACTACTGCGGGCAAAACCATCCTTATTAATAGCACAATTTTTGCGATACCTAATTACATCCTTTCGGTTATGAACCTCTCCAATTCCGTCCTGGACAATATTTCCAAACTTGCTAGGAAATTTCCTTTGGGGTAGAACTGGCAGCAATCATGGCTTTCATTCAGTTGGGTGGGCAGTTACTACACTTAAAAAGTCTGAGGGGGGCTTGGGAATTCGGAATCTGAGATATGTTAAGCACTCGCTCATGGCCAAAAATGTTTTCTCCCTTCTCAATTCTGATAACAAAATTTGGGTCGATATTTTCAAATCTATGTACAGGGGTTGGCATCTTTGGAACCCGAAGCATGTTTCTAACTCCTCGTGGTTTTACAAATCTGTTTGCAACTCTGCAAACTTTCTTAGACCTAACATAAAGCTTCTTTCCTGTAACCCTGAGACCATTGATCTTTGGCATGATCCTTGTATTTTCGACCTTCCTATTGCCAAAAAACCTACTTTTTTAAACATGTCTATTGATAATCGAGAGGATTTAATGTTTCCTAATCTCTTAGAGTCTAATGGGTTTTGTCCTGCCTCCATCAGAAGCTTGTTTGGTAACAATATTAATTGGAATAGTATTGAGAATTTAAATATCATTGAGGATGGTTCTAATCTTTGGGTCTGGAGATTTCATTCTTGCTAAGCTTCTATTGCCTCTTCAGTTTATGATCATGCTTCAAGTTCTAATATTACTAAAACCTCTTGGATGGGCTGGTCGATTATTTGGAAACTCCCTACCCTTCCTCGTGTCAAGGTCTTTCTTTGGAAGCTTGCGCATGGGAGACTTTCCACGAGGGATTACTTATATTAGCTCAACATTGGCCCCAGAATTACTTGCCCTTTGTGTGGTCTTGCTGATGAAACTGCTGAGCATTTGATTTGGAAATGTTCCAAAATCAGTTGCTATTGGCATGATGTGTTCGCTAGGATTGGCTGGAATCAAAATGATATTCTTACTCTCAACTCTGGCAGCTGGCTTTTAAAGAATGTTTATGGGAGAGATATTGACCTGCGTGTTAAGGCTCTTATTGTTGTTGTTGCCTGGATCATCTAGAAATCCAGATGTAAACTAATTTTCCGTGATCAACCTATCAACTTCAGTTCGATTGTTCCCAATGCGTGGAATATGCACTGCAATCGCTCTACATTCCCCTTCAGGGAGTTTTCCAGAACTTATCACTTAAACAAATTCATTAAAATTTTCACTAATGCATCGTGGTGTATGGAATCTAGGTCTGCGGGATTAGGTTTCATCATCATTTCTATTATGAACCACATTCTGATTGCAGGTTCCAAAGCTGCGGTTGCATCTTCCCCCATCATGGCTGAATTCCCTGCGATCAACCTCGCTTTGCAACTTTGTATCTCGAACGGATGGCTCCCTACTAGTCTTCTTTGTGATTGTGTTGGTGTTGCTCAACTCCTTAAGAACTTCAACGTTTGTACCGCTTGGCATATCAAAGAGGATTACCAGTTGTTGAAAAGGAACCTGGGTCTCTTCCCTCACCTTTTCATTGAGACTATTCCTAGGGAGGACAATGAAATCGCGGACGCGCTGGCTTCTTTCCGAAGAAATTGCAATCAGCTCTCTCTGTTTTTCCAAGGCTTAGACCGGCCGCATTGGCTTGAAGATTTGTGTGCTCGGCGTCATTTTATCTTTTAATCTTTGTTTTTGAGCTTTTGCTCTTTTTTCCAAAAAAAAAATTTTTTTGAACTACCAATATGGGTAACCCAAGAGATTGATAAAACTCATAGGGATCTTTCATGTTCAAAATGTCACTTTGTTTCATGGTCACAAATCTACAAAATAAAGGAATGGGGAGTGCTCAACTTACGAGATTTCAATCATGCCCTTTTGGGCAAATGGTGTTGGAAGCTCTCTTCTTGAAAAATATGGTGTTAGTCACCGATGGTAATTTTCAACTATAATAGGTTCGAACGATTAGAATTACTATTCCACACTTCACCAAATAAGAAATCATTCTTCTGGAAGGCATATTAAACCGCCAACCTGGTTTCTTTAAAGAGTCGACACAATATCAAATCCACTCTATTCAGGCTCAATAGATGGATTGAGGGTAAGGCGCCCAAAAACATCTAGCCAGATATCTTTCAAGCAAAGCAAAACCCAGCTAGCACAATTTATGAATTCCAGTTAATGCCAATGGTCCACCTTAACAACATTTTTCTTGATCTTTAAGACTAAGTCAACTCAATGTTAAATAAAGGTGTACACTGAAAATCCTGGCATTTGAGCATAAATGAGGCCTTCTCAATTAAACCCTTCTACAATTTCCTAAACGATAGTGGCTTTAGATGCCCTCTTAGTAAACCCATGTGGGAAGAAACTTGCCCTCTTAAAATTAAAATTTTCAATTGGCTTGCCTAGGGTGATAAATTAACCCTGACCTTGAAAAACCTCGCAAAGTGTGGTTGTAACAAAATCTCAACAACTATGTGCATACTTTGCCAAGAGACAAAGGAAACAGTGGACCATTTGTTAATAACTTTGATCGTTGATAATTTATGCATACCCCCCTCCTCCTCTCAAGAAGGCTTGGTCTAACTGAGAAACCAGTAATGTACTAACATTGACTGGTCTCGGGAATCTTATTATTGGTTATTTGTTGGACTATTCGGATGGAAAAAAATAATCACATTTTTAATTTCATAATACACTATCATCTTTCTTTTATCTGTAAAATTTGGTCGTATACTTATTGGCTAGGTAAATATAGCTCCAATTGCTAAAAAGGCCAAGTTCGAAGAGATTATCCCAACAATCAAATGAAGCCTCAAATTCACAAGAAATTCACTTAATTCACAAAAATTATAGTGATGCCTAATTAACTTCGACAGCTGAAATGAGATCTATAATATTTCAATTCTTTTTGTTTTTTAGCTTTTTTGGTATTTTGTTTTTTTCTAGAAGTGTTTCACTTGTCTTTAGTGTTTTAGTCTTCACCTCTGATAAATCTCTAGTTGGTGGTCAGTAATTTTTCTTTTTCTCTTCTTGTTCTGTACTCTGTTGTGTTCTCATTTTTTTTTTTTGGGAAATAAATGTGGATAAACCACAACTTTATTGAATAAAAAAGCAATAGGAAACAAAAGATAGATCCTCTCACCAGAAGTGAGGAAGAGAACTAAAAACAACAAGGAAATAAAAGTACAAAGATGAAAGCTGGGAAGGCGGAAGAGACCCTCTGGTCCCTCAGGCCTGCCCAAACTAGCAGAAGGAACAACTACTCCTGCGCAGGATCAGGGTCGGAATCGCCAGCTTGATTTGAGACTTTAGCGCCTAAAAAATTGAAAAATAGCAGCATACATATTGGATATCCAGCAGGTAGCTCTTTGTTGCCAAAAATCTTAGTTATTTTTTTTGTTTTCTCATTATTAGCTAACCACCACACTACCATTTAAAGAAAAAAAACTTGAAAATAAACCAAATCTAAATTTTTTTTTAATAATATGGGTGTTTATATGGTGCACTTAAAACTATTATAACCCAACCTCCCAAATTTATGCCAAAATATATACTACAACACTTGTAATCATTGTTAAATAAGACCAATCCCATGTGCTCTCGATCACCTAAAAGGTCATGAAACTCATGGTAGATTAGCACCTGAAGGATTTGATCCTTATTCCTCTACTTTCAGATATATATATATATATATTCCTTTAGGTTTCCATCCGCTGCATTATTGAAGTCAGCTTTTGATTGTTTCATCACAGTCAACACTTTTTCATATTTCCAACTCCACTTTAAGAATAAAAGTGGGCCATTATATAATTAAGAATCTTTTTTTATCTATTATTCATGTATGTCTGTTTCCGCGTCTGTGTCCATCTGTCTGTCTGTCTGTCTGTTTCTGTGCATGTGTAAGCATATTTAATTCTTCTTCACTTTGATTCAGAGAATTAAGGAGAGGCCTTTGTTGAACGTGAGATTCTTCTTTAGCAAAAGCATACGAGATTAGAGTACATTCATTAATGTTGAACTTGCAGAAATTAAATCTCTGGTTTTCATGGATCATGACACAAAGAAAACCAAAGGGGCTTGAGAACATTGTCCTTTATTTTCTAATTAAGATTTTTATTGAAGATAGAACGCTCGCAAGAGGCCAGTACAACTTTCAGAGTTGTATCAAAAAGGAGTCAAGCTCTCAAGTTAGTTATTAATTAGAGCTACTGTACGTCTATTCAGAGTACAACATGAACTCATACATCTTGCTTCTGATCCTTAATCCAGTTAGCCTTGATTGTACTTCAGTTCTGGATCAAATTAAACCAGAGAAGAAAAATGCATCATCAACAATTAATGTTGTATATATGAGTTTGATCATTTTGAGTAATTCAAATCACTTGGGGTTTGCCAAGTGAAACAAGATAAATGAGCCAGCTGGTTTAATTTATCTAATATTGTAGAGGAAAAAGAATGATGCAAGTACTTGAAGAGATCTAGCTAGGAACTAATGAGATCAAGCTGATTGGTTACCATACATAGTAGTCCCTTGGCGTGTTGCATCGAAAGCATTCTTTCCTGCTCGCATAGTTGTGCTCATTGCACCCAGGCCTATATATCAAATTAAGACTAGTTGTTAATTTATGCTACCGTGCTAACGTATTCATCAATCATAAATGGGGGAATAATTAAAGAGACAGAAGAAAGAGGATAACGTATAGTAGTACATGGTGCAAATCCAATCACCAGACTTCCAGCCAGTGGGCACACCAGTATAGCCATAACCATCAAAGGCGCCGGCAGCCACAACGCAGCCGGTCTTGTAAGTGCCACAAGTGAAGCAGTTGGGACGGCTGGCGAAGTTGTGAGTGCCGCACATGCAGTACCAGTCCCCGGGCTTGGCGTCCGAGGACTTGCTCCCATTAACTTTCCCGCCTCCTCCACCAATCCTTGCTTCTCCGCACCTTTGGCACGTATCCCTGCGGCTGAAGTTGAGGTGCTGGCATGCCCTGCAATCCCAGTCTCCTGGATACCTGTTCATTTTCTCCTTTAAATATATATATATATATATATATATATATATATATCTCCTTGTGAGTTTATATCCCTGCCATTAATTAATTTAATTAGTCAGTTAGTTTATAGATCCAGGTCTTTTTTCTTTTTAAATTACAAAGCAAGCCAGAGAATGAGAATGCTTAAACTACTGCTGCAGCTCCTGCAACTTGTGTTTAAACAATTACGCAAACTATGAAGTCAAGAATAAAATGTAGGCCACGTATAGTACCTAAAGATTATATAAAGGCAAGAAGGGGAGACTAGTGAGAAAATAAGGTGGGAAGAATCAAGAAATTAAAGAGGAGAAGAAGAAGAAGAAAAAAAAAGGAAGAAGATGTTGCTATATATGTAATTAGCCTGTATATATGTTGTATTGGTTAATATCCTACCGAAGGCTGGGTGTCTATTTATACCAGCGAGAAAGCATCCTCAATAATCCATCGAGATTCCAGGTTGTGTTTGGGTTTGTCTGGTGGAGGCATAGGGATGTTCTCTTTTTCAGTTGAATTGGAATCACAAAAACTTTGTATTAGAATATATAAATTAAAAATAATATATACTATGAGAGAGAGAGAGTTAAAGACTTGATGTTCAAGATGGACATATAACTACGAGTTCATATTGCATGGTTTCAGAATCAGGGTATTCCTTGATTTTTATCTATGACTGTGATAGGTCATAATCTAAAAATACCCTGATTTTAAAAATAGGAAATATGAGCTCTGCAAATACTTGGTTATGAGCAGTGAAGTATATATCTCACCTGGTAATATTATAATGGACAATATGTATGGTTAGGTAGCCAGCTAGCTAGTGCCATGCGATTCTCACACTACTTTCATGCATGTCTCACAGTAAACAATGCCATGATCATGTTGATTGATTGATCCAAGAGGGAGTACATGGAAAGAGAAGGTGCTGATGGCCTCCTCTACTCACGCATGATGCATGCGTGATAATAGAGATAGCTAGGAAAGACGGGATTTATATGCAGCATGCATGATGCATGCATGGTAATTTATATATATAGCCAAGAAAGGACAGAGGCCGGCAGAGTCATACATGCGTGGAGCACACTCGCAGAAATATATTGACCTCGTGTTCCAGATCAATTAAAGCTTAAACAATTCTCATCCCTGTACTCTGTTTTTACTTCTCTCTCTGTCACCTGCCAAATTTAATCTTCTTTCTTAATTTGTTCAATGTCAGCTGATTGCATTGGTCCATGCATGTTATATATATATATATATATAATATGGTTGTGAAGCAATATATATAAACGGAGTTCCCCTTGGTCACCAACTAGCTAGGTTTACGGTCTCTACATATATATGATCTTATCAAATTAAAGCTAGCTAGCTAGTTATACGATTGAGCTCATGCATGCCTTGAAAAAAAAAAGGATGAGAAAAGACTAGGAAGCATTAATTGCGCATTATATTTCTAATATAATTAGGTTCTGGCTGAGTGAGTATGCAATACAAGGTTTGGATTCCAAAGTCTAAAATTAAGGTGACCCCACATGACAATCAAAAGGACAGGATATTGGTGGTGGGGGATACAGCCTCCCCAAGTATGATATGCATAACATGATGCCAGATAATTGTTCCCGGCAGACAAGCCCCCATGGTCAGATGCCCAGTGGTCATAATTCAGATGCTCAGCAATATTGGATATGGGTTCCTCTTTACTCTTTAGTACTCTTTATAGTCTTTAGTCTTTAATCTTTATAATCTCTAGTCTTTGCTTGAGGGTGCACTCTGACTCATCACGGAGGCCTTCGCCGCCTCAGACGGACCACGAGGTCCACAACATTCATGCATGGCTCATTCAGGCTCAGCTCGATCGATCATGCATCTGGCTGCCAGTATTAAGTCAGCTCATGGGGTGCTAATTAATTTTTCCCTTTCCTAATTTTGGCCCCTAGCCTGCCAAGTGAACAAAGGATAAGAAGGAACCGGGTCACACATGTAGTACTCTCTCTCTCTCTCTCTCTCTCACACACACACACACACACGCACGCACACACACAAAACAGGAGCATCACAAGTGAATGAATATTCCACCCCATGACTGAAAGGAATGAGTTTTTTCAGTCTTCTCACCACTTCAACCGTCGTTGTTAACTTAAATATCTGGAGGAGGAGGAAGAAAACATATTACTTGTTGATGTGAGTTTTCTTTTATTGCTTTATTTGATGTGAGTGTGGTGTGCTGATGTGCAGCCTCTGCCAACCAATTTTAACTCGTTAGATTATGGCTCCTATGAGCATTTTGTAGACATTGTGCAGGGAACTAGACAAAACCTGTCTCCATTAATCACATTATTAATTGGAATCTATCTTTAAAACAACACTACTTTTTTTTTTCTTTTTTTTATAACTTAAATAAATCACAAATTTATGAAAAATAAAAATTATATAAAAAAAAACGATTTCACTAGTACAACAAAATGTAATTAAATTACAAACCATGCAAGATAAATTTGGGATTGACGGCAAAAGAGAATATATCCCTAGTGTTTGAGATATGAAGAGTGCATGCATATGCACATATAGACTAGAAAAATACTTTTAAAAAGATATTCTTATAATACCTGAAAGTTAATTTATGGAGCTACATTTGAAAAGCCATCTTATCTTGTCATTTACATGCATGTATAGGATTCTGCGTGCCTGACATTACAAAATAATATGTTCTACCACTCCTTAGTTGTCCTAATCATTTCCATATACAGGGTGTACGTGATATATGCAAGGAACAGAGCACCATTCTGATTTGACTCTTATTGGATGTTTCCAATCATCGTCTAAGCATAAAAAGGAAACATAACCGATAAATTAATGTGTTTTCTTCACATTAAATTAAGCTTAGCTGGCTTGAACAACTTGACCACCAAAATCATCTTTTTAATTTTGATAAAGTTCTGAGGCATCGCTATCCATCCAGCTGCTTGAAAATTTTACAAAAAGGGAAGTACGATGATATTTTAATAAATAGGATAAAGAATTACAAGCATATTCACGTGCGCAATTTATTGATTTGGTTATGGAGCAATTATTCTCTATTGTGATATTGGTCATCAAGCTATATATATATATTTTATTAAAATGAATAAACTGTATATTTATTAAAAAAAATTAATAAATAAAACAAGAATAATAAAAAATAAACTTATAACAATAAATCAGAAAATTAAAAAAGAAGAATTCATCACCAGAAGTGATAAACTTTTAATAGAGAATGAAAAAATAAAAAAAAAAGAGGCAAACACAACTGAGAAGAAATAGTTTACAAGGAGATAACAAAAGTTTACTCAGACTGCCAAAAACGTTCATTAAATCAGGCAAGACTACTCCATGTCGTTAGAAGTTCTCTCTAATCTCGCATTCAGGAAGACGAGCGAGCACTTCAACTTTTGAGTTGATTTTGGTGTAATTTGGAACGGATCCCTAACTGCAAAAATCCAATTTAGTAACATGTGAATCATTTTAATGATTACGTGAATTCATAGCATGAAAAGTAAAGATTCGCTTGTTTATTTCCAGCCAAATATTTCAAAAAATTACTCTAAGCTTGTTAAGTTATATATATATAATAATTTTCTTTATTATGATTATTATTATTATTATTATCTGGAAAAAAAAGGAAAACAGAAAGAGTTGGTTAACCAGTTCAGTTTCTTTTTAGAGGTATTGACTGCTCTTGAATCTGGGCTGGGAAAAGGGTCGTCGACACGAGTCCCCAGGCGTTGCTGTTGACTGAAATTGTGGACCTAGGATCATGAAACACATGGCAGGACACGCGTCGAAATACCTACGCTGCCTGCATGCGTGTGGGGGCAGATGTCCATCAACTAGTTCATCGTCGGGTTTTATAAATACCCGCGGCCGCCCATCCGTGGCCATAGGTCAGTCCATCTCACTGGAGCAAATACATATTAATTGTTATATAGTCGATCGGTACGTAGTTCATTCGCAGGCAAGCCATGGCATCCCAGGAACAAGCTAGCTACAAGGCTGGTGAAACCAGAGGCCATGCTGAGGTGATTAATTAAGCCAAATAAAATCTCCATCTTGAACATTTTAATACTTACAACGTACGCATGCATGCATAATGCATTACTAAAGTGAATGTTGTTGTGCGGTGCATAAGTGTATTGTTATTGTTATTGTATTGTGTTGTGTCTTCAGGAGAAGACAGAGCAGGTGATGGGGAAAAGCAGGGAAGCGGTGGATGCGACTAAGGAGAAGGCACATCAGGCCAAGGAGAAGGCTTCTGAGACCACACAGGCTGACAAGGAGAGCACTCAGGAGGGCAAGGACCAGACAGGTAGTTTTCTGGGAGACAAAACTGAGGCAGCGAAACAAAAGGCCTCTGAGACCGCCCAGTCTGCTAAAGAAACCACGCAAGCAGGCAAAGAGAAGACTGGTAGCCTTCTCCAGCAAGTAAGTCGTTGTTAATTATAATATATTTATCTGTTTAATTATTTCTCTCTGATCACAAGCACAAGCACAAGCACAAACAGCAACAATAACTGATCTGATTGCAAATTGTAACTTCATGCGCGCGAGTATATCCAGTTCCATCGTTAATAGATATATTTGTTTGGCACATGCAATTGGCAGACTGGAGAGAAGGTGAAGAGCGCTGCACAGGGTGCAGCGGATGCGGTAAAGAGTACTCTGGGCATGGCAACATGTACAGGGGAGGATAAGAACAACAAGGATGCAACCCATGCAGATCCTGACTACTAATTAATGGTCCATCTTGAAGATGCGCCTAATTAATTAATTATCGAGAATGAATGCTATATATTATGCTACCATAAATCCTATGTACTACACTACTACTACTATCTGTGGCTAGCTTGTAATTTCAAGTATCTGATCCCTAGTTCCCATCCTAATTATCTCATGATGTATTGTTCTGTCCTGTCTTTGTCTTTTGACTCTCGTCAAATTAATATTTATAGTAATCTTATGCTTCACTGATGAGCGAAAGTACTGCGATAAAAATCGACATTAATTTACTTTTGTTGGTGATGTTGTGTGTTTGTGTGCGCATAATCGACACAGCAAATTAAATTTTTATCTAAACCAAGTTACAGTGAGGCATAATTATAAGCAAGAAATTAATCGGGGGCAGTTAATTTCACAGGCTAACATCCCAGTTAGACATAACGGGAATGATAAATGCATCTTTACTCAGTAACTTGAATATTCAAAATTTAATTAATTCTGTTAATGTCATATATATATATATACTCCTATTGATATCCACCTTTTCAATATATATATATATATATATATATGCTAAAACCAAAGTAGTAGCACATAGCAACCATCCCAACAGCCTCACTTCCCCTCGCCCTGAGCTTCCCCTCTTGCCATGGCAAGCGGGGGTAAACCCCCTTCCCCCCCTAAAAAATCCTGGTCTCAAATCGCAGCCTCTCTGACTCAAACGCTAGATAGTTCCCCTCTTCACAATGAGCATCTTCTCAACAAGCTTAAAGCTTCTACTTCCAACTTCGTCCGGCTGGACAAAGACGCCATTAACCGCGGTCGAATGAAATTTCAATACGCTCTATACGGCAAATTGTTTGGAAAATCCCCTCCTTTTGAGCAAGTTAAGAAGACGCTTCTGGATAAATGGAATAGTTTTGGTGAGATCCTCATCTCTGATCTCCCTAATGGCTTCCTGTTAGTTCGTTGCCCTTCTGAGAAGGCCATGCAGCAAATTCTTCTTGAAGGACCTTGGTCTGTTAACGGTATCATTCTCCAGATGTCCCAATGGAAACCTTTTTTCGAGCCTAGCTTTGCTAAGCTCAATTCTGCTGCTATTTGGGTTCAGTTCCATAACTTGCCGGTTGAGTGCTGGGACGGAGATGTTCTTGAATCCATTGCCAGCAACTTTGGCACCCTCATCAAGGTCGACGAGTTCACTTCCACCCTGGCGAGATCTAAATACGCTCGAGTTTGCATCGAAATCGATTTATCTAAACCGCTGTGTAGAGGTTTCTGGATAGGTGACGAGTTTCAGAAGGTTTTCGTTGTGGTGATGTACGAACGTCTGCCGACGTTCTGTTATAACTGTGGGCTTATTGGACACGGCAGCAAGTCGTGTACTCGAGTTGCTTCGGCCGGAGCCGGAGAGTTCTCTTTGCCCTCTCGTGAAGAACGAGTGCCGGTAGAAAGAGCTCCCCTGGTATCGAACGAAACTGATCAACTCATGGATTCTTCTGACCCTATCTTTGACCCTGAGAAGAACGATAATCTGGATACCGACTTTGGACCTTGGTTACTGGTGTCTCGCCGGCGTGGCCGTGCTCGGGGACGTGGAGGTGGATCCTTGCATGCCTCTCATGTGTCTCCACGCACAGCAGTCGGTGGGGACGCCGTGAACAACGTGTCCCGAAGCGACGCTTCTCACAATCCACGTGGCGGTTCGAAATTCACTGGTCGTGGGCGGTCGTCCACTTTCATCGCCCCTCACACTTCCCCACACTCTGACAGTTTTGAAACTTTAAATGTTCATAATCCCGTTGAAAATCTAGCCGTTAATCAAATTTTTGAGACCGTAGAAACGCCTTGCGTATCTCATTTTGGATCATAGCTCTTCACCTTTGCTTAATCCCCAAGTCACTACTCCGACGACCCCACTCGAGGCCAACAAACCTGCTCACGCTCCTTCTCGAGAAACCTCACCACCCACTTCGTCCAATCAAATCATGCCCTTTCGCCCTTCTCGAGATACCGCTTTACAGACAAACCCTTCTAGCTCCAAACTCAGATCCATCTCCCCCCCTCCCATCTTGAAAGCTTCTGTTCCAGTTGGCAATCTATGTCTCCCCTCATCCGGGTTACAGCACGACTTCATTGTTTCGCAAGTCTCCTCTGCCCTTGATTCCAGTGAAATGGATGAAGACAGTGAAGAGGATGAGGGTACTGAAGACGAAGAAGACGAAGACGAAGACGAAGAAATGAGAAGATGAAGAGGAACCAGATGACTCTATGACGTTAGTTCAATACCAAGCTAGAGTCAGACGGGAGACCCTTATTCGTAAAAGTGTTTATGAAGATGATCCATCGCAGAAGAAAGGGAGATTGGAACCAGGCGGTTCCGGTCCTTGATGTTGCAGCCTATTCTCTTCACCCTTTTCTTAAGGGAGTTTCTTTCTTTTTCCTTCATAATTTTGTTTTTATGAACGCCATTAAAATCATTTGTTGGAATTGCAGGGGCATCTCCGATCGGGATACCTCTTCCCGTCTCCTTAGAATCATCAAAAAGCATAATCCGGTTCTGGTATGCTTAGTTGAAACCCGTGCCAATTCGGATCGAGTTGATCGTCTTTGCAAAAAAATCCCTAAACTTTGGGAATGGGCCACGGTTCTTGCAGAAGGTTTCTCAGGCGGTATCTTTATCCTTTGGAACTCGGTTCTCGGTCGAGTTACGCCTATCTCTATTTCTCGCCGTGTTTTACATTTAGTGATCTCTTCTTCGTTTTCTAAAAACTTAATTATTTCTGTGGTCTATAACTCTTCTCGTTGTATTAACCAGAGATTTATTTGGCAAGAGCTTTCCAAACTCACTAAACTTGAGATCCCTTGGCTTATTCTGGGAGATTTCAACTCTATTCTTTCCAGAACTGAGCATAAGGGCGGCTCTTTCTTTTATTACAGTCGTAAAGCTAGATTTTTCAACGATTTTTATCGACTGTAATAATCTTATGGATCTCAAGTACGATGGCTCTCCTTTTACCTGGTGTAATAACCAACAAGGTTCGGCTCGTAGATGGGCCAGGCTTGATAGGTGCCTGGTTAATCTTGAGTGGAATGATATGTTTAAATCTTACAATCTTTCTCACCTCAATCGATCCTTCTTTGATCATTCGCCGCTTTTTCTGAAAGTTAGTGTCTCCATTGTTTCCCGGAGCATTTTTTTCAAATTTGAGAACTTTTGGATGGAATATCTTGATTGCCACTCTTGTATCCGTGACGCTTGGAATTTTACTCCTCGTGGCAATCCTATGCATGCTTTCTCTCATTTCTTGTCCCGTACCCGTTTTAATATCAATCGCTGGAAAAGTGCTGGTTTTAACAACTTAGATGCTGCTATTTCTAAAACTGAAAATGATATTAGCTCTCTTGAACTTGCTGACTCTGGACCCAATTCTTTTTATGAACTTAAAAATCTTTATGCTAAACTTTCCGCTTTACAACGTCAGAACAGTATTAAATGGGCCCAGCGCGCTCGTCTTAATTGGGTTTCAGATGGTGACAGGAATACTCGTTTCTTCCATGCTATCTACCGTACTCGCTCTCACAATAACTATATTGCTCAAATTGAGGATTCTAACGGCAACGTCTTCAGTGATGCTACTGGAATTGAGCAAGCTTTCATCAATTTTTATAAGCATCTTTGGGGATGTTCAGATCGCTGTCCCCCCAATGGGCAAGTTTCTCTCCCTCCTGACATTCCTAAGATTTCTGACTCTGATAGCGCTTCTCTCATCAGTGATGTAACTATTGAGGAAGTCTATCAAGCTCTTTTGGATCTTCCTCCAGGTAAGTCCCCTGGTCCCGACGGTTTCAACGTTGAGTTTTACAAAAACTTTTGGCCTATTGTCGGTAATCATCTTTTCGAAGCCATTCTGCATTTTACTAATACTTCGCATATCCCTGTTTCCTGGGGTAAAACTTTTGTCGCCCTCATCCCTAAGAAGGATAATCCCAAACTGGTTTCAGATTTTCGTCCTATTTCTCTTTGCAACGTTTGCTACAAAGTTCTATCTAAACTTCTTGCCAATAGACTTAAGAGGGTAATACCTCATATTATTGGTAGGGAACAAGTTGGTTTTGTGGCTGGCCGCAATGCTTTGGATAACATTATTACTGTGCAAGAAGTTACCCACTCAATTGAATTTGATACCCATAGCCCCCCTAGGATGATCATTAAACTGGATATCGAAAAGGCTTATGATACCCTTAGTTGGAGTGCAATTCTTACCATTCTTGCTGCCATGAATTTTCCTCCTCTCTGGATTTCCTGGATCAAAACTTGTCTTCAAACTTGCAATTTCTCTCTCTTAGTCAATGGTAAACCTACCCCTTGGTTCCCCTCATTTAGAGGTGTTCGCCAAGGTGACCCTATCTCTTCTTACCTGTTTATCATTGTTTCTCAAACTCTCACTACCATGCTCAACTTTGGTCTTCTCCAAAATTTAATCCCTGGTTTTAATATTAATCTTCATCACAATTTCAACCATTTGATGTTTGCTGATGACTTGATATTAATTACTTCTGCTTCTCATAGAGTTGCAAAAAATATACAAGCTTGTCTTAATTTTTATGGTACTTTCTCTGGCCAGCATCCTAATTTTAATAAATCTCAAATTTTTTTCCCTACTTGGCTAAACAAACATATTGTTAAAAGGATTTGTACCATCCTGAACCTCAAGCAGTCCTCCTTTCCTTTCAAATATCTCGGGGTTCTTATTTCTCCTAAAAGACTGGCTTCCCTTTCTTTCCAACCTATGGTTGATAAGGTAAACAATTTGATTTCCAAATGGTCAAAATTTCATCTTACCCCTGCAGCTAAAGAGGTCCTCATCAACTCAGTCTTGCTTTCTATTCCTGTTTACACTCTAATAGCTTATCCCATCCCAGATTCCATTCTGTCCGATATTTCCAGAGCAGTTAGAAAATTCATTTGGTGTAGGAATGGTAATGGAAAGGGCATCCATAATGTGAGTTGGAACATTGTTACTGAAGGTAAGTCTGAGGGGGGCTTAGGTATCAAGAATCTTCTTCTTGCCAAACATTCTCTAATGTCAAAAAACATTTTCAAATACCTTAACAATTTCGATTGCTTATGGGTCGATATTTTGCATAGTAAGTATGGTGATATCAATTTCTGGCGTGATTCTGCTCCTGCCAGATGCTCTTGGTTTTTTAGAGGCTTATGCAATTCAGCTATCTGTATTCGAAAATTTTGCAAAATCAAATCAGTGAATCCTACGAGAACTTCCCTCCTTTGGGATCCTTGGTTATTTGATATTCCTATTGGTCTTAAACCCACATACCTGAATATGAATGTTGATTTTGAGCAAATTTCTTTCACTGATATCCTCGATATTGCTCAGTGGCCTAGTAATGATATTAACCTTGTTATTAGTAATCTTGATATCACAGCAATTATGAATTCCGTTTCATTTGACCCTCACAATGTTAACCACTGGATTTGGATGCCTAAAGCCTCTAGCACTAAACTTGCTTCTGCAGTTTATCATACTTTGAATAATCAATCTGTTGCTTCCGATTCTTGGGTTGGCTGGAATACTGTCTGGAGAATACATGTTGCTCCTAGAATCAAACACTTCATTTGGCTTTGCCTTAGAGGTCGTTTATCTACATCTGCTTTTTTATTCAACATTAAGCTTGGCCCTGATAATCCATGTGTTTTCTGTGGGCTTCACAGAGAAACAATTGATCATCTACTTTATAACTGCAACAGAACTCGTAATATTTGGGATCAAATTGCTAGCAAGTTAAATACATCAATTGTTTTCACTAACGGCTTCTCTTCTGGTTGCTGGCTGCTTGATTATAGCCATTCTATGCACATTATTGCCTTCATTGCTGCTAGCGCCTGGTTTATCTGGCTTTGTCGATGTGATACCATTTTTAGAAATACTAGTCCCTGGTTTTCTTTCATTGTTCCCAGAGCTGCTGCTCATGTTGAAGAATTTTCCCGCTGTAATTCAAATCTCTGGGGTAGAAAACTATTGCTTTGCAACTTTTCCTCTTCCGATAACAACTTTCTCTTCACTCATGCAACCTCCAATCAAGATCGCTGAGTTAGCTCTGCAGGTTCTTCTTCACAAATGTTAATTATGAGGTGTCCCTTGCAGGGTTGCTCTTCTCGTCGATCTTCCCGAATTCTCATCGGATACACTTTTTGTCGTCGAAACGGCTCTCAATGCAAAGAATGGAGCTTAATAAGCCCGCTCAAGCACATCTTCCGTGATCTTCAAGACATCATCCACCGCTTAATCGCGACTCGACCATGTTACCTCATGGCGGTTTGATGATCAAATTAATAACCTGAAATTTCTTTTTGGACTCATGGGGAAATCCTCCCGATCCATGTTATCCCGCCTTCCCGGGGCTCTCCGGCTGTTGGTTTAGCTATGCATGGTTTAACTCATCATCATCCCAACTTGTTCTTGTTTGGGAAAGACCTCCCATTTTGGATCATGAAATCCTTTATCAATTTTGGTTTTAGATTCTAACTCGTATTTGTCTTTTAAATTTTAGTAGCACTTCTGTACCAGGTTCCTTTCAATAAACAGCTTCTCTTTGAGAAGTTCTTTTTAAAAAATATATATATATATATATATATATATACTCCTATATATCGATCATATTCTATACATAATAATAGAATGCTAGCTGCATTAAATGAAAAGAAGCATATTGATTAATATACACACAAACCACCACAATCCATTGCAAGTTGCAGATGAAGTAAACACAAGCCTAGCTATAGAAAGTAAAAATCTTACAATACAGTAATAATACAAACGACTCATGCATAAGTCACAAATCAAAATCTTCTCACCAAGCAAGCACACGCATATACATCTCTTTCATTTATTTTCTATTCATAAGAGATTAGATTATAGATTAGATTCTGACATCCACCCCTCCAATAGTATTACTAGTGCAAAACCTTGCAATTAATTGCGGGAACTAGCAATTCCAAGTCTGGCAGTCAGCCACTTGCAGACGTCATCCATCTCTTCAGGAAGTGTGTAATGCCCAAGCCTGCATATTTCAATTTGTGTAGACATAGTTTAGACATACGTACGTACATCAGCTAGCTCAGTTGTCCATGACCGCAATCTCATTTAATTTACTCCAACAATATACATATAAAAAAATATAAATAAATAAATAAATCAAAGCATACATACATACATATATACATACCCGTTATAGGATCTAAAGGACAGATTACGGTATCCAGCTGATCTTAAAACCTCTGCAGATTTCTCCCCATGTTTGTACGGGACTACATCATCAGCTGTAACGTTTGTTTCAGAAAAACAACAGATGCATTTACACTCAAGTTTAGAGCTAATCGGCATAGATTTATCATCATAGATAGGTAGGTAGATAGATCGATCTATTAATTTGAGAGAAAAATATTTTTCAACAATAGGCATCTACTGTAAACAGATGGGAATTAAGGCATGACGTACATCTATAGATAATAAGCCCCTGCATAAGCATTACTAAATTAGTACCTTTGAGATCTAAGCAAAGTGTAACTGTCTAGTAGCACAGCATAGCATAATACTTTCAAGCAAACCTAATCTTAAACATAACATTTAATTCTACCTGCATAACTACAACATAAAGTTGTTAAACAAATATAGTAAAGACTACCAAAAGATAGATATATACTTTTTTTTAAAAGAAGATAGATATATACTTGTGCCCAATATTCACTGATCTTTAAATAAATCTGATTATAGTACTGACTCTACACTTGGTGCGGTGGTCAGGGAAAGAACTAGGAATAACACACACTATAGAGGTAGATGACTCAGATTTACTAATCTCGTATGTTCAAGGATCTATTGACCTAACGTTATGAAACTCCAGGTCAGAGAACAAACAGTGGCAAAATCTCTAAAAGAGGAATATGAAAAATGATTTAATACCTCTTCCATGACAAAGCAGAACAGGTAACACAGCAGCTCGCCTGGTAGCTTCCGGAGACACTTCAACCTTGGTCTTCAAGCCCCTAAAAAATTTAAGAGCGAGGCATGAAATTTTACACTAATAAATAAAACAATTAAAAAAAAAATTGACAGAGGCACTTGAAAACAGACATGGCAGAAATCAAAACGTATTAGTGTAGAGGTAAACCTGGAACATGGAAGCCAACCACTGAGGCCAATGACTGCACTAATATGAATTGGAAACTGGCTGCCATTCCCATATTTTCCGTAGATGCAGCAAGTGGCAGAATACAAAGCAGTGGCAGCACCCATGCTGAAGCCTCCAACACCAAGCTTAACTGCAGTCACCAAAAAATTAATCATTGAATTATTATAGCTTTCGGCTGTTTGAATTTGAAATGCGTTCTTAAAAAAAGAACAAATACAAAAATCTGTAAGCAGACAAGAATATTATTGCACTTATGAAGCATACTATCAGCAGGCTCAGTGGACAAAAGGTTTGCAACATGTGCAGCTGAAGCATCCATTTCCCTCAACATCATCAGAACCATCCTCTGAAAATTCCCCTACATCAAACCCTAGGTAACAAACCAACAAATGAGGTACAAATCAGTTTCACAGAAAGCAATCACCATGGAAAATGTTTTTGAAATTTCTGAATTGCCATCTTTTCAGTGCAAGGATTTTTACAACCTGAACCATGAGTAAACTTACAGGCAGTGCAAGGGAATCCACCAAAAGCAGCTACAGGCCGGATTGGTGCAGTCGGACATATCCATTTTATCTGTAATCAATAAGCTCCCAGTAGGTTAGCGTCTAACTAAAGCATGCAGTTGGCTGGCCAATGGAGGGGGGCAGGTGACATGCAAAACTATCCTAGCTCCCCACAATAACAAAATGAAAAGAAAGAATATGTTCCAACTCATGATTACAAAAGGCAACAGTCCAAAATCACAATACTTACATTTGGTAGAGGAAGTGTTTCCAAAAGCTGTGACCAGCTGCAAAGTGTAAACAAGTAGTCAGAAAAGCATGCAAAGGAATTAACTTATATCATTTACTGATCAGAAGATCATAGAACAAGTTTTCCAAGTCACTACAAAGAAAGATATAACAGTAATAGAAGAAATACAAAATTTGTGATGCTTCAGATAAAACAAAGTTCCGGTATTTAAGCCGCATACAGACAGTGCAATATTAAGGCTGCAAAGTCTACTACAATAATCTAGATATATTATCAGAGTCAAGGGTGATGAATAAACAGAGAGAGCCTTTCTTCATGCCTCTGTAAACTAGAATAAGTTCATGAAAGTGATGACTAGATCCCGTGCGCTGAAGCACAGCAGGCAGAGAAAGCCAGTTGCATGATATGAGATTCTCTTATGTGCTCAGACTTCAGACAGCTGCTAATGCATATATGCTCTTCTATCACAACCACAACCACAACCACAACGACTAAAAAAAGAACTTGGAAAAAAGTTACACGTGCCAAAAACACAATAACAACAGCAGTAGATGCTCCATCCAACAAAGTGAGATAATATTATGCAAGTTAATAGCTCATATAAACTTACAAAGCAAAAGTCCCGTCGGGTGAACAAAATATGGCAAATGATCTGTCCAATTATAGGGATAAAAATAATGTTGCAGTGTCATCCAGTTCAGCTATAGAAGACTGATCAAGGCAGAGTCACTACGCAGAATCATGCAAGTGATTCATATAAAAATTAATTATTTGTGTAATTGAGCCTATAGAGAAAAGTAAGCAATTTTAACCCAATTAAACAATGATCTATAAACAAAATCTTCATATAGGCCAGTGTGAATCTCATGTGATTCTGCTACTGAGAAAATTTAGGTTTAAACTCAGACTGAGGAAAGAATGAAAAGAAGAGCCTGTCTTCTTGAGTCCGGGATTAGAATTAGTTCCTGAAAGTGATAGGCAGAAGGGATGCACAGAAGGAAAATTATCAAACCACAGAGAAAACCAACTGCATGATATGAAATTCTCTTGTGTGAGCATAGTGTTGCTTCTGTATATCCTTCACCTCAACAACCACAACTTAAAATGGAAAGATAAAAAGAAAATAAAAATGAAAATAAAGGAGAGCACCATCAAACAGTAGAATCTGCTTCCAATGAAGTGACTTTAGTTCACAGAAGCTAAGAACTCCTCATATAAATACCCCGAAAAAAATTTCTGTATGAGGAGATGAAATTAAATATGATAGAGGATAACTACAAGGATAAGTGATGAACATAGAGTTGCAGTACCATCCACCTCTGACTATAGATAATCAAGGCAAAACATCACTAAGCAGAGTAATGAACTGTTCATAGACTAGAGAAAAGGACAATTGACAGAATTAGTACTTTGTGTCTATTGAGAGAACTAAATCATTCTTATGCAATCAAACAAGGATCTCCCCTTGAAACCGGGTTTTTATGCAGCAAGCATGAATAAATCTTGAGCAAAAATATGTCATTCTAGTGTTTGTCAGGGTTTGACAATAGGCAAATTATAAGCATTCATGCTAGAGATATTAAACAATGCGTGTGTGAAGACGACAAATGGATATATATAATAGATAAGCATCTATATTTTTGTTTTAAGAGTTTCACCATAACAGGAAAAAGGAGTGTCGCAAAGAACAATAAGATGCTACGCATAGTGGATAACTAAACATCAAGATAGTGAAAGCAGCGGTTCCAGACTAAAGCTCCAAGGCAAAATGCCTTCTTTTAAAATTTATAATTGTTTTAATCCAAGATAACCAACCTCTGAAGCATTCATAGAAAATTAAAGTTGAAAGATACTGGAGTTAAATTTTATCTGGTTCATAATTCTTCTTCATTTTCTTCCCGAATCAAGTAGGATGGAATTTTGCAAGCCACAAAGTACGCAGACTTTCCACATCATTGAAAATGATTTTTACAGAACTAAAAGATGTGCTTGGCATTCCTCAAATATTTTTGTTTCTTCTTTCTTTCAGAAGAAAAGTTGGAAAAATTTTACAGTAGCTACAGGGTTAGGACTCGGATGAGAGAGGAAAAAAATCTATCTAACAGGCTAACCATTAAAAGTCCAGCAATACTAGGAATATGCCCAGAGAAAGGAAAATAACAAAATCAGTTTCAATAGAAAAGGGGGTATAAAGCCGTGGAATCAATATAAAGATAAGAGGACCTAAAACTAATTCTTCAGCAGCCCTCTAATTGTGACTGTGCACGTGTCTCCATATCAAAACTTCACCATGAATAACAAAAGTTGTTAAAGATTCATGAAAAGTATGAATTGGAAGGACTGGCTGAAACAAAGGAGTGCTAATATTTGCTCGCAAAGAAATCCAAATATTGGATAGCCAAGAGCAAATAATAAAGTAAGCTTAAACTTTGGAGGAAAAAAAAAAAAAGGTCATTTGCATGGAGAGCATATCAACATCAGAGAAGCCTAAAAGTTACCTCAAGATGAGCATAGCAGAATATTGGAAAAGGTTGGAGTTAGCCCTAAAGTAACAACAATAGGGGAGAATGGTTAAAGAGTGAATGAGTAAATACCTGGCACCATTATCACCTAGGCCATGAAGCCAGACGATGGTGACCTGGTGCCTCCCCTTAGGCTTGACGACATGGGTCCTTCCGAACTCGAAAGGCCTCCGACCAGTCCTATTGCCTGCTTCCATACATTAGAAGTAATATTGAACATAATTTTTCTTTTTTTAAAAAAAGAAAGGAAAAATACAATAATTAACTAGGTCTAGATGATGTGAAAACTATAAATGAAGTAAGTTCACCGAAAGCAGGCGCACGAGAGCTGCTACCATAGCTCATCTGAGCGGCAGAAGCAGAGGAAAGAGCACTCAGTGGAGGTGAGTATCCCAGCAAACAGAGCAGCTCTGTCCTGCAGTGGAGAAGCGTTCAATTGAAGCTCTATTTATAGCTGTAGGTGGGGGGAGCAGTAGAATAAGAATAAGAAGAAGCCATGAATCTGAATCAAACCACCAGCACAAGCACAAGCACCAGTCTCCAGCTTACACCAGCTGCAAGCTCTTATTAGCTAGTGCCAACTGACAAGGGGTATAAAATCATGAGAGTAAACTAAAGAAAGACATCACCCAATATGGAAAGATAAAGACAGGGAGGAAAGCACCGAGGCTTTTTCAAGGCAGAGAATGGAATCTCATGATGCCCAATGCCCAGGACATACATACACATACATATATATATATATGCATGCATGCATGCATGAAACATGGAGCAAATAAAACAAAAAGGAAGATGAGTTAAGAAGGAACTCCATAGAGTGATCAGTGATGCCCGTATTACCAAATAGCAAACGAGAATCAATGCTTCTGGGCAGTGAATAGTGATGGTGGTGGCCAGAATATATTCTGTGTAATAGCTCATCATATCCATGAGCTGGTTTGGTTGTTTTCTTTTCTTTTATTTTTTATTTTTTATTTTTTTGTTAGAATAAGAAAAATGATCTATCAAGAGCAAATGAGAAAACAAAACGTAATAATATTAACTATAATAAGAGCGAAGATTGAGCTGAAATTGAGGTTGAGCCTTTGAGGAGGAATAACAATAACAATAACAAGAGCAAGAGCTAAAGCAAAAGCCCAAAATAAATAAATAAATACATAAATAAATAAAAGAAGGAAGCAAAATATGGTGGGAGGCTGAAGGTGAGTTGATTCCCCCGGGCCACAACTCCTTTCTGCCATTCCTGCCTTCCGTGGGCTGCCATATTTCCCCTTTATTTTTTTTTTCGCATGAGTGATGATTTTGTCTGTGTTTAGGGAGAGAAATAGTGAGGAGCATTGAGAGCAGTCAGTCCATGATGAGATGCTTGAAAAAGAATGAAGGAAATCACATGGCAACCTGGAGGTGTGCTCTGCCCACACTGCCCAAGCTCAGGGAGGCCTCCAGGAAACTGACATTTTTCTAATTCCCACAAATGCCGCCTCGTCTCCTCTCGTTACAACCCTGAAACAACCTTAACATTAGGACTATTTTGTTCATTCTGAGATGTGTATTACTTAAAGTAGTATTGGCATTCAGCCAAACCATTTGCAACAGTGTCCTCAACCTTTTATTTTTATTTTTATTTTATTTTATTTTATTTTAAAACCAAAAAAATAAATAATCATTAATCAGTATAATAAAATCTTTTTAAAAAAAACGCACAGGCACATGCACCATATATTTATCATCATAGACAAACATTGTCATTTTAGATGTCCCACAGACCATTCTATCCCTATCCTATCTCCACGCAATTACCCAAAGACATTCTCCCATAACAAAACAAACATAAGATTTGGTCTTAGTGGGGACGAAAGCAAGTAGACTTGTGAAAATTCGCCCTTTTTATGGACCTTTTAAGGCGAATGGTAGGTAGAATCCTTATTATAACCTATCCGCCCAAGCCAAAGTATTGGCATGAGCTCAAAGTCAATGCGTTGCCACCTTCCCGCTCTCATTCATTCATGTAGAAGAGAGAATATTGGTTAATGAAATCTGACAACGCAACTGAGTTTGTCAACTCCTCCTTGTGCAGCAGGAATCATAGTCCCAATTTGTTATTAATAATAAATGAAGTGATTCATATTCATTATGACTCCATTCTGGGCTTCAAACGGAACAAGGGACTTTAAATAACAAATTGAGTACATCTTGCAATTATTATTATTATTATTATTATTATTATTATTTTAATTTTCAGCAAAGAGCATTTGCATAAGAATGTGATTCATCTTTATAAATTAAAATATAAGGTTCATGGTTGGTCGAATTTATGCTCCTTTCGTAATAAAATACACAAATCTGGTGTTAAACCGGGTGTGCAAGGATGGCTGAACGTTTGGAAGTCAGAGGGCATCATGTGTCAGTTACAAATTCTCTTTTATGAGCAGAACTGGAAGCACTTTGAGCTCTTTCAGTAATATAAGTCAGCTTCACTTTTCATAAAGTGTGCGAGCAAATTGCAATTAAGTTGTGACTTGTGAATTTGTGAGAAAAGTGAATTGTCGTTTATCAATTTAAAAATTGTGAGAGAAGATCCAAGCCTGAGAGAAGATGGCTGATGAGTGAATAGAGAGAGAGAGAGACAGAAGAGATGATACAACTTCTTCGTTAGAAAGAAAGAAAGCAACAAGGTCATAAGGAATCTGGTCAGCTAGATATTCTGTCACCAAAACCCAATACAGTTGTAGGCTGCTGGGGATTCAACTCAGTATCCGAAATTCCGAATCACTTTGTGTTGTAATAACCCAATATAATTATCAATTAATCACCCATCGGCCATCACTGAGTCACTGACCACTAGCAGGCGAATTCTAAGTGTGTGTGTGCAGTAGAGACTCTGATGAATATATAATTAAATAGCGCTTATAAGATGATCGATGACAGTCACATGCCTTAGAGCTAGCTAGGTCTAGGTTAATTCTACCGTCCAGATAGGATGGAAGAATAATTCATGGTCCCAGCCGTGGGTAGGTCATCCATAGACAAGATGTCCATGATGATCATCTCCGTCTCAGGAGGCAGATCAGCAGGGATACGGCCTTCGAGCATGTCCACCACGCGAGCCATACTCGGACGAAGCTTGGGGTTCTCCTGGATGCACCACAAGGCCACATGAAGCAGAGTCTCCACCTGCGCCTTCTCCACTTCAACATCTTCACTTCCTTGTGGCTGCAGCAGTCTCTCGTCCACTACTTGCATGGCCTTTCCCTCCCTTACCTTCTCAGATACAATCTTGGGGAAGTAGGACCACTGCCTCTCCGACGGCTGCCCATCACCCAC
This sequence comes from Dioscorea cayenensis subsp. rotundata, assembly GCF_009730915.1. Taxonomy (NCBI): domain Eukaryota; kingdom Viridiplantae; phylum Streptophyta; class Magnoliopsida; order Dioscoreales; family Dioscoreaceae; genus Dioscorea; species Dioscorea cayenensis. The sequence continues at coordinate 1,236,840 of NC_052496.1, read as the reverse complement.
CAGCATAACATTCCGACGACCACCCACCATCTCCAGAAGCACCATCCCGTAGCTGTAAATGTCGCTCTTCTCAGAGATGCCATTCTCCAGGAACCACTCCGGGGCCAGGTAGCCTCTGGTTCCACGAATGGTGGTCACTATCCGGCTTTGATCCCTTCCCATAAGTTTCGACAGCCCAAAGTCGGAGACCAGAGCCCGGAAGCCCTCGTCCAGCAATATGTTCTCCGGCTTGATGTCCAGGTGCAACACACGGGAGCGACAGTCGTTGTGTAGGTAAGCGAGCGCCTTGGCTACATCCACGGCCACACAGTACCTAAGCGCCCACGGGAGGCACTTACGATGATGATGATCACCAGAGCAGCTGCTACTGTCGCCAGGGAATATCCAAGTGGCGAGAGAGCCGTTGTGGATGTACTCATACACCAGGAACCGAGGCCCTCCAGGGTTGAGGCAGTAGCCGAGCAGTCGGACCAGGTTCACGTGCTGTACACTCGCCACAGCAGACACCTCGGACCGGAACTCCTGGTCACCATGCTCGGCTCCTTCTATCCGTTTGACGGCCACCTGAGTGCCATCGTCCAGAATCCCTTTGAATACAGAGGCAGAGGCGCCGCGTCCGATCAGGGCCTGGAAGTGGTCGGTGGCGACCTCCAGGTCTTTGTAACGGAATTTGGTGGGAAGACCGGCCACCTTGCGGAGGAAGCTATACTCAAGACGGAGCTCATTGCCCTCGAGAGTGGAGCGCCGGACAAGTGACATCGTCCGCCGGTTCAGAGCCGCATGCTGTAGCAGCACCCACACTAAAACAGAGAGGATGCAAGCCACGGCTATACCAGCCAGGAGGAAGAAGGTCTTGGATAGGCCAAGGCATAGCCAGAGGACGATGATCAGAATCAGGAGGCTGCTGAAGGTGGCGCCGGCGACAATCTTGCCTTTCCTGCCCTCCATTGGAAATTCATTGAACGGAGGACCACGGCCACCCACTGCTTCTTCTTTTGACCTTGTTTCTTGTATTTGTTTCTTGCTTTTGCCAGCATGTGACTTCGTCCAAGGTCTTCTTTTTCACTCAGCTATTAAAATAGTTTGCCTAATGCTGATCGAGTGCTTAATTTCAGTATTTAATTATATATATATATATATATATATATATATATGCTGGATGATGATGTCTCCGTTGGTTGGTTTGATCTTCCCTCCCCTTGTTCGATGATGATATCCCCAACTAAGGCACCACCGGCCGGTACAAAAGGTCAGCAGCATACACACCAGCTGGACCTGGACCTATTCTTCTTCTGCCTTCAAATTGCATTGCTCCCCTGATCCACAGGATAGCTGAGATTTATTCAACAAATAATTAAAAATTGCCATTCAACCTTTGCAAAACTTGTGCAACATATAACAATTTGATTATTTGTGACCTATTCATGATTCCCGCTGCCTGCTCAATCTTCCCAAAATAAAAAATAAAAAAAAAACATTCTGTTGAATTGACTGTTCATTGAATGAGCTCTAAAGATATTAAAATAATGACCATAACAGCAATGCGCCCATGGTTAAAAACTATTTCTAACTTAATATAGTGTTTTATGAAACACCAGTTCAAACCACAATCTATTCAATAAGAAAGAGAGTACCTTTAAATTTCGGCTTTTTTTTTAAAATATTAAATTTTTTATTTAATTACGAAAATAGGTAAGTTTTAAAAAAATTACACATTTAGGTAAAACGGTAATGAAGTTACCGTTTTCCCTAAATATGTAGTTTTTTTAAAATTTACCTATTTCAGTAATTAAATAAAAAATTTGCAATATCGAAAAAAAACCTCAAATTTCATCGCCCAAATGGGTAGTACAGTCTGTACAGAAGGAAGTTTTTTAATAATTCCAAGTAATTTGGCAAACCAACATAAAATTGGAAGTGCTATCAGAACAGTAGTAAATTTTTGGGTCGAAAATCCCAAACCATCTGATCTGGATATGCCAAGAGCAAAACAAATAAAATTGAAATCAATACAGGCAGTATGCTACAGGAAGATGCAGTCAACCCAGCTTGTGTACACAAATAATCCAGCAGAATCTGTTTCCTTATTATACTCATTCCCCCAACAAATCCTTTTTCAAGTCTAGCTCACAGTAACAACATATAACCTCATGTACCCCCATCAAACAAAGGAGGTCATTTCTAGCTATAATATAAGACAGGAAAACATAACATGAAAGCTCTAACAACCTCTTCCACTCAATTAGACACAGGAAGCTATTAAGCCATTAGCCATTTTCATTGTAAGACAATACTCAAAACAGCACGTGAAACTATTGATATAGGAAACTTACTGGAATAATTCACCATAAAAAATATCCCTGAATAATTTGAATATATGCAAGAATAGTAGTTTATAAATTAATTAGCATATTATACTTGCAAGCAATTCAAGAACCCTGAATTAGGTGCTTTGAAAAGAGGATTCACTGCTGATCCAATAAAATAGATGTGTATGGACCAAAAAAAGGATGCTTACTGGTTCCCAAGAGATACCTGGCTCAAATAGAAGCCATTTAGGTCATGGAAGTGAAAAAAATAGAACTAATAGAAAGCACTATTCCAACTCATGGGCAAGGAACCAGTTAACAGATCAAAAGGCTTATCCAGAAATCACCTGAAACTGCACAGTTTGACTGTGACTGCTGTCAGGCCAATTCTTATTTCAAGCAGCCCATACTGCCATGCATTCTCTCCTCAATGATGATGATCATCATCATGCCCATCAAGAGATCCTCCTGCACCAATTACTTCAAGCTGCAAAAAGTTATAAAATTCATCACAGCTTCTATCTTGTGAACCTGAAGGTAGATCAATCCACAGGGTTCATGACAAACTATCTAAGTTCATTCGCAAGGTCAAGATCAAAGTACATTAAACATGCAGTATAAATCAATCATGATATTTCCATTACCAGGAAATACTGAAAGCAAACAGGGCATTCATATGGCTTGCCTTTCTCTTGCCAAAACCAGAAAACATCATGCTCGTCTCCTGCATAACACCACACATTCAAGAAATATCCAACAAAGTTATTAGCAAGTTGAACAACAACAAGAAATAGAGAAAAAATACCTTGTTGTTTTGACTGCATCTTTTTAAGGATGGGCTGTAAGACATATTATAGATAACCAACAATGAAACACAAGATCAAAGCCCAAGATTAAAAAAAAAAATCAAAATTAGTGATCCAACTATCTGATCACTGATAATCTTTTCATGATAGGTGCTTACCACCTTCACCACCAAGACAGCCAACTAGGCACTTGTCATAGTAAGATTGAATGATAGCAGGTGCTTCCTGAAAGAAACAAAATAAGCATCAATCAAACAGTTCCAAACCTACAAACACGTAAAGAACCTTCTACATGTAGAATCACAGGATCTTCAAAATCAACTAATGACAGAAGATATCTTGTCATTAAAGGTAAGAGAACAACAACAACAACAACAACAAGAATTATTATGCTATGATGAAATTATAAGGCAAGCTCTTAATGTTCTAAGCCCAAACAAGAGGGTTGCCACCTGGTTGACATCTGACTGAAAAAAAACTGGTCTTATAAAGAAATAGTTGATATCCAATGATAGCCTGCACAGAGTTAATTGCTAGTCATATCACCAAACCACTTCAAACCCAGAGGACTAGAACTCCCACTCCAAATGCTATTCTTTATGATTCATCCTTTTAAAAATTATCTTGTATCTAAAGGTATTCTTGAAATAATGTTTATTGTGCAGGCCATACCATCCAAATAAATTCTGCACAAAGATATTATTAACTAATCCTTGATTTCCAACTCCATCATGCATTAGATGTTAAAAAATGTGTTAAATTCATGAAAACAGAATTTTGTGATCAGTTCATCATATCCAAAATATTAAAAGAGAAGTTTACTCGTCTTATATAGGTATTATCCACAGAAAGTTTAGCCATTCATAGAAAGTAGTGGCTACAGCATAAATAATGTATACTATGCAACAGGTTCCTTGGTGATAAAAGGTTATACCAAGTAGACAATACAGGGATCTGTAGCTAAACCTTGCTTCATGCTCATCACAATCAAACAAGCAACAACAAATTTATCTTCACTCCAAACCTTTTGCATATTGATGACTTAAGGTACATCCTCAAAATACTAAGAAATTTCCAAATACCCAAAGCTAATACGAAATTTTGATATATGTTTATCATAAACACCATCACTATCCAGAGCTAATATGAAATTTCAAGATCTTTTCTCAAAGTTGTCTTCAATTCTTTCATTTAAAGATGCCGCCAACAGTCTAGAGTCCAGACTGGTAATTCACAACATTGAGAAGTATCCACAAGGGCGACATTCCTCTACCTAGATCAAATGCAAAATGCTTCCTCTTTAATCAAGTTAGAGAAACGTTAGAAACATGGAATCACGAGATTAAGAAACACTGGTGATAAGATGAAGCAATCATATGCTGCTTTTCATAAAGACAAGCAGCCTCAAACTGTACATAAGTATGTAGAATAATGAGCTCAAAAACTAGCTCTAACTGTGTGTTACATGTGAATATTAGCCATATTCTAATATGAAGATAGTAGATGTGTCTAGCAAAAGAAAGAATTACCACCTTTAATAAGAGAAAAAATTACTATTCTAATATGAAGATAGTAGATGCCTCTAGCAAGGGAAAGAATTACCTTCTTCTAAATATGAGTAAGAAATAACACCATTCTAAATGTGAGTGAAGGTGGTAGATGTGTCTGTTGATTTTCTCATCGAACCTTTCGCACTACAAATGATTCAGACTTGCCCACACAGCTTTCCATCAATGCTTAGCTATGCTGCTTTGTTGATCAAGGCCAATACAAGATTGAATATTACAAGGTACATTGAGCAGATACGTGATTAGAAACATGTTCATTTGAATAAGTCTATGTAGCACGCAGAACACCAATCAAGGACTGAATTACAATTTCACAATTACTAAAGATAAAACCGGGGAATGAAGTAATAAAGGGTAAGCTTCTTCAACAAAAAAGAAAAAAAGTACTACACACAAATTACAAGCCACAATCAGTAGATTCCTACAACGAAATATTGAGCACTGCATAATCTTAGTACTTGTCTCCTATGTTGCAATCTCAAGTACAAACATTAATGCAGAATAGAAGGACTGCTGAATACTCTCAAACGCGTCTTCTCTACTCCAACTTAGGAACAATTCACAGCAATAGCATAATTGCGGGTGCAGCCATCCAAGACGCATCAGGTTTGCGCTTCCTCCATGAATGCTTCTAACAGCAACCAGAAAACCAAATTTATTAAGCTCCAAATCAAATAAAAACCAAACGAGGGAAAAGACACAAGCCAATCATACAGGGATTCATCCAAACAATGTATGGCATGAAGAGAAATAGTAATCAGGAGCTCTTAGGACAATCAAAGGGCCAAAATACATTATTATATCCTAGGCACCCATTCCTTCCCAAACATAAAGGCAAAGCAAAAACCTTGAGTACAGCATAATTCAGTATTTCAACTTTCACTGTCAGTACTGGGGATTACAGGTGGATTACCTCAATTTTCTTCTGGTTCCAGTGAATCATCAGAATCACTTCTTTCAGCTTCACCATTGTTCACTGCAGCCTCCACAGGGATGGCATCAGGTTTTGGGGCAGGTGCTGGATTGGCCTTTACTCGCTCGCCCCCTGAAAGCAAGCCTGCTTTGTTAGAGATTTACAAACAAATAGTTGTCTAAAAGTGCTTTGTCATCCATGACATGACTGAATTAAGACAACGGTCTGGATGGCTGCGTCCAGAAAAATAAATATATTGTTTCACCTTATATAATGCATATTCAATTGGCTACAAGTCTTTTTTTTTTTTTTTGCATCAACTACTAATCATATTGATAAGTGTTCTAGTGTTGATAGTCCATAAGTAAGTCTCTAATTGCAATCTTACAACTAATAAATCTAGCAAGCATGTTTTCATTAGAAGAAATGTGTTGAGTCACAGGATAGACCATGAATATGATTCTCTACTGTTCCACCAGACATTATGTTCAGCAGATCTTTCTCCACGCGCTGGACAAGTTCAGGCTGCAGAGTAAAGAGTCTTGCGTAAGAAAACAAAATATGACCAATCATATGGAAAACAAATAAACAAATGAGTTTAATGTCATACATTCAGATCAGGTTCTCTGCGGAACCTTCGCTTCCGAGCATCTCTCATGGGAGGGGTAAGGCCATGTTTGCACTCAATCCCTTCGGGAGCAGGATCTCCTTCTTCCCTTACCATGATTATCTGCCTAACACTCATAAGATGAGAATCTAATCCCCATATGGTCATTTGATTGTGTAATACATGGGAATTGGAGTGTGTATAACCTGACCAATGTCAGCCGTTTTTATTAGCACATTATCATCATATGTTTTGTAGGATTCCACCACAGTAGGGAGATCCAAGAGGGAGGCAGAAAACTTTTCATTGCCAATTTGAAATGTACCACTCCTTCCATCCTCTGCATGCAAAATATATATATATATATATATATATATCACAAGAAAAAGGCTGTATAAAGATTTCAACAGGCAATTAAATGGGTCTATGTGTTCACACTCACGAACACAAGCTAGACATTGTCTTGGGGGAAAAAATAATATAGCATGGAAAAAACTATTTTTTTAAAAAAAAGGTCTAAATTCCATATAACATGTAATTGCAATTGACTTGACAAGTGACTCTCCGTCTCCTAAGAAACTGCTGTCAGATCCAAGTTTAACCAGGAAAGTAGAAAATTTTAGTTTCAAACCTCTACATCAAACACTTCACTCTGATTATATTAGAATAATTAAACATAGGAAGGATCACTGGATCAGGGTCTCCGGTATCGTATCCAATGATCCCCAATGCTCTTAATAAATGACTAGGTCGTTCTCAATAGAGCATGACCATCCACTTGGGATTTATCATACTATCATCCTATGAAACAAAAATCAAACTTTGAGAGCATGCTGCATGACATGAATAAATGGAGACCTGACGCCAAAGATAAGTATCAATAGAGAAAGATTGATTTCATGATGATCGATAATACTCTATCAACAAGTGTGTATATGCAAACTATGGAAACAGTGTCAGGCATTGATGGTAATTAGTACCCGTGAAGGAAAGATCAAGTGAGGCATCCTCGGACGAAGAAGAAGCGGAACTGTCGTTCAAAAGGCGTTCGATCCTTTCGGAAACAGACGGAGGGACCCGGAGAATGAACTGTTCTTCCATCCCCCACAATCAAACACTCTAATCTCCTCCTGACTCCAAACCTACAAAATCATCATCCCAATTCCCAAATATAACTGAAGAAATAGGGTTTTCAATTGAGGCCGTTCGGGAGTTTTGCGCTTTTGCTTACCAGAGGCCCGCGTACGATCCAAAAGACGAGAGAGAGACGCGAAAGAGAAAGAGAGAACACTGATTTTTTTCCCTCTTTCGTGAGTCAAGAGAGAGTAGGGAATTTTTTTTTTTTTCTTCTTTGAGAGTCCCAAGAGAGAAGTGTGGGAGATGATTAGGGTTTTTTAATATTTTATTCTATTTTTAAATATTTTATATAAAATTAAAACTTTAAATATTAAATTTAATTATATTTTAAATATTTTTAAAATCAACGAATATATATAAAATAAAAATTTTAAATAAAATATTTAATTAATTATGTTTTTTTAATTATTAAAATATAAGTTATATTATTTTTTATCATTATTAATTATTATAATATATTTTTTAAATATTTTATTATTGACCCCGATTCAACCCAATCGAACATATCGACCCTGATCCTGAACTTGATCGGGTCAATGTCCAGATCGGATTTGACTACTATGGTATATACTTTGACAATGCGTTATACACGCTATTTTATTTCAATGCTAAAACACTTTCCAAAAAAATAAAAAATAAAAATATTATGCATTCAGTTTGATCTTTTCATCTTTGCTTCATGAGATATTTGTTATTGATAGATTCACAAAACAAACTATGCCTCTATCATTCTTTTTATTTGATCGAGATTCACATTTATAGTCAAACCATCAAAAAGAATTTAAAAGAAATTGAAACAACTAGAGTCATATGTATAATATGTGAGAGCAAGTTTATGCTAATAGGATGATACCAAGATTGGGTATATATAATATATGTAAATTAATCAATAAATATATACCAAATTTGGGCTAAAGATTCTGGGTCTTGTATGAAAAAAAAAAAATAGGCCCAATGACTAGAGGACCAGTTAACTGGGCCAGAGGCCTACCTGTAACCGGCCTAGTCCACCGTAAAAATAGGCCCAATGAAGTACAGGTTGGTTATTGTTTCCGGGCCGGCACGCGTGTTAGCTGACCCGGCTCGGGCCCAAAATGGGCAGGATGACAAAACAGGAATCGTGAGGATCTAACGGTCGACGGGAACTGTGGGAAGGCTTTTTGTTGAACTTGAGACGCACGCCTTCGTCTTCGCCTTCGCCATAACTAAATCAAAAATAAAGAAAAAGAAAAACGCATATAAAAATCCCAATATGTTTAATTTCTCCTAAAATTTGCTCCCAAGTTAACCGTGAATTCGGCCTCCGGCAACAACAGCTTCACAGCAAAGAAACGAATCTTGCTCTTATTTTCTTCTTCTTCTTCTTCTTCTTCTTCTTCGATTAATTTCGAGGTGCTGCAATCATCGTCCAAAGGTGCGTGCAAATTATTTTTTTCCTTCTCTTTCTCGTTGCAATTTGATTAGCAGTGTGGTTTGGTGTCTATGCTTGGTTTGGGCTGTTTCGCAGGTTTTGATCGCTCGATGATCTTTCCTTTTTTTTCTCTGATATATTGTTTTTCCTCCGCTGGTCTGGTTCACTTTATATGGTGTTAATATAAAAAGGTTATTTTTTTTTTTTTATGGTGATTTCTGTTTCTTGGAGTTTTTTGTTTCTATGTTGTTTAATGATTGGACATTAGGACATTAGAACTGGTGTCCTGGGGATTCTTTGTGATGATGAACTCATGGTGATTAGTTAGTATTTGAAGAAACCAGTGAGCATCGGTGTTTTTGATGCTACGGTTGTTGAGTGATCGCGATTGGTAACGATGGGTGTTGATCGTGTGATCATTCTTTTGTTTTGCAGGGATTCTTTGAACTCATTTCCTCGTGGATGATTCTAGAGAAACAAAGTTTATTTTATTTTCAGTTTTTTCAAAGAAAAAATTGATCCTGTTCCTGATCGTATTTGTTATTATTATTATTAATCTATTATTATTCGTATGTGAGTTCCTTGATTGCCAGTGTATGCGTGCAAGCTTTCTGTGTTGGATCAGGATCACCTGGAATTAGAAGTATGCAAGATTTCACACATAGCTACATGTACTTCTGCAACCTTATCTTGATTGCATCGTTTGATGTTTCTCTCTCATGAATCCTTCTAGAATAGATGACTCCTTGAAAAACAATTTCACTATATTTCATTCGATCCAGTCCTTTATTTTATTTATTTATTTATTTATTTTATGTTATTGCGTCTGTGACTTGATCTAAAGTTAGTTTTTTTTTAATTCCCAATCATTGGGCTGAGTTTCTCAAGTAATTTTAGTTTTGATACAGGTTCAATCATGAGATTGAAGAAAGGAAACAAGGTTGAGATCTTGAGCCTGAAGGAGGTACCCGTGCACTCCTGGCGCTGTGCTAAGATCATCTCAGGGAATGGTCATACCTATCAAGTGCAGTATGATATCCCCTTATTTGACAGGGGTGATGCCATTGAAAGAGTACCGCGAAAGGCCATTAGGCCATGCCCTCCTCCAATAGATAGTCCTGGGAGTTTGGTCCCCGGTGATTCTGTTGAGGTCTTTGAAAATAACTCATGGAGTGTCGCAGAAGTGACAGAGGTTGCTTATGGAGGTTTGATCTCAGTTAGGATTCTTGGGGCAACTAAGGTTACCAGAGCCCACATGTCAAATATTCGGCTGCAGCAAGATTGGCAGGACAACAAATGGGTTGTTATTCATCAGGTAGTTGCACCTACATCTCATTTTATATTTTGCCATGAACCTTTTCTTAATTAAGGGATATGATTGGAGAGTTTTTTTTAATCGTTCAAATTGGCATTTATCAGGAAAGAGTTAGTTTGTGCATACTGCATCTCATGCAGATAGCATTCTTTTGTCCTCAAGTCATCTGAAAAATTCCTTGTCATTAATTAGGATTCTGGACTGTTCTCCTGTTCCTTTTATGGTTTTTACAATTTCATGATTTTTTTTTCAGGAGCCTAGGAAATGTGACAATGGAACCATAAAAGGACAGTCAAAGAATAGGAATGTAAGCAATGGGATGCCTCAGTCATGTCTTGAGTCGAGAAACTGTTCTGGAGATGGTTTATCTTTTGCCAAAAAACATTATGATGCTGCAGATTATGCCATCAACCTGAAGAAAAGATGCCGGATTTGTCTTCCACCTGTTGAGGATGGTATTGGAGCCTGTAGGATGATTGGAACTGTCAAGAAAGAGGGAAGATGCAAAACAATGACTGTAATGGCTTCATCAAAATCCCTAAAAAAGGTAAATGCCGTTGCTTCACCGTGTAAACTGCTCGGTGGAAACTACATGAATTCTTCCTTAAACAACAATAGGGCAACTGAATTTTTTGAAACAGACTCAGACTGGGCAAGGCCTAATGAAGACAGATATTTCTTTCTAGGGAGTTTAGACTCTAATGATTCTGAATCTGTTGGTAGTTGTAGTATTAGCAGTATTCCAAATGAGTCAGCTGATCATCCAGTAAGTAGTCCAACCCCTGAATTGGAAAGTCAAGATGATGAAGTGGAAGCTTTTATTGGGGCAGGAAGAGAAACATCTTGTTCTTACGAAGACTTGGCAGCTGAAGTCCATCGTCAAGAATTACATGCCTACAAATGCACCATAATGGCATTATATGCATCTGGACCTTTAAGTTGGGAGAAGGAAAATCTGTTGACAGACCTTCGTCTCGTGCTTCATATATCGAATGATGAACACTTATTAGAGGTAAGGCATTTAGTGTCTTCCCATAACTCGTAGCAGGTTTAGTTAACTGAAAGTTCGTCCATGGCCATTGTCATGTTTCATATTTGTTCAATTCTTTTATATTTGTCTTGCTGCAACATAAAGCAGGAACGAACAAGTTCATTTTCAGTATCTAATATATGTAATTAAGAGTGAATTACTTTAGGAAGAAATTTTGTAATATAAAGTTTCATGCAAATCAATGAAATATTTTATACCTAAGGCATACTTAGCCAGATTTGTGATTTTTTTTTGTATAACTTTTGTCTCCTTGTATGGTTGTGATGTTGACATCATTGTGACTATAGTTTTAATTTGATTATAATCATTGCCAGGGAAAGAAATAATTGTAGCAATGACTTTAGAAACTTATCGAGTGAATATGTTAATCGAAAGTGATTTTGGTTTGTAATATTGAAATCGTTTTTCTGAATGAATTTGAAGCAGTTCCATCCATTAATTTTTTAGTTCATTAGCTTAACCTGATGAACTGCTGAGTAACCCTGTGCAAACTACAATGACAACAAGTTTAACTGCTGCATCTCTGACAACTAATTAAGTATTTCTTTCGTAAAACACCTAAAACACTCAACGATTATAGCAAATCTTGTAAGTTCCAGTAGGAAAGAACAAGGACCAATTTTAACTTTTGCTATGCCTATTATGAGCAAGCATCTACCTCATTAGGTTCGTGGTTTGGGGATTGAGCTGTCTCTTGCAGAGTTTAAAGCATTTGGCTTTGTTGGATCATTTTTTCAGTTTGTTGGTTTGATCAATAGGTACAACACTGTTAAGACATCTTCTATTTGAGGACATATTTGATACTTCAAATGCCTTTTTCAGGCCAATGTAGGAGGTTTGTATTGTTGCTTCCAAAGGTTCAAGATGATGGTGGGCTTTGTCACCACTCTTGCACTTCAGACAGTATGCAACATTTCCATCTGGTTGTTGCAAGTTGCAACTAAGTCAGTATGGTTTGTTTTTTTTATTTTTAATTTTTTATCTTTACTTCTATTTCTTATTTTTTTCAGGCATGTCTGTCTGCCTGCAATACATGCTTTATAGAAATAAACTCAATTCCTCGAATATACCAGCTAGTCTTTCAACTTGGATTCTTGAAAGTTTCACTTGCAGATCTATTGAAGCGTGCTATGCATTGTTTTCTTTTGCATTTCAAGGAAGGATGGTGGTGGATTTGTAAGCTTAAACTAAGGATTGATTCAACTATTATCAGAACTTGATAATTGTTAGTAGCTGCAACCCACATTGGTTTAAAATATTATCCTTTTTTTTCAAACAGAAGCTGGAATAGTAAGCCGAGTTTTATGCACTTAGGGATTCTAAAAGATCTCAAAATTTTCTGGTCTTTATTGACGGACATCTTTCGATTTTGGAGGATAGGATAAGATATCGGCTATTCTTTACTTTAAACCTTATGTAAAAAACTTATTGCAAGTCAATGCTATGAAATGTCCTTCAGGCATAGATGATTGAGATAATACTTCAAATTCTATAAGGAAAAGCTGCTTCAACTCAAGTGTTGTAATTTACTCACTAGAAGTGAAAGCATGCCTGCAACTAGTATATTTTTCTAACTTGCTAATTTCTAGAAACAGAAGATAAACTAGTTTCTTGTTGGCAATTTAATTCTTTTGGTTTAACTTTATGCGGCCAATGCTATATGCTTTTTTTGTTTTTCTTCTAATTGTTTGTTATGCAAAATAACTTAAATGTTTACCACTGGGCAAAGCTAAGCCTGTTTTGTTTGAGGAACTCTTGCTTTTGTCTGGGGTTTTCGCATACCAATTGTTGACATATGTAAGTCTTCTTATAGTTGATGCAGCAAACCAATGAATGATTTATACATGGTATTTAATTATGAAGTTCTGAAGATGGGAAAGCATTTCTGTGGTATAGGAACTATATCTTTAGATGGCGCTTGTAATCAATGAAGTGAATTATGGATCCCAGGTGAGATTGGTACAGATATGTGGTAGAAATTTCAGCTTCATCACAGCTCATAGCCTCTTGGTATGTCTCCAATCATATATTCTCCCCCAAATGTTTGCCCCTTAATTCTTAAATTTCTATATCCTTGACCTTGATCAAATTTATAAATTTTATTTGCTCAGTGTCTATTTCAAAATTTCATGAATCGAGCAATCATTAAGAAATTTTGCCAATTATATTTATATTAAACATGTTATTTCTATTATCAGTAACAGTATTGTTTTCAGCTAACACATGTGGCTGATTTTTTACTTGTACCCTTTTGAGCAACCATGATCATATATACCAACTATTTGTTTATTTTATCAGACAATATAAAAATCACGGATAGGATTATCTGATGTCAAAACTAGTTGTGGAGAAATGTAGCAATTATTCTATTGTGGATGCCTTCCTGCATGTAAGGAGGCTTGATGTACTATTGTGGTATTGCTTCCGCTTATTGCTTCCGCTTCTAGCTGGGTTTTCATCTTTTAATGCACTAAAGTTTGAGGAATGAAATATATGCTACTTGAGATTCAAGGCCATTAATGTCTGAATAGATGGGTTTTTGAATGAGAGGAACAACATTTTCTGTGCCACAACCTATCCAGAATAGCTCCTCAGGTTTCTTTTCATTCGGTTAGCTCATATAAATCTTGGCAATTTTTTTCAGTTAAGCATGTTGTGCTCAAATCCTATAGGGTGTTGCTTTCCTTGGTCAAGGATGCTTTGATTTTCTTTCCCCTGTTTAATTTCTTCAGTCTCATTTACATAATCTAGTTAGAGCACATGTTCTCTTTGAGTCTTAGTAATCCAGGATCTTCATCTTTTATTCAGCCTCAAGTTGAAAGTGGAAGACTCTTACCAATGGGCCGAGGCACTTACAGAAACAACAGTGGATTGGTTTCTCAGCATTGTGAGTGTATTTCTCTCTCTTTTATTAATATTATGGACTAATTCCTGCAGAGCATGATTCAACAGGTTCATGTGAAAGGTATTCCTTGTATACTTTAAGTATTCATTTTTATGGCAGTTTGCGACTTTTATCTAATTATCATCCTTGCTGCTTTGGTACTAAACTGTATCTTGAGTTCTATTCAAGCTTCAATGCTTCTGTTGTGATTGAAAATGTTTCATGTACTGTCATGTGGATGGAATTGTTGCAACAAACTCTGGTTGTTGTATTTGCTCATAATCATGCTTGTGATCAAGGTAACATTGTTACTTGCCTTGAGAGATACAGCTATTGATGGATGAAAGTCCGGTATAAAGATATTGTGATGGTACATTTTGTCTTCTCATCATTATAATTGTTTTAGTTGTAAGTATCTATAGCAGCAAAGGTTTTGGTCTCATGAATAGCCTTACCGCATGTGTTTTGGTTTACTTGTAATTGTTTGATCATTGATTGTGATGGCAAGGAATTTTGCTGGCTTATTCTGCTTGAAGAATGATAGCATACTTTACTCTTTTCTTTTGGTCCACCTACTGTTACTTTTAGTGATGTTTTTCATTTTATTGTCGTCTCTTTGGCTGGCATATTTAAACTACTTACTGTTGATCTGGGCCTGGTTCATGCATGCCTTCATCTTGTCTTGTACTGTTGTCAGGTCTTAAGTCCGAACTGGACAGATATATAATATTGTCAGGTGAAAGCAACATGGAACTGTGGAACATGGACAAATTGGAATGTAAGAAGATTAACGCCAGCTTTCCATTATCTCATATCTTTCTGATAATCATTGGTTCATATAATAAGCTGTTTCTTGGTTTAATTTTTTGGAGACTTGTGCGGAAGAGGGAGTTTTTATCAGAAACTTTGATGGTAAAGCTGTGTTCCTGAGATTGAGATAAATTGTAGTGTGAGCTTAAATTCAAATACTGCCTCCATTCTTTAAAAGTTTTATTTGCATGCCTCTTGCAGGGTTACAAAGTATTGGATTGGACCTCTGTTAGGACGGACCTATAAACTCCGATTGGTATCACTTCCAAGTTCCAACACCGGCTGATGGTTGGTTGTCTCTCTTTTCCTTTGAATCTTGATGAGTGCACGGTCTTCTCATGTATTGTTATATGACGTGTACCTTGCACAAAGAGATAGGAGTGGGGAACTGCTTTAAGCTTCTTCTCTTCTGTAGGAATTCTACCCTGAATAAAATTGTAAATATGTGCAAGCTTGAGTTATATGTATTCCATTGAAAATATATCGACAATGGTGCGTCCAAAAGAATCATCATCATCATCATCATGGCAATTGAGTATACGCATATTGATAGGGAGAAAAGGGAGTGGTGAATCAATGTTAACCCAGTCTTAGGAGTGGGATGAAGTTGGTGCCCCCTGACTGTGTTTCCTTGGGTGGCGATCAGGTCAGACCGTGTCTGTTGATGTGGTTATGATGTTCACTTTTTAGTCAGCGAAGAAATGTTTGGCTGGCTCTGGCTCTAGCTCTGGCTCCTGTGTACAAGCAGATCAGGATAAATCGTTTTTATTGCTAACCCAACATTTTTTACAGTTTTTAAGAATCTTAGTTAGAAATGAGTGCTTCCATGTGGATAAACAAACGGAGCGCATCTATCTATGACTCTGTACGGATATGGTTCCTCAAAGCGAGAAGAGGACCCAAGAGATCCCTCTCCCGTGAAAAGGCTGCCTGAAAAGAATTCCCTTTTGTTCACAAACTCCACAACAGTTATGAAAGGTCCAAGACTCTGAAAGGAGTGTGTGCAACGGCATTTGCGTGTTGTTGTCCCACAACCAGCCACTCACACTAATAACTAATAAGGCCATGCGTACGTACATATTAATTGATATTTAAAACTTTTATTAAATTACAGTGTACTGATAAAATAAATCAGCACTGGCTGGTCATTACTAATTAATTAACGAGGTTAATGCTGTTTCAACTCACTTAAGCTTTCGTGCTCATCCAATTCAATTCCATGCATATATATATATATATATATATATATATATACTGGCTAACAAGGAGAATAAAGCTTAACCAAGATGATCTTCACTAATTAATGAGGTCAGTTGAAGTGATTAATATGAATTAGATAGTTTCAGCTGGATAGAGGACTGGCACTAGCATCAACAACTATAATAAATGAATGAATGAATGAATTGATAGGCCGTCATGATCTGCAGTTATTCTGATGGTTATAATGAACAAGGGGATAGCAGAACGGTGTGGCATCCATGTGTTGATGTCCGTCCTATATATATGTGCAATATTTATAATGGCTTCAAACGAATGCCAGCTCTGATAAATTGTGATCCGTACGTAAATATTTGAAAACCTGTCTAAACAAGGCCTGGATTAATTGCCATTATAGTTGATGCTTATTCATGCTAATGCTAGTGCTGGAGTAACGGAGTTTATGTTGATGCAGTGCAGTCCAGGCCATGGCTCGTATGGTCGGTAGGTAGGCAGATGTCGTTTGGTGCCAGCTTACCATTTCTATATATATATATCCTCATTGCTGATTACTAATTGCTAATTGCTAATTGCTATGGGAATTGGTGGTGGGAGGAGAGCATGCACTTTGTAAACTTTGTCCAACTGAGTGGGCCCTTTGTCCTCTCATCCTTGTCTACAATTGATGCTGTCGTCTACCCCTCGATCTGCTCCAATGTTCTCCTCTATCATTTCACATACATCATAAATACATCTGCTCCCATGCACTGGAACAGAACCCCTGCACTTTGCATGCTCACAACCAGCTAGCATTTCCATTGCTTACCACTTTTTTTCAGCTAATTAATAAAAATAATTAAACAGATAAATAAACACATGTACAACCTAGCTGTTCGCAAACCACGTACTATTAATTATTATAACAAATATAAAAGGCCAAAATAACCATCAAAGTATCATGCTGAAATAGGAACAACAAAGAGACAAAACTTCATATTTAATGTGTGTGTGGATGTATATACACACACACCGTCTTAAGCAAATCAAGTAGTAATTATACATTTGAACGTTGTCTTATAAAATTTCAACACAAGTGAGTGAGAATTCAGTCTAAATTTCTCTTCCGATACATACAAAAGTACCATAGAAGAAAAGGAAAAACAAAAGATCAACGAGAAATGTTACATCATATGATAAGAGTTCCATAAAGAGAGGAGGAGCAGCAGCAGCAAAAGCAAACTACTTCTTTGTTAATTGCTGCTTTCTTCTTTTAAAAGTACAAAGGGAATTAATTCCTAGCATAGATATATATATATATATATATATATACGTGTGTATGTGTGTGCACCTGAAAAGAAATAATAATAATAATAATAATAAATAAGCTAATTAATAAGAAAGGAAAAGGATGGAGATTGCATGTGAGCGGTCACGTGGAAGCGTGATCGTGTCGGGGTGAAGACAAATGGCGGAAGATGATGGGTGAACCGTAGCGAGGGTAAAGGAGCATGAGGACGGTGGGCTCGTGGACGTAGCTTGGCGCCAGCCGAAACCAGAACCTCTGCAAAAGTATAGCCACTGTCAGTTTGGCCTCCATGAGAGCCAGGTTCTGTCCTATGCATGTGCGCGCCCCCAGCCCGAAGGGGATAAAAGCCGCCGGGTGTTTGGCGGCGCGTGCCACGCCCTCAGAGAACCTCGCCGGATTGAACTCCGCCGCGTCAGGACCCCACAGGGTGGTGTCGTGATGGACGGCAATGATGGGGATGAGCAGCTCAGTGCCGCGCGGGATCTGGTACCCCCCGAGGTCGACGTCTGCTCTGGCGGTTCGAATGGTGGCCACGGCCGGGGGGTAGAGCCTCAAAGTCTCGTAGAGCACCATACCCAAAGTCTTGAGCTTGGAGAGGTGGTCCCTGGTGGGAATGTCACATGGCCCGCACACGCTGAGCACCTCGTGGCGCGCATTCTCCTGCCAGTCCTGGTGCATGGCGAGGAGAACGGTGGCCCAGGTGAGGAGGCTGGAGGTGGTCTGCTTGCCAGCGAAGAAGAATGTCTTGCACTCCTCCATTATGTCTTGGACACTGATGATCATGTTGCTGCTGCCTCTCAGCTTCCTGCTCTCATCTATCATCAGGCCCAGCAGGTCCTTTGCTCTCCCATCCTCCCCTGCAGTCTTCTCTTCATCTTCATGATCGTCCTTCCGTTTAAAGATTAGCCTCACTAATTTGCTCCTTATTTCTTTCTCTAGCCTCCATGAGATGGTGTTCTTCTTTGTCGGTAAATATCTACGACACAAGAAATTAATATTAATTATAAATGTGTATGTGATGATCATGAGTACTACTAGCTGTGTATATGTATCTATGTGTCATGTGTACGTGCAGTGTGTGTATGTTTGTTGCGTGCACGTAGTTATAGATATATATATATATATATATGGTAGCTAGTCTGCGCAAAATGATGATGATTATTAATAATTAACAAACCTGTAGCCGGGAATGAGGACTTTGTAGAAGGCCTCAGCTGCAAAGAGCATCTGCTGAGCTTGCAATTGGAAAACGGCCTTGCCGTCTTCATAGCTTCTACCAAACACTGTTTGGCTGATGGTATCCTCGGTCAAGCTGTGGAACCAATCATAGACATCTATCTCAAACTCTCCTGATGATGATTTGGACGACCAGTTCTCCACCATCTCTACCATGCGCTTGCCAATCAGCGGCATCAACAGCTGATGACAATACATATTACATACACATGCATAACCTTAATTAACATAAATAATGCACGAAATTTACATTAAAATTAATATTTTCATCCTATTTTCTTTTTTTTTTTAATGTTTTTATTTTGTTAGTACGTACTTTGAGATTATCCATGTGGAATGTTGGGTTGATGACCTTCCGATGGTGAGCCCATTTCTGGCCTCGGAGGCTGACGAGGCCCTCGCCTTCGAGCTGCCGGACCAGAGGATGAGCTTCATATCGTTCGAAGTATTCGGATCGAGACACGAAGATCTCTCGGATGAGGTCCGGATCGGCGACGGTGAGACGAGCTACGGGTCCAAACCAGAGAACAAATGTGGAGCCTGCAACAACATGCATCACATGTATATATATATATATATATATATCACCAATTACTTATAATTAATTACCTTATCATTAATAATTTGGGTCATCATCATCCATCCTTATCTATATTTCTTTTCTCTTCTCATCTAGCAGATGCATAATTAACAGTAGGAGCTAAGCAATATATATATATATATTTCGATATATAATTAATCCCCAAAATATTAATACTCATCTCAGCTAGCCGGGGTGACAAAGGAAAAGAGGTCAACCATTTGATAGCCTAATGGTATGACATCAAAGTGTAAGGGGGAGATCATAGGTTCAAATCTCTCCCCAACAAGATCTGCTCCATGCATCGCTCACCCGGGATTTCATAATATTCTTATACATCGTATATATATCGACATCCCAAGATTCAGATCTGTTTATATTCATAAAAAAAGACGATTATCGTCTATTATTAAAAAAACAAAAAAAAAAAAAAAAAACAAACAAAGGAAAAGAGAGGCAATTGCATATTGAATTTGAAAAATATTTAGACACAGCTAGAACGTCTCTGAAGTATATATATATATATAATAATAATAATAATAATTTAAGTGCGACCATAATAGGACTCGATCAGAAAAGGGGCAGGACAACCGCAATGTATGTATCGGGACGGCCAGAAGATACAGAGTTAAGCACAGAGCAAGAGAATTTTGTATACTTGGACTAAAAAAGAATTTCAATTTTAACTTAGAAAAAATCAAAAAAGAAAAAAAAATTAATTTAGCAAAGCAAAAGTAGAAGAAAAAAAAAAAGATGGCATGTCATAATACAAGATGATGACTCGAGTCGAGAAGGAACAACTGTTGATACAACTGTACTGGTGGAACTCACAGACATCGGTTAACTGACAGAAAAGAAAGATTCAAATTAAAAGAAGGGGAGAAAATTAATTAAAGATATATACCAAAAATCTTCTTCCAGTGGTGGTAGAAGGAGAGAACTCTGGGCAAGATGTTGTGAGAATTGCAAGGCAGCATGGGCTTGGAGGAGGCTTCAAATATCAAAGTGACCATCTCCTTCATATTACCAATGAAAAAGCGGTATGAAGGTCCTTTTATCCCTTGCCTTGAGAAATGCTTTTCGATCCTCTTTGGTCTCAAGTAAAACACCTCCATGATCTTCATCACTATCACCAAGCTCAGAGCTAGCCAGACTAGTGGCCATATCCAAGCCCACAACCAAGTCAACAACGTGTCTTTCATTCTTCTTCTTCTTCTTCTTCTTCTAGCCACTCCTCCTTAATTTCTTACTTAATGATCAGAAGTACTAGTGTTGCCACTGATAAAACTATTGGATTACAATCAATGAGCTCAGTGTAGACAAAGAACTGAAGAAGAGAGACAGAGAGATGCTTAGCTTGAATATTCCTCCAAAGAAATATATACATATACATACATAATATAATAATAAAAAGAAAGAAAGAAAAAAAAAGGGGAGGAAGATGTTGAAGAGCGTAGGGAGAGAAATTAAGGAGTCCTGGATGCAATGGCGTTTTATAGAAAGGCCGGCGGCATTGGGGCAGCCGCCATTTTAACTCCTGATGATCAAAATAACCCGGACAAAAGCCATATTGACAGGCATGCCCCCAATTGTTCTCGTTCGTTGCTTCATTCGATGACACAACGCTGCCTGCCTGCCTGCCACTCAAGACCTGGTTAACTATCGACTTACGCATACCCCTATCCACTTTTCTTCTTTATATATTTCTTTTAGAAGTTTTAACCAATGAATGCATCATTTGCCTGTCACGTGAATATATATATATATATAACATAAAAAATTCGAAATTTATCAATTCCCTGGATTGAAGCATTCCCTTGACATCTTTAAAAAAAAACTTCTCATCTGAACTCCATTCTCCGGAGTCTATTTTCCACTCGGCTTCCCTTGAAGCCATTATACGCCTTTCTATCATTAATCCGGGACCGCATTAGTGATCCAGAGGACATGAGAATTTGGACTTTGGAAAGTAATTAACATGTTTTTCTCAGTAATTAAGGTCCTTCTATCGGTTCTTTGTGAATAGAGAAATTTGATCACCCATTTATTCTCAATTTTGGAAAATGGGTTATTCCACCAAAATAATCAATTTTTTTTGTTGGCTTGCTCGGGATAATAAAAATCTAACCATCACCAACATAGTCAAGAAAAGATGTAATATTCGTTGTGCAACAGATACTTGTGTTCTGTGTCACAGAAATTCGAAACATATGGATCATCTCTTGCTCAACTGCAACTTCTCTACCGCATTTGGCACTTTATCAAACAAAATTTAGGCTTTACTCCCAACCAAGGTCCATTTCTAATGTCTGGACCTCTTGGATCCCATCCCTACATGAACAACACCGATTTTTATGGAATCTTCTATCTAGAGTTATTTTCTGTAATCTATGGTTTGAAAGAAATAATCATATTTTAAATTTACATGCTCTCACCATTCATTCTGTTATTGCCAAAATTATTCACATGCTACTTGTTTGGATTTCCACAGCTAAAGACCCGAGCTAGTGCTTCCCAAATGATTACATTTGGGAAGCTCAAGCACTCCCTTGATTTCCTGAGCACAAAATCAAATGACTAGTCCGTGCGGCCTTACCCCACCCATTGCTGAGGAGTGATTGACTCCCTCTACCAATTTGACAAGGCCTCGAATACCCGAGGGTGGACTTCGCCTTCTCAGTTGTTTTATTGCGTTATTGTTTTTCTGTGTTTTCTGGTTGGTTGTTGTTGTGGTGTGCTTCATCCATGGTGACTGTGTCGAATCTCTTGTTTGTGTTTTTTTTCTGTTCTGTTTTTTGAGTTTTTGTTTGTGTTTTGAGTTTTTGTTTGTTTCTATTCTGTCTGCAGCTTTTTTTTTTAATAAATGAGTTGTTTATTCATTTTATTCAAAAAAAAAAATTTCAATTCACAGTTACATTACCATAATATTTAAAAATAAATAAATAAACCACATATTCATTAAAAAGCGGGAATTAAAGTAATTCATCTACTCATAAAAATAAATAATTTAAAGTTTTCAAATAATTCCATTTATTTTTTTAAAAAAAAATAGATAAATCAACTCAATTAAACCCGAAAAAAACAAGAACTACAAACCCTCCCCCAAACAATTTCATTTGCCTTGTGATAAACTTGCTTTTGGGAATATCTACTTTTGTGCTCAGGCAGGTATCCAAAATAAAATTATTGTATTTATAAAAAAAAAACCGTATAAAAAAAATTATATATAATAGTCCCAAATTTCAATCTATCGACAATCAATCTAGTTTACACGTCATTAGCCCCACCCTTACCTGTCATCATGCTTCTCATGTGATTTTGGTGAAATTTTCGTTTGACTTCTCTTTGTTTCATGAATAATACTTCATTAATTTAAAAAGAAAAAAAATTAGATAAGTCACACTCATTAAAAGAAGAGAGTATAAAAATACTTCCATAATTTAGTGAGAAAAAAGTCAAGGTGGGAGTGGGTTATCCACCTTTGAAACAAAAATCAAACTTGTATCAAGCTATTTTTTTTTTTTTCAAAAACTTTTATTTATTTGGTGGTCAATTAAAAAAATTAATATATGTATATAAAAAAATTAAAACTGCTTTGTACATAGTATGATTATACTATGACGCACTCGGGCCAAAATCACAAGATTTTGATAGTTAACAGTACTAATTTTGAGTTTTTTGGGAGGGAAAAATGATTTAAATTCTACATAAAAAAATTAACTCCAAAATATTTAGACCCCATAAAAATCCAAAGAGCCAAAATAAAGACGGTTGATGTTCCTTGACGAACACAGGGGCTTGTTTTTTTTTTAAAAAAAAACACAACTTGATAATTATAAAAGAATAAAAATTATTTACGGCCATTCTATTCCATGGAGCACCAAGCAGAATAAAGCAAAGTTCATAGGAAACTTTTTATTTGGAGACAAGTTAATTAATTAATAATCATGATGTATAGTATTTTATTATTTTATTTGTTTGAATGAAACATAAAGGAAAATGGTATGAACATAATGAGATGCACAGTATTTTGATCTCTTTTATCCAATTATAATTGACATATATAGTAACTCAATCAATCACAGTCATTACATGTTATTTTTATTAGCACTATAGTTTAATTAAAATCCAAACACAGAACAACATACCAACTCATTCATTCTCAGTACATGGTTTTTCTATTGTTAAACTCCCAATTTCTTCTTCCTATCTCTCTCATCTTCTTTGTTTATAAATATGGAGACATTCTACTGACGTCCTCAGATTATATATTCTCATATATGTATATATATCTGTGTGTGTATGCTTGCACCGTTAACAAGTAATCTCTCATTTGGAGTTTTCTATTTTCCTTTTCAACATAAAAGACTTTTCTATCTTGAATAAGAGCAGTTGTCAGCTTGTGGTTCTCCACTTGGTAGTTGGTACTACATGTACATATATGCCCTTGCTGTGGGAAATTAAATTTGAACAGAACCCAGCTTTTGACAACAAGAGTGGAACTATCAAAATCAGTTAGCATATCCAAGTCTAGCGTATGATCTCCTCATCTATGACTTTCTTCTTTTCCGCCTTTCTTTTTGAACCGAAAGAAATTGAGGAAGGAAATGAGAAAGCTTTGCCATATTAATCTATTCTAACAAGAATAATAACCTTGCAAACAAGTCAGTGGATTATCATTTTTCTTTGTGATCTCCTACTTCTGGAGGTGGTCCTTGTTCAATTTTAAATTTTTTTTTAAAATATATACTTCTATAACCATTGGGGTCAATATAATGTTCTCATTATAAAAAATTGAGTGTGAGACATTCAAAATGTCTCAAACACTTTTGTTGTAACAAGTCTCCGATCATAAGTGTGGATTTGTTGTCTAAATCATGTATCATAGGGGGAAGGCACACGGGTCGAATAATCCATTTATGATTTGTGCACATATCTCTAATACATATATGGCGCTCGTTATATCAACACATAATAAATGGGGAGTTGCATTAGTGCTCAGAGCTTTACTCGAAGACATGTATATTCATTCAATGTCAGCAGTGTTGTTGATCAAGTATGTATATGTACACACATTCAACAAATTAAAACAATCTGATAATCAGTCAGTTGATGATAATTAAGTTTGGATAAAAAAACATGATAATTAATTAATAAATAAACAACTGTGCATACGAAGAATTTAATAAGGGGCGGGGCATGAGTTGGTGTGCGTGTGGATTGGAATATTAGGAGATTGCACTTGGGAAACAGAAGCATGACAACAAGCACATAATCTCCATCTCATGATCTCATCTTATTATAATCTTTATAATAATATTAATATATATTAATCTATAATAATCCATTCATTTTTCATTTTTGTATATTCACTTGGTTTGGCCCTTTTAGATTGGCCCACATCTGCTATTCCTTGCCTTAATAGAAACAAGACAGGATGGGACATGACCACCCAAAACCCGAAGGGTTTCACAAATTACAAAACCCTAATGCTAGGGCTTTGCGTCTGTTTTCTTTAACACAGCATGTTTCTTTTTAATTTTTTTTTTTTTTAATTAATTAGTTCGTTAGAAAAGAGTAAATTATTCTTGGCATTGCGGTGCACACCTGACAGATTATTATCATTATTATTATGATTATTTTGACCATCAAGACATAAAGGATAAAGTTCCACTCTTGTTTTTTTTTTCTCTCTACAGAGTAAATTTTGATTAATTGAATCTTAAAATCTAAATAGATTTGAAAACTGGTAAGTAAATACTGATCACTTAGTAAATTAATGAGAAAGTTAAAACAGAGAAAATCTTGGCTGAAGTGGAGTTTACGTCAATGAACAGTATAACATAACATCAAATCTAAACCACAAAATTAACACAACTATGGGAAAACACTGCATAAAATGATTTGTGGCCACAAGACAGAATCCATCCCTTAAAACCAAAAAACAAAAAACAAAAACCAAAAATCCTACTTCATTCTCATCTTCATAATATATCAGAGACCTCTTCGCTCATCATGTGCGAACCAATCCAATGATTCACACTGTCACTGTCATCTATCAATAATTTGTTAATGTCGTATCCTATGACATAATATGATAATTTAAAAAAAATATATATAAACAGTTATTTAGTTTATTAGTATCGCATCGTTTGTGTAATGTATTTGTATTTCATTAAAGAGGTGAGTTTAAACCTTAGCCTACACGGGATGAAAACACAAGTGTTATAAGACTTGGGTTTGTGATCCTCACATGTACTCACCCACTCCTGGTAACATGCCTTGCCCATGTTTATTTAAAAAAAATATTTCAAAAGAAGCATTTCATATATTTTATTTTTTGATCTTTAATATCACTTTGCTGCTAAAATGCGCCCAATGTATTCTCACGTTTATTTATACTATAATGCGGATAGCAACAATATATGTTTATCACATTGTTAGAAACAGGATGCTTAATTAGTAGGTGATCAAGCACATTCAAAAATTTTTAAAAGAAGGCAAAGAAATGATATTTGCAGAACATCCGAACCTTGTCATTTAATTTTATTTTATATGTTGGATTAGCACTATCATAACAAATGTTAATTTAATTCAATGTTGATCTAGCTCTATAAAGTAACATGGTACAAAGTTGTTGATAAATTGTGATATATATATATATATATATATTGAATGCTTTGATAACTATAGTCAGAGGGTGCCGATGCATTTTTGGCCAGGTGTTGGGATCTGGATTTTTGTGACAAAAACCGAATCAACAAGCCAACTCATACAATGAATATGTCCTTTTCAATTAATTAGCACTACTCTTATATTTTGGATGATGTCCACAAAGCTACAAACCAGTGCCAAGTTTGGAGGAGAGTATATGTCTGTTCCTTTCAAGGAAGTTTAGCCAAATCCTTCAAGTAATGATAATATAATCCAAGATTTTTTTTTTAATTGCTTTATTTTATTAAAAATATATATATATATATATATATATATTGTTGATCTGCTATAAATTGTGTGTGTGTGATGTACAGGATTAAACGCCAACATGCCAAGCAATACTCTTAACATTCTTCAAATTAAGAAGACAACTGAGAGTCTTTCAATCATTTAGTTGAATTTTAAGAAGTTAGTTCTCATCTGGCCTTTCACAAGCTCTTTCAAATCGCAGTGATTGGATCCTTTCTTCAAATTCACACCCTTAAGTTTCACACATGATTCTGTCCCTCCTTGAAGAACTTTGCTTGGACACTGCTATGCAGTCATAGTCATTGTCCTTGTCATCATCTTATGTCCTTTTGTTTATATATATATATATATATATTATATCTACACTGAAATTATAATTATGTTTGAGG
This sequence comes from Dioscorea cayenensis subsp. rotundata, assembly GCF_009730915.1. NCBI lineage: Eukaryota > Viridiplantae > Streptophyta > Magnoliopsida > Dioscoreales > Dioscoreaceae > Dioscorea > Dioscorea cayenensis. Next base: position 1,210,358 of record NC_052496.1, on the reverse strand, counting down.
TTCAGATTTTATAAATTTACATAATAATCTCTGCATTTCGTAATGAAAAGACATTGCAATGAGCTTTCTTTTCTTTTCATGCATTGGACTAATTAAAGCCGGCCTAGATTAGTTCTTATATATATATATATATATATAGAAAGTGAGAGAGAGAGAGAGAGAGAGAGAGAGAGAGAGAGAGAGAGAGCTTGAATAATTGAATTCATATAAGCTTGGAAGGTGTTTAATTTGTTGCTGTGCCTGTGCCTGTGCCTGTGTATAATGTATATTGGTTGGATAAACTTGGAAAAACAAACAGAGGAGTGGGGAAGTGGATTCCTCTCTCCTGCTCCTATAACTAAAACTGGATATAGCTAGGTGATCCATCATTGTTGAATCTTTTTATGTTCCCAATGCGATGAATCATCCGAGTCGCATCCACAATTATTAGCAATTGCATGATTAATTGGGGGTCGTAGCCATGAGCAACCATTCATCCACAAACACAATATGTAATCTCTTTGGCATCTCTCACTTGTTGCATATATATCATGTGTACCGGCTTGTGCGGATCAAACTGGCAAATGATTTCATTAAATCACAGTTTATAAGATTTTGTGAAGCCATGAGATCATTGATGTTTACTAATATATTCTGGGTTACCCTAGCTATATACCGGATCCTCCTCAGTGTTCTTGCATATATATATATATATATATATTAAAATTAATAGCATGCAAGACCAGCAACAGCAGCAGCAGCAGCAGCAGCAGCAGCAAGACTCGGTTGTGGGTGGTGGTCGGCTGTCACTCAGTGGAGGAGTTGTAGTGTAGGTAGATACAGCATCTCATTCACTTCCCGACCAGGCACCGACAGTACTGTCCACCGGCCCAACCCAATATTGTCACACTCCCTTTTCAAGTCTCCATCTGTCGACATGTTGTTATATAAAGTCTTTCTCTCTCTCTCCCCCAATTAATTGCATTGGCTAACATTACTATACAGTACTGCTCATTCTCCCATCATCCTTAATGCATGCATGCATGTTTTAAATGTGCAGGCCTCTGCTCAGCAGTATTCACCCACTAACCAGAACCAGAACCAGAACCAGAACCAGCACCAGACTGACTCTCACTGATTATGCACATATATATATATATATATATATCAGTCGGAGTGGGTCATCGCTATTAATAAAAACCCAGATCCGAGAGTACTATCCTCATCGATCGTCTCGTCTCCCTCAAGCAATATTAGGCAATAAACACACCACCGAGTAAAAACTAATGAATGCGTGTCTCCTATAGCTAGCTAGCTAGCTAGTTGATATATGCATGGTGGATAAACCCCCACCATAATTAATTCGGCCGGTCTTCAATTCCTATCGAGTATGCATTATATATGACCAACAAAAACAACTTATTAGTTTGTAGTAAGTTGTAGTAGCAGCAGCAGCAGCAGTTGCAGTTGCAGTCAGGTGGAGATAATAACTAACAAGTAGGCTAACTATATATAATATATAATATATATATATAGCTAGTGATCATATCTTCTTGGGTGCGTGTCTTGTACAAATTATTTATTAAGGGAGATGCGTTATCTGTCTATTCACTGGGGGTGGAGAGGCCAGGCCGGGAGGGCCCAGTGCCAGCTGAGCTGATCGCTTTGGACCAGCTGGGAATGGAATATGCCGATGGGTGCGGGCCATCGGAGATAATACATTACATAATATATATATATGGATATTATGTTTTTGACGTTCGAAGCCATGTGCATTTGCTTGCACCGGCAAGCGCGCTGCATCACACATCCACTGTTTCATCATTGGACCCAAAGTGGAATGAAAGCAATATCACAGCTCACTCCTCTCACCTGCCTTAGCATTCTCCCGGTTAACACGCCGCCGCCTTTGCCCTAACTCCTTATGCTCATCATTGTCCTTTTTATATTTTAAAAAAAAAACAAGCGCACTAGCTAGCCAATGCTATATATATATATATATATGCTCAGTTCCTCTATTATTTGCTGACAAATTCTGAATGGTAGCGTATAAAATTAATACCAAATTAAATTAGAGACGACTGGTTGTTGTACTGTACATGCTAATTAAGCTTGAGACTTGAGGAGCAAACAACAAATGGTCATCAAGTCCAGGTTCATGTCACTTCTGTTGTTAATGATTGGGTCACAAGCCTGGCATATTGAAACTTTGCAGCTAAACAGTGGTTACATGTGCCTCAGCAGGACTACTGAATGACTACTACCTCTAGAGCCTTTGTATCCAACCAACCCAAGCATTATTTGTCAGCATTTGCCCTGCAAATTATACTGAAACTGACCATCTTTCTCCAGAAAAAAAACTCGATCCAATGTCCCACTCTACACGGCAAAAGAAAAAATATGCATTTCGTTGGCAACACAAAATATAATGATGCATGACACCTTTTTCAATGAAGGCGCACTTCCAGATGACAACATGAATGTCCATATATATATGGTTCCAATTCCAAAGCTCTCTAGATATATATATATATAGATAGTCCTCTGAAACCAAACCGGGAAAGAATTATAAGTTTTCACCATATACCCAGTGATCAGACTGTACCTGACTCAGACTGCTTAGCTTCATGTTCTTGGTTCGGTTGTGGAACAACAGCAAAATCCTAGAGACTCACATGCAATGTTTGTCTTGGTTGGCCTATTTCCTCCGCTGTTATTACTAATATATATATATATATATTTGTATCAGCAAACCTCATGGTGCAAAAGTAGTCTTCGGAACTTGAGTAACCTGCACACCATCTTTGACCAATGAATGGAAATATGGATACTCCTGAAACACGTACATCCATCTGATCAATCAAACCACGCAAGGATATAGTATTCTTTCCATATCATATATAAATTTTTCTATTACATCCACGTGGAGAATTTACACATTATTAAAACTAATACAGATTAGTCATGCATAGACAAACACATAGCACCTGATCTTTAAACCAGAAAAGAATTAACATTAGAAAAAAAAACTCAATTGTGATGACACCTTGGCCCAAAAGATGAAGGAAGGAACTCGCGAGACGATTGACATTCAACTGCCAAACCCAAGTTCACATTCCAGGTTATTACAAGTTACAAATATGACATGCCAGAACAGCCCATAGCTCATGCACTAAGGATCCGCACATCAAGTCCACAGTGAACCATTGTCATCTGATTTAATTAAAAAAAAAAATCTCAATGGCATAGATCTGCACCACAATGACAGGAAAGTTTTATCAATAGAATTACAATTATTGTCTTAAAAAATTCAATTTAATTAATCTTGCTTGATTTGCAAGTTAATACACATCTGGTCCATATACCGCTGCGTCATCCAAATAAGAACAAGAAAAAGAAATACAGCTCCCCATGCACAGTAATTTGTAATCACACAAAACACTGCTTCAAACATCAATTTGAAACCAACAAAAAAAAACTAGGCTCTCTATCAGGCCACAAACATCATCACCAGCAGAAGCATTAAAAAAGACTGAAATGCATCTGGCAATATGGATGTTATCAAACTGTAGATATTGGAAGATCATTAGGAAACCAGTTGCAACCCAAGCCTATGTAGATGACGGATACAATCTGAGCAAGGGTGGTTAATATACTAAAAATGAGTCCCGGTCTTACATCAGTGCATACTAATCATCACAACCAAATAAACCAGGTAAGAAACAGTCAAACTCTCCAGAAACTTTCTGAATATACTTTAGAGTATAAAATCAATGGCGACATAAAAACCTACTACTGGAGCACCAGGGACATTCATCTATTCAAAAGCATCATCATCATCATCTGGCAGGGGCTGTGCAGCTGCAGCAGCTATCTCTGCCTCGTACCTGGAAAACCACAATTTGTCATTACCAGATAGATCCATGCCTAACAATAAGACACATCTCTTTACCCTACGGCTTACTCTCCTTTTACATTGTAATATTATTCATGATTTTTTAAGGTCCAGTGAGAACAGACAGATCCACCGGGCTTGAAATTTTAAAAAGAGAGAATGCATGGCACTAATATTCAAGTTCAGTCAGTCACGCTCAAGCCCAATGAAAACAATTTGCCCCTCATGACCAACAGACTGTTACATGCAAACTACAATAAAGATGCATAATGTTCTGACAAATTTATCAGCTGCAGTTGTATTTAATTTCACTTACTGTTGCTGAGCAGCAAGATCAATTTGAACTTCAGGAGGAGCAAGGGCTGGTGACTCAACAAAGTGAAGGTTTGAATCCCTGAACCAAGGAAAGTTTCTATCATAACAAGCACCAAATATGACAAATACAAAGTAAAAAATAAACAGAATAATCCCCTACCCAGCAAGTTTTCTAGCCAAATATAGGAACGGTTTCTCAAAATTGTAGTTGCTCTTGGCAGAGATCTCATAGTACTGAAGATTCTTTTTCCTGTGGAATGTAACCATCTTAGCCTTAACTTGCCTATTCTTGACATCTACCTTGTTGCCACAGAGAACAATGGGAATATTCTCACAGACCCTGATAACGGCAGAATAATTTGAATGCAATCAGATGATCTCTTCAAAAGCGTGGGTTCTTCTAAAAACATGTAAAAGTCTCACCTGCACAGATCTCGATGCCATGTTGGAACATTCTTATATGTAAGCCTTGCAGTAACATCAAACATGATTATAGCACATTGCCCATGAATGCTGTAGTCACAGAAATAGTGTCAGCCTTATACCACAAACAAAATTCATAATAATAATAATAATAATGCAAGTGAAGGAAGCCAACGGATAAAAGGCAGGGATCAAAAATTCATCCAGGTTTGGACTACATACTTGGCAAAAAAATTGGCAAACTGTGATGGGATCCAACTAAGAAGATTGATTTCCAGTAAGATTTGATCATGACATAGCGTAGTGCATGAGAGAAACAAAAGCTACTAGCAATTCAGGAGTGCAACGTACAAAAATTTACACTGGGGATGCCCACTTGCTGTGACAATATGCAAATTGGACACAACAGATAAATAAACCCAATATAAGAGGAGTTCACTAAATTTGATCCATCAAAAATTAAGCCTGAAAACATATGATCAACACAATAACAGTTACATAAAGTATAATTAGTTTTACATGATGAAAAGTTCAAAATTGTAATAGCGCATAATATAAAACAAAATTAGAACCAAATGCTGACCAGATTTTGTGTTAGAGAATACATTGATAGAAACAAAAGTTGGCCATTAATACTGTGATAGTGAAATTCTACTAGTGATCTAGTAAAGACCTATGACACAGAGAAAGTAATATTAGATTGGAATGCATCAACAAATATCTTCCCCGTCCAACAGACCTTGAAGACATATTATTGATTTTTGCCTTTTTGACATCAAAGCATAACAAGTTTTGTAAGAGAATGAGAAGCATGATGCAATCAATACCACCATTCCAATCTTATCATATGTAATAGGAATCATAAGTCTTCTTGTGACTTTAGTGCAATCCCTTCTCTGGCAATTGATTTATTTCTTATTGATTTTATCATCAATGGTTGAAGTAACTGACAAATTAAAAAGGTAAAATGAGGTTTTTTTCATTAATGCATACAAAGGAAATAAGTGTTGTACTTGTAACTATCTCTCATCTTCTTACAAAAACATATTCTTGAGTCTTGCGTTGTTCCCATTAGCATTTTTGCAAGTAAAGATGTCAGTGCCCTAAATAACTCAGCAAGGCTTCATCAAGTTTGAGAACCCACAAAGAGGAATACAAAACTACATAAAATCTATTGCCAATTTCTATTAGACAGGCATTAGTATCAAAAGTATATCGAAACCAAGAGAAGGGTAATGGTAAATTGGTAATCATATAAATCCCTTAGCTGCTACTAAACACTGAAGTTTGCTATTTGGAAACATTAAAAGATTGATAGAGTAAAGTGCATAACTAATAACAATCATTCAACTTCACCAGCTAAACAATTTAACAACAGGGACATCACCAAAACGTCATATTGAGACATAGAGCATTGTTATACTTAATATTATCATGTGAGAGTGGAGTGCATTACACTGAATTTAGCAGCCAAAGAAGAACAAAGGGTCAAAATGGGATCTAACAAACTCACTAGTATCCATCTCTTAGGCCACCAAATTTCTCCTGGCCAGCGGTATCCCAGCAGTAGAACCGGATCTTCCCACAGTTTGTAAAGAAATCCAATGGATGGACTTCAACGCCAATGGTAGCTGGAGATAACATTATGAACAAAAGGAATTTATATATATATATATATATATATTAGTCAAATTAATGAGATGGGATTCTTATTACGTTCATATTTCTTCTCAAACTCTCCAGTAAGATGCCTCTTCACGAACGTAGTCTTCCCTGCAATAGATCAAATACGCAAATTGAGATGGTTCCATTTCCTCGGATCAAAGATTTATTTGACAAGATTTTTTTTTTTTAAAAAAAAAAAGGATAAAAAACGATCTAGAACCAGCAAAGACCCAAAAAAAATACTAGAAATCCGAGAGAAAGTGAGCTCAATATAGAGAAAATAAACGATTGATCACCTGTACCACCATCGCCTACAATCACAAGCTTGAAGCTTGGATAATCCACAGTCTGCTGATTCGGGAGCGCCTGAGACAAAAGGATTCAACAACAAGAGATAGATTATATATACTGATGAGTGAGACCAATAAAGCAAAAAAAGATTCGGCAAGAGCAATGGAAGGAAAGAGGAACGGAATCGGTAAAACGAGAGAAGGAACACATACCATCAATCAATCAATCAATCAATCGATCGATCGAATCGACGAGGGAGAGGCTGCGGAGTATTTTGAGCAAAGGATTTTGCTTTTTTTTTTTGGTTCTCTTACGCGGCGCAGGGGACTGGGGAGGGGAAGAAGAAGAAGCAGCCTTTTAAATTAAAATTGAAAAAAATGGAGGAGAAGTAGAAAGAGAGGTGGAGGAGCGAGGGAATTAAATAGAGGCGGTGGTCTTTGGCTTTCATTTGACGCGACTCTGCCAGCCGTTGGATTTTCCATATATTAATATAACGTGGTAGAGGCATCCACCGTTGCTTTTCAGGATTCTCGATGCCTAAGAGCATGGCCGGTGGACCACGACCCCCATAATAATAATAATAATAATATTGAACTTGTTCTCACGCTTGGGATCGGATGCGAATGTCAGTCTGATCAGACCCGAACCAAGCCCAACTTCGCATTATTACTATTTATATACACACATTACATGTACGTATCAAGAACAAATTGCATTTTAATATGTTGACTTGATATAACAAAGTCATGTAGTCATATTTTGTCTTTAAAAAAAAAAACAACCATGAAAATAAAATTAAAAGCTTAATTGTTATTCAGAATAATAAAAACAAAAAAAATTTAAGAAAGTTGATCTTTGTAAAGAAAAGAGTTATCATCCTTTGATGTGAAAGTGGTCATTTTGTAACTTTGTAATATTATTATTATTTTTTAAAAAAAGAATTTTATAAACCACTTAAATTAAATAGATATTATTTATTTTTTATTATATAAGCAAGTGATGTGTAAGCCTTAATATTAGGGCAGCATTTGATGAGTATAGAGTTTGTAAAGGCCGTGGAACATTGCATCAGTGGGCTATTGTCCATCTATAATTAATGGGATGAACCAAGCATGCATCATCATCTTCCATTGGATCAGCAGGCAGACAGACCAAATTAAACGGCTCATCCGATCTTTTTCAATTTATAGATATATATATATATATTTTTTTATTTTGTAGTTAATAATTGATGTTCTAGATGATAAAAGGGGCGAGACGATGATAAGGAATCATTGGCAAGGTAAGTTCAAACTAATTAAAGTTAAGGATCATGCGCGAGAAAGTAAGAAACAAAACATAGTGGCCTCTCATTTCTATACCTTTTTTAAGTTTTTCAACACACCAATCGGATTCGAATCTTATGCACAAAACGTTCAATGAACGCAACAAGATTGAAAGGCAAGTAAAAGACATGCTACATATATATATATATATATATATATATATATATCAGATCCAAAACAAAACAATTTGCAGACAATGAATAAGATCCAATAAATAAATAAATAAACAACGGAACTATAATTGAAAGGGAGTAAAGTTGTTGAATACATTGAATATGAGAATTGTCATGAAAGGCCAAACAAAAACATGGGCATGGGGTGTCGTCTTTTGATTTTGTGGGGCTTTCAACGTATACAAAGGAGGATATTATTATGTCATCCTCGTGCAAGGAAAACAAAGAAAGGGAAGAAACAAGGACATAAATATTACAAGAAGCAAATAAATTATTCATCTTTAATCAATCTTCTTATTTTTTTTTAATTAAATAACCACCTTAACAAAAGTCTTATTATTTTTTTCTCAATAAAGCAATGAATTTTTTTTTTTTGGCTCAATCATCCTCAATCAATTCTTTTCTTTAATAAAACAATAATTTATCCACCTTTTAATTAATTTTCAAATCTCTCAATCTAAAAATAACAATAAAAAGTGTATATATTTTAAGTGAGTTATCCATATTAATAAAATGAAAAATTGAATAATTATAAAAAAATTACAATTTTCACCGGGTTGCATTGTTATACATATATATATATATATAATATTACTGTAAGAATTCATCCATACATGATATTATAGATATTTTATATAAAAAAGTAAATCAAATTTTCAGAAAAAATGACAGATAGCTTGTCCTTTCGTGAAAAAATAAAAAACATTAGAGTGCATATAGGATTGAGCAATCTGCAGGGCATGCATTGATATTGAATTATAAAAAATGAACGCAATGTCAACCTGCAACACGGTGGACTTTGTGACTATAACAATAATGCTAATATATACATATTTTTTCCTTTTTCGGCAAAAAAATGCTAATCTTGTCTTGTCAACTTCTTTTCTTTATAGCGCAGTTGACATGGGGAGGTGTTGAAAATTTTTATATGCATTTCTTTTAATTAGTATTTAGTAGGAGTATTGTTTATGATCCGATTGACGAGGAATATAATATGCATAGTGGGAATATAATATGTCACATCCCCTTATTAATATATATATATATAATTTAAATACTATTATATTCATATTATTTTCATTGATTTTATTTACATATAATAAATTAAAATTTTTATTTACATATATGATAACCTATTTATTTATATCATGCATAATTTACACATAAGACTCATATAAAAAATAAAATGTGCTTAAATATGTATAAAAATCAAAATCTTTTATTTAATAAATTTATGATTTATTAATTTTTTTTTAAAAAAAAGAAAAAAATTATAATGTAAGAGGAGGAGAGAGATTTGATAAAATTGTAACAAAATTAGCATTGTAACTAATTTATAAATTATTTTAGAAAATTAATTTAACAATAACCATCCCGTTATTGTTAGATTTATAATGGATATCATCGATTGTAGTTTATCTAGTGTTTTTTAAAATATATATAATATATATATATAATAAATATGAAGATTGTTGTGCCTTTGAATGTATCCAGAAAATGGGAAATAGATGTGTTGTGTCAGCAACAACATCAATTTTATATACGGGCTTTGATCCGTATTAAAACTTAAAAGTAATAGAATTAGTAATTTTATTTATTTATTTATTATTTTCGTAATGAATACTATTGAATAGGACTTATGTAATTTTATAAAATAAATAAATGATAATAGATCAGAATCATAGTCGGCTTATGCAAGTCAGCAGCCCTCGCGTGTTCCCGGAGTAGCATATAAATAGTACTCTCATACTGCGCGCAATCAGTCATCGCCTCCAATTCCAAAGAAATACTTTCTTTATGTTTAAGACTTCTTGCTTCTCTTCAACAGTGGCGCTATTGATTTGAGATCCAGCTTCATTTCATGAAGGCTTGGGATTGAGATTGGTGGGGAGGGAGAAGGAGTGGAAAGGAGAGACTAGTTATGGCTGAGGGGAACAGGGGGAGAAGGGTGTTCAATGTGCCAGCAATGTGTGGCCGGGAGTTAGAGGCTGAGCTTTCCCGGGATGGGAGTCATTACAGCCTCTCCAGCGGGATGCTTCCATCTCTCGGTGCCAGGAGCAATCGAAGGGTTAAGCTTCGGAGGTTCATCTTGTCCCCTTATGATCGTCGTTATAGGTATTCTTTTTAAAAATTTCTTTTTCCGTCCAGCAATTCATCAGTTTCCTTAATAATATATATAGTTTGATGTGTTTTCTTATTCTCTCGTTCTATATATTTGAATGTCTGAATTTGCTGTTTGTCTTGCTGTTTATAATAAGAGCAAAAGACATAGTTCCCCTTTGAAAAGTAAGAGTAGAAGGTTATTATGATTGCTGTTTATGTCTTCTAATTATCTCTTTTCTTTTTAAAGTAAATAATATCAGGAATTCGAATTTGTTGTTTCTTCTTCAAAAAATCGTGTACTTTTTCATGTTCCAATTGTTGTGATGGATGGTTGGATAATTATTGATTCTGTAAGCAGTGCATCTCTCATGTGTGGTCTTCAAGCTGATCAATAAGCTTGGTATTTATTTAAAGTATTTGGATGCTGGTTTTTTCCGCAGAGCATGGGAGACATTTCTTATTATTCTGGTCATATATTCTGCTTGGGTATCTCCTTTTGAGTTTGGGTTTCTGGAAAGACCAAAGGGAGGCCTAGCTATTGCTGATAACGTTGTTAATGGATTTTTTGCCATTGACATCGTCTTGACCTTCTTTGTGGCCTACCTGGATAGAGCAACATATCTTCTCGTAGACAAACCAAAAAAAATTGCTTGGAGGTACACAACCAGCTGGTTTATTCTAGATGTTGCTTCAACTATCCCATCTGAGGTCGCTCGCAAAATTCTGCCTCATAAACTCAGATCATATGGGTTTTTTAACATGCTTCGGCTTTGGCGTCTCCGGAGAGTCAGCTCGCTTTTTGCCAGGTATATGACTCTGTTTCACTAGTTTTGAATTCACCGTGCAGTTTCTTTATTGGTTTTGTTTTGTTCCTGTTTGGCATTACGTTGAAGACATAAAATTCAGATCAATGGTTATATGACAGGTCTTGTTTGAGCAATTCTAATATATACAGTTTCCTCTTTCCTTTGACAGGTTGGAGAAAGACAGGAACTTTAATTACTTCTGGGTTCGATGTGCAAAGCTCATCTGTGTAAGCAACTTCTCAGTCTTCGTGTTTTCTTTGCTTATGAATGCTATGATCATAGTCATACCATTTTTCAGTTGTTCTTTATCAATTCTGTAGGTTACTCTCTTTGCTGTTCACTGTGCGGGATGCTTCTATTATCTTCTTGCAGCGAGATATCATGACCCCAGTATGACATGGATTGGGGCGTCCATGCCAGACTTCCGTGAAAGAAGTTTATGGATTCGCTATGTTACATCAATGTATTGGTCAATCACGACCCTCACAACTGTTGGGTATGGAGATTTGCACGCTCAAAACACAAGAGAGATGATTTTTGACACCTTTTACATGCTCTTTAATCTTGGATTAACGGCATATTTGATTGGAAATATGACCAACCTAGTTGTTCACGGCACCAGCAGAACTAGGAAATTTGTAAGTTCCTTCAATCAAACTCAGCGAAAACCTTCCTGCTGAAACTCATGATTATGTATGAATGAAAAATGATTGTGCATGTGTTTTGATGAGTGTGCGTTTAATTACAGAGGGATACCATTCAAGCCGCCTCAGGTTTTGCAAAGAGAAACCAGCTTCCTGGACGGTTGCAAGATCAGATGTTGGCGCACTTGTGTTTGAAGTTCAGGACAGACTCAGAGGGTCTTCAGCAACAAGAGACACTTGATGCTCTTCCTAAAGCCATCAGATCCAGCATTTCCCATTTTCTGTTCTATTCTCTTGTCCTTAAGGTGTATTTATTCCGTGGTGTTTCTGATGATCTACTCTTCCAACTTGTAAGGCATCCAAATTTTTTCACATTTTTATGTGTCGGTTTGCTTTATACTCCTCTAACATCACAACTTTGCTTGGTGTTTGTAAATATCTTCATAGGTTTCTGAAATGAAAGCCGAGTACTTTCCTCCGAGGGAGGATGTGATTCTGCAGAATGAAGCACCTACCGATTTCTACATAGTAGTCACTGGCAGTGTGGTATGGACAACTTTTATTTTCAGTTTTCTTTTTAAGGGATCTAATTTGTCCTTGGGAAAAACTTGAAACATACGCCCTGGATTACTCTGTAACTTGTGCACAAGATCAAAATGCCATGTTCTCCATCTTTCATAGTTATTAAACCTTTTCTTCAATGCCTGCAGGATATAATAGAGCACACGAATGCAACTGAAAAGGCAAGTTTGGATAAGCACAAGCACAACAATTTGTGGATTTTCTAATGAATATTTATGAAATACACCATTGAAAATGTCTCAATTATGGTGTGCAACTTGCAGATTGTTAGGGAGGCCAGGACAGGTGATTTGGTTGGAGAAATCGGAGTGCTTTGCTACAGACCTCAGCCATTCACAGTTCGCACCAAAAAATTGTGTCAGCTGTTGCGCTTAAATCGCACCACATTCCTAAGTATAATTCAATCAAATGTCGGGGATGGAACTATAATCATGAACAATCTTCTGCAGGTAAAACATGAATTTTCTCCTAGTTTCTCTGTTTTTTTTTCTCCCTGTCATGAATTAATTATTTGTTATGGATGCCCTAATCTCTTAAATATAGCCTTGCCCAATGGCAGAAGAAATTATTTTATTCTTTCCTAGATGGTACTCAAATCCTCATCAGTAGGTAATTCTCTCTTCTACCATTTCAGTTCTTGAAAGGGCAGAAAGACCCTTTAATGGAAGGCGTCCTGAGAGAGACAGAAAATATGCTGGCGCGAGGCCGAATGGACTTGCCTCTGACTTTATGTTTTGCTGCAATTAGAGGAGATGACCTCTTATTACATCAGCTCCTAAAGCGTGGTTTAGATCCAAATGAATCAGACAATAATCGGCGGAGCGCATTGGTTTGAGACACTTGCACCTACATCTTAACTTGTTTCCAAGAACAATCAAATATTTAACTAAGTAACTGGTTTTTTTTTAAATCTGTTTGTCTATTCCAGCATATTGCATGTTCCAAAGGAAGCGAGAACTGTGTTCTTCTCCTTCTAGATTACGGGGCAGATCCCAACATCAAAGGTATGATGCAAATATTGGAAATTACCCATCACTAAATCCTGTCAATGTGAAATTTTAACTGTGAAGTTCAGCATCATCCTTATTCCTGCAAGTTTTGCCTTTTTGTATGTGTTTCCATGCATTTACTTTTGGAACAGTTTTGGGTTTTGGTTAAGTTAGTTGTCTGCCAAGTTACTAAAGAGTTGACCTCAAATCTTTAGCACTAGTTATTTTTTATTTTATTTTTTGACGAAGTGGATAATCCACAATTTTATTATATTACTAGTTATTGCCAAATCCTGTCAAGCATTTTATTATACTAAGCTTTATCTTTTTGGGAGAGTTGACTTGTTTCACCTGAACCTAAGGTACTAACCAACCGGGTACTTGTATCAATCAATTATCCAATTTTGTATATTGTGTTTGACTTTCAGCTTTTGCATAGGTTATCTATGCAGGTCATAGTTATTTTATTGGCTTAATTCTCCCTTTATCCTTTGAACTATGATTTACTCGTTCTGATTTCAAAGTGGTAATTCCTCTATATTTTAATGTCTTTCTGAACAGACTGAGAGTCTGAATCTGCGCCTTTTATAAAAGAGCCTTTGATTGGATTCTAGTGAAACCCAACAATCGCCATTCCACTTGTCTTTCTTTCCTACATAATGCAAGTCCTTGTGGACTTGATTTGGCATTGGTCTTCGCTGACGAGTGTTTGCATGTGCTTCTCAAAATTGGCTTAATGGTGTTAGGCGGCCATTGAACTGTGTTACCTTACTTTTTTATCTTTATCATTTATTTGCCACTGATAAAGTGATCAGGAAGCTTTGTCATGCTGCCTCTTATGGAACAATAGTATATAATTATTGGTTCTCTCTCTTCATTAGTGACATGTTATACTCCTATCCACCCAATTCCACCCTGATTTAAGGTTGTCCATGGAAACCCCCACAAAATAATTGCAAAAGTCATTTTCTTCACTTGACACTAGAGATATTTATGTTCTTTATTGAGCATTGGACTAGTGGGCTTTGGCAACTGATTCTAACTCTTGAGTTTGACCTGTTTAGTCCAGTGTTTTAATACTGTTTCATCTCCACCCGGTAATGTGCAGATTCAGAAGGAAGTGTTCCGCTGTGGGAAGCGATACTTGGCAAACATGAGGCGATCATCCATTTGCTGGTAGACAATGGTGCAAACCTCTCTGCGGGTGACATAGGCCAGTTTGCATGTACTGCTGCGGAGCAAAACAGCTTGGAGCTTCTTGAAGATATAGTTCGTTATGGAGGGGATGTGACCGTTACAAGGATGGATGGCACCACTGCTCTGCACTTAGCTGTCTGTGAAGGAAATGTTGAAATGGCCAAGTTTTTAGTGGAACATGGAGCTGACATTGATAAAGCAGACATGAATGGCTGGACAGCCAGAGATCTTGCTGACCAACAAGGCCATGATGAGATAAAAGCCATCTTTGAAGCCAAAAACGCACGTGATAACAAATCTTCCACCACGGCCGACTCGTTACAAGCTCCTCAACTGGTTGGGAAGTTTAGCAGTGAACCTTCAATACGCCATGCCAACTTTGAAGCCACACCATCACCATCACCATCACCATCACCATCACCATCACCATCACCTGGAGATGCAATCTTCTCCAGGAAAGGCCACCGATGGCAGAAGGCTAGTAATTTTCACAACTCCTTATTCGGGATCATGTCAGCTGCGCATGCTAATAATGTCAGTGCACCTCTCTCTTCCATGGTGCCTACAAGGTGTGCAGGCGTCTCAGCTGTTCACCATCACCCTCCCAAACGAGTTACTGTTAGCTGCCCAGAGAAAAGTGGCATGGCAGACAAACTTGTGCTACTGCCTAGCTCACTCAATGAGCTGCGACAAGTTGGTGCAAGGAAATTTGGCTTCTTACCAAGCATGGTCTTCACCAGAGATGGAGCTGAGATTGATGACATAAATGTCATTAGGGACGGTGATCAACTTGTTTTGGTTAGCGACAGTTGGTTGAGAGGAGATGGTAATAACACCTCACAAGTTTGAATATTTATGGTCAAACAATAACTTAATTCCTGCTTTAACTCTCAACTCTCAACCATGGAGTTGAGTGTTATAGAGCAGGGGCGCCGCTGGTCGCCTTTCTTAAAAAAATAAAAAAAATAAAAAAACCGTTTATTCTTGAAGATCTTGATAAGTTTTGAAAATCAGGATCTTTGGATAGTTGTACTCTGTATCTTTTCAGTGGGGGCATGGGTAGAATACAAAATTTACTCACTGGTGCTTGGGGACCTTTATTGATTGATTGATGCATTGACTTAGCAATAAACATCAATATAAACAGTATCAAATAGTACTGAAATCCGGATGTACAGACTTAGCAATAAATAACACCGGGTCTGCGGTTTTTTATTTTCAATAAATTTGTAGTTTATTTATATTTATTTCAAAAATAAATAAATAAATAAATAATATCGGGTGAAAAGAATCTGTTGTATCGACAAGCTTCATGGAAATACTTTGCAACTCTTTTTAATATAGACTATTGTGCTATAATGAACAGCTTTTCCCCCCTTTATGGAGAAATAAAAACACCAGCGTTCAACTGATCAATATTAGTAATTAAGCACTGTAAATAAATAGATACTTTCTACTTACCAAGGTTCAATATGTTGTATGCCATATATTTTGTTTTCTTCAAACTGCAATTCTTGACCATTGGCGAGATGGGCAACATTCTACCCAAGAAATTAGTGAAGTGGGATATTCATGCTTATATTGGAGCCAGCCTCAAATAGAAGGAATGGAGAAAATAAAAATGCTAGTAATAGCACAGGAACACAATCTATATTATCAAACTCCAACTTTACCAATCATAAGTCACAATGTGGCTTTTCTCCCTTGCCCTTGTAATTAGCATTAACAAAACTATAATAAGTGAGTAACAAACCATTATAAATTGCCTTTTTTTAAAATCCCATTTTCCTCTTTTCTTCATAACTAGCCCCTATTTAACTGAATAATGGCAAATTATGCTACATAATTTAGGCCTTTTCTTCTCTTTCTCCATAATGAAGTTGAGTGCAATGCTGGAGACATCATCATATCATACATGGTACTCGACCTCTCCTCACCTCTCTCCACTCTCTCTCTTTTCCTCTCCCTCTCTCTTTCTCTCTATATGTATAAGATAATAGAAGAAAGTAATAGGCAGAGTTACTGGAAAGAAAAAGGGTATTTAGCTCATTTTACGTAATTGAGCAATTGCTTGATTTAGCTTGACACTTAGTTTATAGTTCCTTTTTCCTCACTCTTGTGGGCCCCCCTTCTCCGGATGAACCTGCAAACAAACAAAGCCAATGCAAGTTTTGACAGTCAGAATGTATCTTATTCTTACCTATCATGTATTCAACTGAAATAGAAATTAGAAACTAGAAACTAGAAACTTACCTGAAGGAACCTGTCTTCAGAGAAACTTCTGGTTCTATGTTTAAGTTCACCCCTCCTGGTTGTTAGCTCATCCAATATCTCAGCATCACACACCTCCTCTTCCTCTTCCTCTTCCTCTTCCTCTTCTGTGTCATCATCACCAGATGTAGATGTTTCCCTTTCCTGCACGCACAGCATAGCAATAGAAATAGCAATGTTCAAGGTTAATCATGTTTAAATGAAAACAATCAGCCAAGTTTTATTTTGGTTTGGTTTTGGTACAGAGATAAAGGAAAAGTAGGATATACCGTAAATGTGATGCTGTGGTCACGGTGAGGTGCACCAGGAATTTCCTCGTACTCGGCTGCATCCAATTCCTTAAGGTAATCTGGGTGAAAAAGTTTTGGGAGAAGATGCTCTCTGATGCTGATCAACAGGAAGAATGGCAATGGGAAAAGTATTCCAGCTATTGGTATCCATGTCAGCCCAAAGCACAGCAAAAAATATACAAACTGGAACAGAGTGAAAGCAGCTATTTGTTTGAATGGAACCAACTCCACAAAAGAAACATGGTCACCTTCAAGAACCCTGACAAGAAAGTATGGTCATGCCATATGTGATGTCAATTGGTTCTTTAGATCTGGGTAATTTTTTTAATTTTTTTAATTTTTAAAAACTCACTTGAAACGCCTGCGAGGAGTGACAAAAATGAGTAATATCCTCTCCCAGAACTGGTTGCCAGGAAGGCTATCAATAGCCATGTAAGCAAAATAACCCCAAAGAACGGATGTGGGTATCATCTTGATGACAGGCATGGCTCCGAGGCAAGCACCCACAAGAAGGGACTGGAACAGGTTGGTCACCCTCTGTTCATTCACCCGAACAGGCAGGTGAGCGTCTTCAATCTGTCTCTCTGGATCAAAATGACTTTCAAACTCTCCTGCACCACCATTGTGTCTCATTACAGCGTCTTTCAAGTTCTCCAGCTCTTTTACTACTGAGTTTGTCTGCAAAACAGAGATTTCATTAGATGTTGTAAGACAAAAAAAAAAATATATATATATATATATACATATAAAATTAAGGTGGTCATGCATGCATGTATGTATGTTGTCTTACATGGCCGCCTTGGTCCATTTCTAGGAAGACCTCTTGCATCTTGCCATATATCTGTGACTTGGTAGCTTGGAGCCGTATGCCCTCCTTTGCGGTCTTAATCATCTTCTTGCGAATCAACTGTGAAGGAACAAGAAGGAGCCTTTTCATTAATTTGTTATTCAAATTCAAAAGCATATATGCACTAATTAACTATTGTTAGTATTATATAATAATTAAAAGACATGGACAAATGACAATGCTGTTGTTCTTGTTGTTGTTTGTGTGACTGACCTGCTTCTTGAGAACAGCAAGGCTCTTGGTGTGCATAGGTGACTGTGGAAGCACCCCATTTGAAGGAGGGAGTCCCACCAACCCGCAAATCAACACCTGTGGAAGTTCAGGCAGGGTATCAATTTATAAACAACTTCTTGAAGTCAGGAGTTAATTTAATGTCAATGTGTGTGCATTCAAACTTTTTGATTAAAGTGGATAAACCACGGTGTGCATACATCCATACATCATCATCTTTGTTATAAAGATATACATATAATCGCTAAAAGAACTAAACTCATGTACCATAATCGCAAGGACTAGCAAGTCATAGTGATAAGCTGATGGCTTCTTGAGATTGAACTCTTTCTGCTGAGCCATTTGAGAGGCAACACTGTGGTCAAAAAAGTAAAGTCCTGCAACCATAATGGCTGGTACGATGGCAGCAAATATGTAAATCGGGGGAACATGCAGCAGATCCTGCATCATGTATTTTTTTTTAATTCTTATCATTAAAAAAATATTTAATAATAATAAAATCAAGGGTGATGAAGCCAACTATATATATATATATATATTCGCACAATCACACCTTTGCAACAGTCCAGTGATATAATGAATTAGTGTCCCAGGGAAGTGGACTGAAGAGCCTTCTGGGAACTCCAGAAGGGACTTTGCCTGGGACAGCATAAGACAATGCTGACCAAACTAAAATCATCAATGGAACCCCGTAGTCTGCAATGAAGCTCCTCAGCCACCCTGCAATTGCATTCACAATTAATTAAATTAAATCATGTGTGTGTGTCTACTGATCATATTAAATACATATATATATATATATATATATTTATATATACAGATAAGATAAGGAAGAAAAAAATAGACGACCAGACAAATTAACGTACCAGTGCCATAACGCCATGACCTCGCCCCTCTACTCTTCAATGCAGTAAATACAACTCCAGAAGAGAATATGACCGCCAGTAACCCATTCGTGTATAGCCATTGGAACTGGTACAGTGGCTGACTCTGGTCTTCACCTTTTGGTATTTCAAACTCACTAACAACTCCCTGTGTCATTGAAAACGATTTAGTACTATAATAAGTCAGCTAATTAATTAAAAACACGTACATTTAGCTTGGAGTACGTAATTAAGATTTTGAATGTTGATTCACCTTGATGGCTTCTTGCAAAAATAGAACAGTGATTAACATCCCAAAGAGCTCTCCTGCTATCCTGGTAAACCTGCTAATAACAGCGCATGCATTGAACACCGCAAGAAGTACTAGCATCAGAGCTGTCCAGATACAAACCCTGCGAAAGAAAGACCGGCCAGGCACAACCATGCAAAAAAGAAAACCAAAACCGAAATCAAAATCAAAATCAATGGCATTTTGCAATCACATTAAAGAGGTTTCCATAATTTATTTGATTCACGCGAGTTATATATATATATATATATATATATACCATCCAGCCCAAGCCAAGAAAAGACGAGAACCGAGATCTTCCCGTCCTTTGGCAAAAGAGTATAGGTAAGAGTACATGATTACAGTGGGCTCTGCAACTCCTAAGATTAACATGGGTTGTCCACCAAATATTGAATGCAGAATACCACAGATGGCTGTCGAAGCTAAAGTCTCAACCGTGCTTAATGCTCCATCTAGGCAACAAAATGAAAATTTATATATCACACTGCATGCAGATATATATCATGTAAAGTTAAAAGAGGAATATCAAGAGAGCACTCACTCATCACCTGTATCTTTACTTAGTTGTTCACCGAAGGCGATAACCGGAAGAGCAGAAGCAAAGAAGATGTACATAGTAGGAGCCAATATCCTGGGCATGCAGTACTATCGAATCAAAATTAAGTTCATTAAGATTGAAGAGAGGAGTGAAGATGATAATTCCAATATATATATATATACATATACCTTAATCCAGAACGAAATCCACCGGTCCAGTCATGACTATAGTATGATGCTCTTCGCTTGATATCCTTGAGGATTCCCTTCATGGGAGTCCTGATGTGCTCCATTAATTAATTAATTCCTTCTGGTTTCACCAAAACAAGAGTCATATGTTTTAGCATGCATTAAAATACATTTAATTAAAAGTAATGACTATCAAAATAAAATTGGAAGACATATTCATAAAATGATTTAATTTAAAAAACATAGATAAATCACTGTTTCATTGAAAAAAAAAAAAAAATGGTCGTCTAAATATTGTTGCCTTAGTAATTATTATGCTCATGAAATTGCTCTTTTTCATCTAACGAAATGCATTTACTTTTATATAATATATATATTTGTCGTTGCCCTGAATTACAGTACATTATATTATTCACGTACTTGCATGACTTTGGGAGATGCCTTTCACTTTTTTTTTTTACTCATATATATATTAATATATATACTTGAAAGTGCGCCATGGAAAAAACAAAGAAAAGAATAAACACTACACAAGGCATTGATCAAATCTCATGCAGGAAAACGAAATGAAATGAAATGAAAATCTGAAAATTAATTAATATGTTTAAGAGGAAGAGAGAGCTAGCAAGAGGACCTGGCTATATGGAAAAGGATCAAAGCCAAAGAGAGCGAGAGAGGGTGAGGGAAGGAGATGGAGATGGAGATGGAGATGGAGATGGAGAGGCAACTCCTTCAGTCTAGTGACCGGAGGAGAAGCCCAAAAGGAATGAAGCTAGCGAGGTAGGATGGGTTAATTGATGGAGAAAGAGAAAGAGGCCAAGGATCGAATCGAGGGTGTTTTGTTTGTCCCTGATTGATTAATTGATTGATTGATGGTGTGATCGAGAGAGAGAGAGAGAAAGGGTTTCTATTTTTTGTGTTTGGTATTGCTGGCGAAGGGGTTGGTTTAGGTTACAACTTGTTTTTCTATTTCTTTCTTTCTTTCTCAACTCCTGAAAGAAAGGGAGAGGGAGCAATGCCAGCCCTTTGTTTGCCGGGAAACACACCCTTTTTAAAATCCCCCGCGACTCGTGCTGGGCCCTACTTTTTTATATCTACATTTTTTTAAGCTACTTTACATCCATTATTGATTGTACTGTCAACTATTTTCATTTTTTTTTATGAAATCCTCTTCTCGTTGTCATGCATGCTACAAATTTTTTTTTCTTTGGTAAAGTGTAATTAGTGGGACAAGATTTATTTCAATAAATTTATGATTTATTCATATTTAAATAAAAAAATTAGTGGAATAAAATTAATTTAAAAATTAATTTTCTTTTGGTATGAGATTGAAATGAATTGATTATGGAATTATAAAAAAGGTAAAATGATAGTTTGGGTTGTAGATTCATGACCATGATAAGATTTTGTGGAAAAGCATATATATTTATTTCAATTTTTTTTTTGTTTTTGTGAAAAGGTGGATAAACCACTTTAATTAAATCAAAATGATTATTTTAATATTCTATCTAAGTGAATTATATCATGCCTAAATTAATGAAAGTAGTTTATCTATTTTTATTAAATAATAATAATAAAGTATAAATAATTTAAGAATTGCATTGGTAAATGAATGTGATATTAGAACCGGCCATTATGTTTATTTTCAAATTGCACAGAAATGGAGATGAAGTAACTTAATTAAGTGCTAGTAGTAAAATATAATTGGCTTAGGATCAATTCACTTTCATTAAAAATAAAGACAAAGTTTTTTATATGAGGAGTGTGATGAGTTAAATTTTGTATTTTGTATGTCAGCATAACTATATTTTTTCGTCTTTTGGTGTAACTCTATTCTTTCATGTTGTTGGGATTCAACTCTAAACTAATACCTACCCTTTCATATATTAAGTGTGACTCCTTGCATCCATGTATGCTCATCCACTATTCAATGTAACATTCTAACAATGCAATTGTTTGTTTTCTCTTTTCTTTTTTCTTTTTTTTTTTAAAATTTGAAATGTTCATAAATGGCAAGCCTGATGCCTTCTTTAATGTTTTGTGCAAGCCCAACAAACTTCTATAAATAAATTACGTACACACATTCGGCAAGGTTGTGATCTTATGTATTGAATAATTTAACTTTTGACAAATTAAGAAAGAATCTTGACGCTATCACATATATATTTGCTATATTTGCCTCCCCGGTTTATGCATATAAATTTTATTTTTAAATAAAAATAGATAAACTATGTAACTTTGTTTTATAAAAATAGGTGGAAGCTTGCATGCTGGACTAGATGTGAACGAGCATGGCTTGTGTCATAAATTTTGTAGTTAGTGAATAATTTCAGGATTCTTCTTTTAAGCCGCCACTTTAATCTCTATTTGATCTCTATTTTAGATGAGTGGCTAGTGTGTGTGTATATATATATATATATAAAAGAAGAAGCATGCACTTTGATCTCTGTTGTAGTGAGTGGCTAGTAATTTCATCAATTACATTGTTATTTTCAAAAGCTAGTATAGGTTGTCAACAGTGTTATTGTTAAGTTAAGAGTAACCATGCTATCCATTGAATGCACATGTTTAATTGAAGTCTTGTACTTTGTTTACATATATATATATATATATACCAAATTGGTGGCTGGAATGATTCTTCAGTTATGCGGCCCAAATTGTAAAGGTGTGTGTAGATATACATATATGTATACTGTAAGTATTAATTGTTATAAAATTTTCTGTCATTATAAGATTTAATACATGGTACATCCCTGTTATGAATAGTAGTTAAATCATTGGTAACTGGTTAATTTTATATTTAGGGTTGATCTTGGTCATAGATTATTTTATAAACTTGCCTATTTAATATTTTAGAGGCTTGTTGATTGCTAGCCAATGGTTATTGTATTATTTAAGCTGGGAATTCTAAGTCAAGATGTAATGTTCATGTTTTAGGGCCTTTCTTCGAATTCTGATTTTAGGGTAAGAGATTTTTCAGGTAAGTAAACCACATATAAACATATATATATATATATATGTATACATTAAATTTTGATTACCGACAATGATCTACATAATTATTTAATTACTTTGAGTTTACTGTTGAAAGAATGATAGGTTAATTTAATACCTTTTGTTTTGACTGATGTGCATACCATCATTGTCAGAATTTACAAATCTTTCATGTGTTTATTGGTTTATTTAACTGATTAATCTCTAATAATTTAATTAATTATATCACATGTTCTGTCAGCAACTTTCAGTTAATTATTATATGATATACTTTATTATTATTATTATTATTATTATTATTTGAAATCTATATAAACCTTTGTTATTTGTGAATCACTGAATTGTTTGAAATTCACTATTAAATTTTTTGAAATAAAATTTACTATTAAATTTGTTAACCATAAACTCAGTGAGGGGTTCTTTGTATACTTAAGCATTTACCGAATTAATCATTGAGCTGTCAACTATGTGTACTTAAATTGTGTTCGTTATTTGTTTTTTTGGATTAGATTATGACTATTGTAATTTAATTATTGACTAAGTTAAGTCATTATCGTTTTGTAATAATTAGAATTATTTTTCATTAGAAAAAAAAGGATCACCGAATTTTATTATTTCTGCATTGACAATGATTTTGGACCGGACATATTTTGATATAGTAACCATGTCGACACATACTCTGACTCTGATAAGAAATTAGTTTCACACCGTTCGGTTGGTGGAGAATAACGGCCTCTGAAAATCTGGCTCGGATCATCGAGGGTAAATAGATGAACTCTGACACTCTGACTCGGGTCACCGAGTTTAAATATATGAATTATGTGGTTTTGTTTTTGACATTAGTTAATTGGTGGACCCGCATGCGCATACTTATTTGTTTGAAAAATTTTGCTTGTTGAAATACTCTGAATTCTGAGTTTTATTTCTGATACTTATTGTACAATATTACACTTAAGCATGTTTTGTGAAATTATTGAGCTTTGTGATCCCTATATTTTTAATGGTTGCTTACTGGGATGTCAAGCTCATAAACATTGATTTTATCCTTTTCAGATCAGAAGTAAGTGTGTGGGGGATAGCTTAGCGGAGACCGTTCAGCGAACACCAGTTGGTTATCATGTAAATAGTCTTTCTGTTGTGAACTTGGATCTGTTAATTGTTTAAGTTTTGAACCTTGTACTTTTAGTTTCCATGTATCATAATTGTGAACCTAGTTATTGTATCCCTTAAATTCTTATGTTCTTGTGATGTTATTACCTTGTTATATCTTATTTTTGTAAGACAGATATTGAGGCATGGTATGTCCATTGGGTCTCGACCTTATGGGTATACGGCCGTTTGTCAATGCCTTGGGCTCGGGGCGTGACAGCACGCATGCACAATTTGTGATATTTGTGATGTAATTTACATATATATTATAATGATTAACAAGCAATGAGGTTGCCATGAAGATTCTATCTCAAGTGATCACTTCATCTTGATTTCCCCATAGAATTCTGGTTAATTGTCTGGCTATAAAAGAAAACAACCATATATGTGTTAATTAGGCTACCGAGTGATTAGGTGGAGATCCCCCAACACAGATTAATTTCCACAGCTGCATTCCAGACAAACGTGAAACACAATACAGATCCTGGCCGGATATATATATATATATATATATATTAACAATCAAAGTGTTTCATCATATATATTTTTCTCATATAATACGCTCGTATAAATTAATATGCTCACAGGTTCCAGCATGTTAGCTTGATGAGGTCCAAAGGTATGCAGTATGGAGATGCTTATAAGTGCATATGTTTTGCTCCTCAGACAATGTTCATGAATCTTGATTCATAAGTAGTAACTCACATTCACTGATTCACCATTCCTGATATATATATATATCTATATATATATGGTAACTGTTATTGATGTTGAATCTTCATGCATGCGTGTCTTAAGTGCTTTTTATGGTTAGTGAATGCAGATTTAATGCCAACCTTTGATTTTGTCTATTGTACTCCACAAAAATTGACTTTAATGTTTCCTTTTGTTGATTGTAGAACTATTTATTATATATTGTCAATCCCAAAATCACTGCCGATCGATAGTCATCCTTGTGAACAACTTTCTTTAATTGAGGCTGGTTGAATTATTAATGAATTACCTCATTCAGATGTATGCTTGACTCTTATCATCTAAACATAAATGTGTTTATTTATATCAAGTTTATGATGTTACTAAAAAAAGGTTTTATATCAGCTATAAAGAAACACCTATCAAATTTCACATGCGCATGCACCTGCAGGTAAAAGTGTTCTTTTGGGCAGCAAGTTGTCGTTGGTCAGTCAGTCCTCATAATATAAATGCCGAAAGTTTAACTGTGGAACCCACTCCTTAATTAGATCCCAGCCCAGCTGCTAAACTTAAACTTAAAATTTAAATTTTAAATACATATGTTTATATTAATATTTCCTATTTGTTTAATATCTTATGTTTTTATGTTGAACCCTATCTATCGTATCCTAGTGATTCTACCTCATCTCCACCTCAAATTGTAAGAAATAAGATTTATAGCAGTGGAAAAAGTCTGTCGCTATAAGCCCCATTTTAGCCCTAATACCACTATAGCGCGGATATCCAATTAGCAACTAAATTCTTGGTCGCTATATGTTTTTTTGCGATAAATATACATTTTTGCCGCTATCCCATCTATTAGGGTTAGAGCTGCACAATTATCTGTAACGATGGAAATATTTGTCACTATAAATTTTATAGCGGTGGAACATTTTGGGCGCTATAAGTTATATAAATGTGTTTAGTATCCTTATAGCGGTGATTAAACACTGACCATGTCGACATAAAACTCTGATAAACTAAGCACTAGCCCTGTCAGTGCTGTCACCGGTGATTAAACACTGACCATGTCGACATAAAACTCTGATAAGGGACTATAGTTTTGGACCATGTCGTTGGTGAAAAATAACAGTTTTTGATAATCTGGCTCTGGTCACCGAGGATAAACAAATGAGCTTTGAAATTTTGGCTTGGGTCACCTGAGTTTAAACAAATGATCTCTGATATTTTGTTTTAGCTATAGTAAATTAGGAGACATATTTTTTAATATCATATAATTTGTATTCCGTTGACTCAGTCTGATTTGTCGAAATATGTTTTGCAAACATTATCTATGTTTTATTATTCATTCATGATTTTGAATATTTGAAACTCTACATGATCCCGATTTTTTTAGTGAGTTACTTATTGGGCTGCCAAGCTCATAATCTGGTTGTTAATTTTTTTTTTTTTTCAGATCAGGAGTATAATAGCTTACTAGGAGTAAACAAGTAGCAAACTTACTTGACCCTTGTGTAGTTTGAGCTCAAATTTCTTTGTTTGTATTGTAAACTCTAATCTTGTATTTTGTAAATTTTGTATATTTAGGACTTTGACTTTTGGAATTTACAGTTATATTAGATTGTATATTTTGTTTTAAGACAAGCTCTGGGTTCTTGCATGGCTACAGGGTCCACACCTTATGGGTATGAGGCTGATTGCCGACGCATCGGGTCCGACAAGCCGAGTTTGGGGCGTGAAATATATATATATATATATATATATATATATATATGTATATATATATATATATATATATGTATATATATGTACTCTAATATTAAGAGTGTCATGTGTTTTGGCCTTTACTACTTTATCTTTGTACTTAAAATAGGTTATAGACCATGTTATATATCCCAACTTACTGTGCGGGGAAATTTTTCATGTGGTCACCGTGTTATGACTGATTTTCATTTTGGTTATTGTGTTTCAATTTCTACCTTATTTGTCATTCGATATTGAATTGTTTTCACCAAGAGATCACTTGGGGTTTTTCGGTCAATTTTAAATGATGTGGCAGTCGGAAATGCCACATCGCTTACTTTATTTTCAGGATTAAGTAAGTTGAGTCAGCATCCGGCTGATGTGCTCTCTCCAGCTATGATGAAAGAAAATATTAAAATAAAACAACGTGGCATTTCCGACTGCCACATCATTTAAAATTGGCCGGAAAACCCCAAACGTTATTCCGATGAAAACAAATCAATATCTAATGACCAAAAAGATACAAATTGAAACACAATGACCAAAATGAAAATCAGCCATAACATGGTGACCACATGAAAAATTACCCTTTATTGTACACATGTCATCTCTTTTCTCATTAATTCTCATCCGATCACTTTCCCCACGTGCATGCATGGCCACACATACTCTCTACTTAAAAAACATATTTTTGTGCATGCTTATGGTTATTATGATATAATTTTTATCAGAAAATCAAACTGTTATTAAAAATATTAAATACTATAATATATTAATGAATATAGTTTACTCTTTTTTTTAAAAAAAATACCTTGACAAAATAGGAATAAAATAATACAAAATAAAACAAAGTTGATAACCGAAATTTTTTTTTTATCACACCAACTAATCAATGGTTAGCTTTGACTATCAATGCTTTCAACCACTGCATGCCAATTTATATGATTCTCCCTCCAACTCCTAATATATATATATATGCTGAATATTAATCCTTATCCAAGATAATTGTATATTAGCGTTGTGTATATATGAACATATATGTATATTCGTTTGCATCTCCTGTTGTGTGTATATAGATCAATGTGTCTGTTTTATATGCTAGCTAGTATGAGTATATATGATGGAGTTGTTAAAATTAACTTACGTACCCTTCTTTAATTTGGAATGGGAAGGTTGCTATAGATGCAGTTGCTTTCCTTCTGAATAATCATCCCTCTTCCAGAAGCTGTGGAAAGGCAGGGATTCAGCCATTGAAAGAGTAAAAATCAATTTTCTCAAAAACTAAATTTTAGGAAAAAAAAGAAGTAAAATAAATTCATCGGCATGACGTGTGTGTCTGGTTTGTTAACCTATGTTAACCTACTAACTACTAATTCTTACTTGATCATCCGGCCGGCCCCCTAATTTGAAACTATGTTACCAACTAGCTAGTTACATATGAAAGAGTGATGATGACTTAATTTCTAATTCTTTTGCTTTTAATTGCTAGCACGTTAAGTCTCGTGAAACATGATTCAAAGCAAAGATTTGATCAGATTAGAAGCAAAGAATATTGAGACTAATTCCTTTTAAACAAATTAACACAACTTCTATTAATTTATGGTTTTCTATCGATTTTTTATAAAAAATAAAATAAAAGTGAATAAATTATTAAAATATATTAAAAGTGAGCCAAGAAATAATTGGTCACATGTGGTATCAATAGTTAATATAATAAAATTTTTAATAAAATTAATAAAATTAATAAAATTATCATTGACTAGTCTATATATATTTAAAAATATAAATAAACAAACAATGACCTGTTGACCTCTATCTCCCTGCCTGGGCGGGATCGAGGCAGGGAAGCGTGCTGGCTTTAATTTAAGGAACGGTTGAGTAACCGCAATATGTACTAGTATACGCAATATGAATGGTGCCCAATGGGAGTTTTTGGGGCATTAATTAATTCTTTATTAATTCATTAAATATGATTAATGCCATTATTTAATTCTCCTTCCAGTGCCCCTCACAATTAATTAATTATTATTAAATGAGGAGGACATTGACCGACCACATACAGTGATACAGATATATCTGTCTATCTCTCTCTCTCTCTAGATATCTCTTGCGCGAGGTTGAGAAATGGCAAATATTTTTCAGCCTGAGCACCAGTACCATTTTTTCCCATGGTTCTTCCTGTTCATGATTGTGCTGTCACTGCTGCCCTGCTCTACGCTTGCAGACGTTGGGACTGCTGCATCTTACGGCCCTCCATACAACCGTAAGTTTCACAACATATATATATATATATATATTCCCATTTTATTCATCAAAGCAGAAGGCCATATATATAATTCTGGCCTCTAATTTGGAACTAATCAATGGATCATGAAATTAGTACTATTGATCATCTATATATATATATATATATATTTATATATAACACACACCCACTGCATGCACCATCATATATGTACACACATGCATACGTGTTAATTTGGTGAGATGGATGAATATATATATATATATCGATCGGGTACAGCAACGGCGTGCTTTAATGGGGACCCTGGTCAGTTCCCGGCGGACAGTTTGTTTGCGGCTGTAGGTGAGGGGATCTGGGACAATGGCGCTGCTTGTGGCCGTGAGTACATAGTTCGGTGCCTGAGCTCAGCTACTCCAGGGGCTTGTCTGGCGGACAGCACCGTGCGGGTACTTGTGCTTGACCGTGGCACCGTGCTGCATTCCAGCCCTTCGGCTAACGACACCACCATAGTCCTCTCCAAACAAGCCTTTCGGAAGATTTCCACCCTCTCTGCTCCAGTCATCAACGTTGAATTTGCAGTGTGAGTTCCATTGTAATTGGAGTACATAATTTCATAAATGTTGCTCTCTTTCTCTCTCTCTCTAGATATATATATATATATTTTTTTCCTTAATTTTTTTGCATAGGTTTCCTCGGACGTTATAAATTAATTGACAATTGCTTTGCTTGCAGGGTATGACATAGACTTTTCATTCAGGGGCCGGCATGTGTAGCGGCAATTTAGCGGTGGATAGCTCTTGGTCTTTGTGCCCGATTCGCTGTATGATCATGTGATCAGTGCTCGAAGTTTGTTTAGAGCTAGCTACTCTCCATGTTGTTAATTCACATGCAAATCCTAGTCAATCAATTATTATATATATATCATTTTTATTTCTCTATTTGCTTTTTGTATGCGTTTTTGTTGAGCTTTACATAAAAGATTGCATGTGAGAGCTGCTGCACAAATGGAAGAATTACATGCGTGATTGAAGGAGAATGAATAAAGAAAGAAGTCCGGCTATCTAAATTTTGACGTTTTGCTATCTTTTAAATAACTCCTGTTGGAAGTCTTGACTTGAGGGTGGGATTTTTTTTAATAAATTAAATGCTTGACGTCTAAATGCTATTTTTGACAATATTTATTAAAAATTGAGAAATCCAAAATTAAGTTTAAGAATGTGTCATTTAAGGAATACCTTACATTACAATTGATTTTTCTGGGTTCCAATTAGAGCTGTCGATTTGGGCCTAACCCGCTAGGTCGGCCCGCCTTACCAATTAAAATAAATCGGTTGGGTTGGTTTTATATAGATCCGTTTGGAGACGGGCCTAAATGGACCAGCCCATGCGGGCTGTGGTTGGAGCGGGACGGGTCGGGCAGCTGGTTTTGGAGGGGGGCTAGCTGTCGCCCTTAATTTATTAAAAAAAATTTAAAATAAAAAATAATTAAATTAATTACAAAGTTAGTGAAGATAAATGCATGCCACTTAATTTATTAAAAAAAATAAAAATAAAAAATTATTAAATTAATTACAAAATTAGTAAAGATAAATGCATGTTTATAGAGGGGCTTCTATGCGAAAAATATTGATTTTTTAAACATTTTTATTTTTTGTGTCAGCGTTCCACTAAGATTCTGAATTTTATGCCTTAAATGCAAGAAATATTTCAGAGAAGAGTGCTACTAGAAAGAGTAGAAAAACACTTGGTTGGGATAACAATATTTTTCACAATAAATAATTATTGGAATTTTTGTCTTATTGAAATATGATTTATTTATTTTTATTAGAAAATAAATTACAAAAATGAGAGGAAAGCACGCAACCAACCTTGTATAATCTGTAATAAAATTTATTGTTATCCAAGCAAATAATTTTATTTTAATAAAAATGGATTAGTCGCACCTTATATGTTAAATAAAAATTATCAATTACGGTAGATAAATTTAAAACAATAATGGTAGATATTTCTAAAATCATCTCTCCAGCTCAAGCCTTAAGATTTACACTTGTTTGAATTTTTCACTCATTTAAATATATTAAACTAAATGGTGAATATCATCTATCTATACATTGACCAGCCCGGCAACTGGATTATACATTTTATACGGACGCTCGGATCATGATTGTTGGTTGCCTCGGGATCGGCGGTTCTTCGTTTCCGAATACTCTCAAGCTCCAGCGCCAACGAAGCGCCAATCCTTGGAAACTCACCGGGCGGCGCGCGCGATCGAGCGATCGATGTTGCGCATCTCCTTTGCCCGTCTTGAACTATATTGATAACAAGGTTATGCCATTAGGATCTCATCATCTTCAATGCCTCTCCGCCGCCATGTCCTTTTCCCGCGCTAACGTAAGGGTAATGGTGCGCATCCCAGCTTCCTTTCTCCCCTTGGCCCTCAAACCAGGTATCAACTCTGATTGCTGTATTTTTCTACAGACACGAAGCCGGAACCCATGGTGCCGGGGCTTCTGCGACCCCCCGCCGTCGGACGGTGGAGGAGGTCGCTTCGGTAGTTTTGTCAGCGGGGATTCGCATATCAGGACCGTGAGTGATGCCAATTTTGTGTACCGCCACGGCTGTAGTGGGAAAGCTTGGGTTCCTCGAGGACCTCCATACCAATCCTTCCAGTCGTGGCCACCGCCGCCAAATTTCGTTCCTTTCCCCCCGCCGCCATTTAGTCAGCCTCCCCCATACTATCGGCCTTTTCCTCCACCCTTCAGGAGGCCAACGCCGCAGCCAAAGCCAGCGGATCACCGTTATTGGGTTTTCTCACAGTCGCAGCCCCCGCCTCAATGTGGTAATTTTCCTTGATGTAAATTCTCTCTGTTTCCCTTTTTATGTTAATTGAATCGATGCCATCTCTAATGGCCCTATGTCAAAACTTCTTGAACTCTAATTCTAGCTTTACGTTGTGGTTATACTTAGAAGTTTGGTTCGTTTTCCTTTCAGTGGGATATTTAGAGGAGAGTGGCCTTGTCAAAGGTCACTGCTCACGTCTTATTGGAGATTTTGAAACCATTACTTTGACCTGCTGCATGATGCATCTATGTCTTATCTGAAGCTTGAAACTAGTGAAACAGGCTGATTGATGTTTCATGATGATTACAGTAGTTGAAGACTTCTATTTTAATGGTGCTAGTGGGTGAACTCAATAAATAACTTTACCTATGAGTGTTCTTCCCAGCAGGGAAAACTATCTGTGTTGTAACTGCCTAAAACTGTATCCCTGCTGTCTGTCCCAAGTCCTTTATGTGATTTGGGTAAATAATTGTCTAATTTTTGCACTGAAACCTGTGAATGCTTATCATAGACTTGTGTGTCCCATCTGTTCATTGACCTACTTCAACAACCTACTCAGGCACCTTCGAAGCTCTGGTGCCATGATACATACTTTGATGAATGTGCCCACCATGAGAGTCTCATTCTTCCATTTATTGGGTCACAACACCCTTACAACCATATTGCTTAAACTATCCTGTTTTGGTGATATATATTTGATTTGTTCTTCTAAAAGAATAAATTATCAAAGAAGCCAACTAAGTTTTTATTTTGTTTATATTCCTTTTTCAGAGAGATTTACAGTGATGTCTTACAATATCCTTGCGGACTATCTTGCAAGAGATCATCGATCCAAACTTTATTTTCACATTCCTCATCGTATTTTGGATTGGGAATGGAGAAAAAGAAGGATATTGTTAGAGTTTGGCTTATGGGCTGCTGACATTATTTGTCTTCAGGTGTTTGTTAAAGTATTTTTAGTTCTCACCGTCTCTCATATACTGTTTGAATGTTTATGTAAGTCACTCCTTTCCTAATACTGGTTTTAGGAGGTTGATCATTTTCATGACCTGGAAGAGGAGCTAGCGCGTCGAGGCTATACTGGTATTTGGAAGGTTTTTGTCTTTTTCTCCTTTTTAAACACTTTTGAGCTGATAAACTTGTTAAATAGTCTGTGATAAGTGATGAAGCCTGATCTTTCTTTAGTTCAATTAGTAGGGGCATGGAAAGAATCTGGTGACTTATTATGTTTTTGCATCATTTCTCCACTTTGTCAGTCTCATTTGGATGGGTAGGCTTCCATTCTTACACATATATTAAATTTCTTTTTCCCCCAAAGGTTTTGTGCGATGCTTTTAACAGTATCAACTATTATCCTGCTTTGTTAAACCATTGAAAATTTGAAATAACTTTATGGCAATTGTTAAAATACATTATTGTCATGTTTGTTTTTGAGAAGCTAAAATATTCTGCTTGTTTTTTTTTTCTCTACGTTTACTTGAATCACACAGATGCGCACTGGCATGGCTGTTGATGGATGTGCAGTTTTCTGGCAGACAAATAGGTATGACTTCTTATCTTGGTAATGCATCTCCAATTGTTTATTGTTATAGTTCTTGATGTATGCTGGAAATGACTTTTTGCAATAATTTATTCAGGTTTCAGTTGCGGCATGAGGAGAACATTGAGTACTGTAAGCTTGGACTTCGTGATAATGTTGCCCAAATTCTTGTCTTGGAGGTATTTAGCCCACAGCTTTTTTTTTTTGGTTCTCATCAATTTGCTTCATACATTTCTCATTAGATAACATTGCACTGTGTCATTTAAAATATGGGGGCATTCTTTTCTTTTGCCAGTCCAAGAGTCAAAACCTGATGGGAAGTTCAGCAAATTCTTTACCTGGAAGGTACTTTTCAAATTCTGTGAAAATTATTTTTTGTTTTGGTACAACTTCTGGTTTCCATTGTCCAAAAGTCAGTCTTGAGTTTACCATGCTTGGAAGCTAAATTTAATGTACATATGTATTTGCATATATTGAGGAGGATTGTCTCATGTTTGAATAGAATGTAGTGATTTCTCTAGGTTTTATGTTTCTTTTAGTTTTGATCTTATGGTCTTTTCCATTTGGAATTGTATTTGGCATGCAGATTTAGTTACATGATAGTCTATCCAAGTAGCTGGTTGAATAATTCAGAGTACCATATACTTACTTGAATCTCTAAGAGTGAGTCATATCTGCAGCTCTAATCACTTAGGTGGCACTAACCTGGTTGTCATATGCAACATCCACGTTCTTTACAATCCGAAAAGAGGAGAAATCAAAATTGGGCAGGTACACAGTCCTTGGTGGATTCAAATGCCCGATCTTCTTTTATCTACGCCATTCTTCTTTTTCCCTTATTTATTCTGGGATTTAACTGTAAGATAAGCATTTGCCTCTGAATAGATTAATGATGGGTGTTTTCTGATTAATTCTGGCCATCTCATCAGGCAGTATATACATATGCAGATAATTTTTCCTATTGTTTAGTTATGCAATAGTTGCCACAATCTTCTTTGAGGTGCAAGGCTTTATTTTATTTAATTTCCAATTCTAAATACAGTTGCTTTGACCAGAAAATATCTATATGTTTTCTTGGTGACCAACACTTTTTGTATTTTTGAAATATCTTTAACAAGAGTTTCCTTATTTCTAATCATTTTTTATCTAACTGATAACCTACCTGACTTTGGTGAGAAATTAGATCCCTAATGATGATCAAACCAGAAATCCGAACATTGTGCACATATTATCCTTGAACTGGTTCTAACCTTAGATGTTTCTTTGTTTAGTTACCTGAATTGTTTTGTGCTAGATTATTTAAGGAATCTATCAGGATAGCACTTGGTTTAGATATGGTTAAAATGTGTATGGCATTATTAGAAGTGCAGGATTAATAAAAAAATTTCAAATATTAGATTTAAGGGAAAACTTTTATCTAATTGACAAATTTTGATTTAATTAATGCCAAAAAATTTATATCTTTTAAGATGTAAGATTTGTACTTATAAAGAATAATGAGCATTTATTAATATTTAATATTTTTAAAAATTTAATTATTAAACATATATAGTTTTTTTTATCTCTTACAAAAGGAGAAAAAGGGTTTGTATGGTGTTTGGCTAGGGAATAAGTACTATTCCCCAACCAAATAAACCTATAGTCTCACATTGGTTAATTTGGTAAATATAGATTAGTTTGGATAATATGTTTGTTTTGCATCTAACATGGTACAAAGTTTAATTTGGGTTGTTTGCAATGTCATTAGTAAAAATATAGTAACACACTTCAAAGGGGGCAATTAAAGTAATTAATAGTCTCATGTCGATTACTTTGGTAAATATAGATTTGAATATATATAGGCCTAGGTCTCATCCTAGCAGTTTAAGGTTTTTGAGTTTAATCAGGCTTTTATAATATTTTGTATTGACATCTAATAGGCATGAGTTCATTGTTTGTAATTTTTGTCTAGTTATTGAATTATCTTAGTTGTATCTCAATTTCTTAAGTTGTAATTTTTTTTAATTTCTTTTATGTCATGTATTTTCAGCTTAGATAGGTTGCCTAATTAGACTATGAAAGCACAGTTCAATTACCACATATTTACTTCAGCTTCTGAACAGGTCAGGATGCTCCTTGATAAAGCTTATGCTGTTTCTAGACACTGGAATAATGCTCCTGTTGTTATTTGTGGTGATTTCAATTGTACACCCAAGGTAGGTTTTGCTTTCCTGATGGCACCTGTATTTCTATTGGCTGATTGGAGGCAGATTCTAGTTTAGTTAGATTTCCATATGATATAATAAACTCGATGATGATTTGTGGTGCACTTATTTTTTATTATTTTCTCAATCATGAAACTTTTTCCCTTTCACCTTTCTTCTTGTCATTCCTGTGTATTATACTGACACAATTTTTTTAATTTTGGCAGAGCTCACTGTACAATTATATTTTAGAACAAAAGGTATAAAAATATCTCCTTGGGTTTGTATAGCCATAGTTTATCTCAACATTTTTCACTGTAGAATCTTCATCCATTACATTTTGCAGTTAAGTTTGTCGGGACTTGCTCGGAATCAGGTGTCAGGCCAGCTCTCCGCAAACTTATTGTATACACCGCGATCATATTCTGCTCCTAACATGTATAGGTTTTATCTATACCCATATCTTTGTTTTTTAAGCTTTTGATTTTATAAGTTCGCTTTTACAATTCTGAATGAAGTAAGACGTTAAAACAAAAGTAATGAGTCTTGAGAAATGACATGATTGCAGTGCTCAAGCTCCAGCAAATTGCTCTAGTACATTGACAAGTAGTGGAGGCCGAGGCAGTAACTACCCAAACACCGACCACCAGAACAATTCTGATAATTGTCTGAGAGATACATCTTCAAGAGCAGAACCCATCCAAGCTTCAACTCAGCTGGTAGACATGTCTGGGGGGCCTTCGTCTGACAACCAGTGCATCAATGATATAAGCAAGGTTTTTGATGCTAAAGCTTTGCATGGGCTTGGTGATCCACAAGGTGAAAATATTCGAAGTTCCAACCAGCCAAGCAAGACCCCCACCATTGTAGAAACTAATGTGCAACAGCCTCATGTGCAGACAGTTTCTGGTCGCAATGGACCATTTTCTGGAGAGTTACATCAAAATGGTAGTGTTACTGATCCTGTTCGCTCTATTCGAAATATGCCAAATGTACATTTTCCTCCAGCAAAATCTGCTATATATGACAAATTGATAGAAGATAGTCTGGACTCGAAGTCATCCTGTAAGGATGCTGTGTTGTCTCAGGGTTTATCAGATTCATCACTGGATGTGTTAGATGGAAATCTAATATTAGGACTTTCTTTGAAGCAAGTTGGAGAGTTGAAGATTCAGGATGCAACTCCTGATGGTGGAAAGGGAACTGCAGGCCTGTTGGGGGAAACTTCAGCATTTATTACAGCATGTGCTACTTCAAAGGATAATAATTCCCATCAGAAGTCTATACAACCAATTGATAAAGATGAAAATCAGGCCTCAGAGGAATCTGTACATGAAGGTGTATTTAGTAGGAGCAAATCAGAAAAGCATATTGGTGTTTGTCATGGTGACAGTGTGATGGTTGATCTATGCATGTCAGAGGAGAGTTCTGATCCCAATTTTATTAAGGAGCTGCTTGGGAATGAGGATGAGCCTGCATTTAGTGATAATATATATTCAGAACAATCTCATTCATCTCCAATTGTTGATGAATGTGAAAGAATGGGTGTTTTGGGTGTATCACGTCAGATTGTAGAATCTAATGAACTGCATAAGTCTGAGTCAGATGCATCACACATGGAGAATCAGAAGGATACTACGCCTATGACAGTTCCACCATACTGTGACTTGTCATATGACCCTTTCCTCTGGACTCCAATGGAAATTGAAACTGCTTCAGGAAATGCAGAGCGTGATTTTGTTGAACATAATTTGAGGTTGCGAAGTGCATACCGAGATGTCAAGGTAGAAATCCTGTCCAGTTATTGTCATTTCATTGTTCATCTGTAATTTTTTTGGCTTTCATATTGCGAAATTAAGGACCCATTATAGGTTTGATAATTACGTTTTTGCATCCATTTATGACTATTTTTATTTTATTTAGTTTTTAATTATGCTAAAATGTTTCTGTTCAAAATGTGTTACCATGCTAGAATGTTTCTTTTCCAAATTATGTGGTGAAGATGTGTGTTACTTGAACACATTTGATTTCCTCCGCTCTAGTGGTTCTTCTGCATTATATTTAATGCAATATGGCCCAGAATTTGCAGTCACATTATGACCTCTTTAAAGCACGCTGCACTTGGTACTCCAGCAACATCAAACTCCAACTGCCAAATTGCATCCCTCAACTCTGTCAATTTTATGTCTTTGGATGGAAATTTCTTGTCATTTTACCAAAGTCTTTATTCCTATCATATTCTTCTTTGCAGGATTATGCTGGAACCAAGGACATGAGCGGGGAACCTCAAGTTACCAGTTACCATAGACAGTTTATGGGCACAGTTGACTATATATGGTTAGTGGTGAAGTCAATCTTATTTGTAGTTTACTTATGGATAGATATACGATTCTCTCCTCCGTCTTCACTTTATAGTTTATGATGCGTTTCACAGTCTCCTACCTCATTATAATTTTTTTTTTCAAAAATCAGGCTTCGGCAATTGAATCCTTTTGCTTTTCTCTTTTAACTATTTTCATGTTGAGAAAATGCTTTGATTACTTTAATGTATTTGTTTTTATACATGTAGCAAGCAGAAATCAAGAATTAGAGGGGGTTAGAGGAGCTAGATTATGAGTTATTGACGCCAGACAGTTTGATTTGTGGTTTTATTTGGTTGGCATACATTGTTTGTTTTGTCTCCGAAAGTACATAGTCTGCTCATTTTTGGTTTATTACATTCATGTTCTGTAGTGTTTATAAAATACTCATTAAAGGCCACCATAATAACCTTTAGAGGAAATCCTTCAATCTAGGTACTCTGAAGGTCTCCAGATTGTCAAAGTTCTTGATACAATCCCAAAGCATGTTTTGCAACGAACTCCTGGTTTTCCAACTCAGGTATCTTCATTCTTTACTTTCTTTATTCTTGTTCATAATTGTCTAATATTAATATTGACCAGTAGAGCCAACCCTTCTGTTTTTTAGATTTTCTCTTGCCAAGTGCTCTCATATTAATGAGATTAATATATATATATATATATATAATC
Source organism: Dioscorea cayenensis subsp. rotundata (assembly GCF_009730915.1). NCBI lineage: Eukaryota > Viridiplantae > Streptophyta > Magnoliopsida > Dioscoreales > Dioscoreaceae > Dioscorea > Dioscorea cayenensis. The sequence continues at coordinate 1,172,016 of NC_052496.1, read as the reverse complement.
ATGTCACCTTGCCTTGTAGAAATGGGGAAGCGACCATCTTGCTCTGGTTTGTCAACTTGCATTCCTAGCACCTCCTCGAGCTAGTAGATTGTGTCAGGATGTCAACATAAGCCAGACGCCCACATAGTGCTGCATTGAATTAGCTGTGGTCTGGTCTACAAAATTTATAATATAAAATATATTGTATGCAATCTTGTCCGTTGGTAATGGAATATTTATTTATATCAATTACTAGATGGGGCCGGTTGGAACTTTTATTCGTGCGTCATCTATATATGGAGGGGATTTGGATGATATGTTTTGGCCCTTTTGGGTGGGCTTCTTTGGAGTAAATTGATATGCTATTTTAGCTCACCGTACACTTGTTGTATTTTCACTGGCCTGAGGTGCTGCAGGCCTAGAGTACAGCGATTTCACTAGATTGATTAGCTGTGTTTATTTAGTTTGAACTGTAAATTTGGGAGTTTGGATGGGATATTCAATTCCGAACTTGTAATTACAAGTTGGACTATCATGCATCCTTGAGTGCATCGCTGATCACATTTCCAAAATGGTACTGATGATGACAAACAGCTCCACTCCAGGTTATGAATGAATTATTTGTAATTGACACCATATATTATATATATATAGGGCATGCAATTAAAGAAGAGATCGATCATACTGCAGCAGGAGGAGGAGCAGCAGGAGGATGGTGTGAGAATTGTTGCATGAACATGGTTATGTTCTCGTACGATGATCCCCCTTGTTCCATTGCCTTCTTGGCCGTCACTGAAACTTGCCTCGCTCGCTCCCTCCTCTGTGCTCCTTCTTCGCCACCATCCATCAAACTCCTCATGGCCTTCTCTACGCCATCTCTCGTCACATAAACATGAGAGGTTTCCAGACCCCAGGTGACTGGAACATCAACTCCTACTGGCACTCCAGTTCTCAGCACTTCCACAATGAACCTCTCATTAAGGAACTGATCAGCAAAATGCGGCCATGTTATCACAGGCAAGCCCATGGAGATGGCCTCCATCAATGAATTCCAACCACAATGCGTCACAAATCCTCCAATGGCCGGGTGAGACAGTATCATCATCTGGGGCGCCCATCCCCTGATGATTAGACCTTTGGTCTTCACCCTCTCCTCAAAACCCCCGGCCTCTCCCAACCACTCGGTCATCTCCCGGCACAGCTCCACCTCTTTGATCACCCAGATGAACGCCTGTTGCGAGGCCTCCAACCCCAACCCCACCTCCATGAGCTGCGAAGGCGACGTGAACGTCAGGCTACCAAAGCTGACATACACGACCGTTCTGGGCTTCATGGAGTCAAGCCATCTCATGCACTTGTTCTCATCGATGGCAGCATCATTCCCTCTTGCTGTCATATGATTGACGTCCTTGTTGCAAAGCGAGAAAGGACCCAGAGTCCATACCTTATTTCCCATGGCTTTCTGGTAGTTCTCCACGTACCATGGCTCCAACTCACGGAAGGTGTTCACCACCACTCCTTCCGCTGCTTTATCAGCAGCTCTGATCTCCTCCCGGAGTTTCACCCACAGATCCCCGTAGAAGAAACCAGGCGCCTGCTCCTGGGTCACTTCAATCCTATCCTGCAGGCCTGGCACCAAGAAAGGCTCCCTCTCGCTTGTTATGGTGTCAAACACATTGTGAGAAGCGATGTTGTGTGTGCACAAGAGAGTGAAGCAGCAAATGCTGAAGAAAGTGAACCGTGGGATCTGGAGGCTGCGTGCTACGTCCCACGTCCAAGGATGGCATGAGTCGGATATTATGCAGCTTGGGTAGTGTTTGTGCTCTCGTAGGTACGTTTCCAGTGGTTGTCTCATGAGGCTGGTGGCCTTAAAGAAGTTGACCGCGAGGGCCGCTGAGGCTATGACGTCGATGTTCTCACAACCCTCAGGGAGGCCGGCTTCTTTGCATGGGAATGGCAATGACACCAACCGGATTGCCAGTCCTGACCTATTAAACCGATCCATTGTGGTCTTCAATCTCGTCGCGTTCAAGGGTGTGGTTATGAGAGTAACCAGCACGCCGCCTCCGCGACCCGCTATCAGCTGCGCCAGCTCAACCATGGGGATCATGTGTCCCTGGGCCATCAGCGGAACCAGAACGAAGTGAGGTTTCATGAGCTGGGTGCTTGCATGCCCATTATTAACAACACTACTACTCTTCCTCACTTCGTTGTTGATCATTAATCTCTTTCAAGCTGGGCCTTTGGATATATATTACGTACGAGTGTAAGATACGGAGTGCAATCAATCATATATAAGCATTTATATATATATATATATATATATGGGGAGATTTCCAAGAGAATAATTTGATTCTTTGGTAAAATGGGTGCTTGATGCTTTGGCCAGCGCTGCTGTTGCCTTATTGTTGTTTCCTTCTATGTGAATTCTGACGATGTGGACAACAATTGGGCCGGGGAAAAATTGCAAGTAATTGCTTCTAGCTAGAAAGCTGCTTTGTGCATGCAGACATGCTTCTTTTCCTATATATATATATATATATATATATATATATAAGCAGTATTCTTGTTTTTGACGTACAGGTTAATTTGGAGCATCGTTCTGGTTAAAAAGTTCATGCACTTTTGGCTCCTCAAAGTTAAGTTAGGAAATTAGATAGATGGACGCTGCAGATGGTTCTAGAGGATGAGAAACCGAGAAGATGATAAAGGTGATCAATCACGGGAACTGATTTAATTAGTCTCTATCCATACATGCTGCGGTGTTTCATATATAGCTACTACGTGTAGCTAGTACGATGGGATAGAAATTGAAAAGACTCATGGTTTTGCTTTGTTTGTGCTGGCGGGCTTAACCGCTTAATTAAGTCGGCCATTATTCTGATTCCCTTCGTGACCTAAGCTTGATGAATGACCAACAAGGGAAATCTAAAGAGTTGTTTGATTTGGTTCTTCTAGTTCTAGATATATAGTTAGATGCTGCTCCCGGCCTTCTCTCATTATATATAGAGTTACCCTTTTAACATCTTAATTAATTTCTTTTCTAGGGGATAAAACATGCTTAATTAATTGCAATATTACAAAAATAACTCGTTAAGGTAACATCCATGGTGTCATAAGTATGCATTGATTAGTGCCAAGCTCTTTTTTTTTTTTTGGGGAAAGAGCTCAGATAGAGCTAATTTTATTAGAAACAAAAGAGGATTACAAAGAGTTTAATACAACCAAAAGATGGAGGAAGAAGAAAGCTAGAGCAGCAAACCAGAGAAAATGAACAAAGATTACAAAAACTAAAACAAAAACTAGAATGTAAAGCCAAAATCAGAGAATAACTTCATTAACCATCGGGGCAAATCCCGGCCGGACAGGAAGAGATTAAGGTTGCAATTGATGGAGCCGACGCCAGCAAGAGCGAGTGCGGGTCCATTCCAACGACTAGGAATGGCCACCAAAGAGGGATTACCAGCAGCTTGGAGAAGATGAGAAGTATCCAAGATCGCAGGAGCAGCACGCCAAGAAACGGGATTGCTGGCCACTGATAAGATCAGAGAGATGCCGGGGTTGCAGTGGAGAATACGACGAATGTTCATCTGACGATCAATGGAAGCACGGACAGCAATCCCCAAAGCCATGATCCCAGCTGCACTGCAAGACTCAGCAGGAAACAAGCCACAACCTGCAAAATAAACAACATTAGAATGGTTGGAGACAAAGAAACCCAGTTTACCTGTCTTAGAAATGTCGTTCCAGGTGTGAGCATAAAACAGGAATAGGCCATCTGCAGTGGAGAAATTATTCAGCAGAAGACGCTGACCCAGAAGTCCAGAGTTTTGCTGAGAGAAGTCTTTAACATGGGCAACAACACGAAGAGCAATATTAGAGAAGTTTGGAGCAATGTTATGAAAGATAGCATCACATCTAGCCTTCCAAATGAACCACACAGTGGCAGCGATAACAGATATTGTATGCATAGAGTAATTACACTCAGTAATCCAATAACCAGCAGAAATAGAATCAGTAAAGGATACATTGATATTAAGAATACGATTAATGGAACTCCAGCAAATATGGGCATAGCAACAGTCCTTGAATAAATGATCAATAGATTCAGATTGGATATTGCAGAAAACACATAATGTTCTGGGGCCAAGATTAATGCTACTGAGAAAATCAGTAGTAGAAACTCTGCCATGAAGCAACAGCCAAATGAAATGCTTAACTCGGGGGTAACCATAATCTTCCACATCTTAATCCAACCATCCCAAACAGAGTTAGGATCAGAACAATGATTAGTGCCAAGCTCTACCACAGCTTCCAAAAGCGACAAGACAACAGGATGAATATATGGGTTGATGCTTGGCAGGCTAACTAATCAGAAACTAATCATCCTGCTTAATTTATTTGCAAATTTTCCTGGAGGGTTGATGGGAGCCTCCCCTGCAATTAATGTGACAACGCCACAAAATTTATCCTTTTACAAATCACTTAAATAAATCTCCTTCTTTGCATGCATAATCAATAAATCCACAAATATTCATTATATAGATTGTGTTTTTATGGTTTTACGTTGCTGCATTAGAAGAATTAATATTTTTTTTTTTTCAACTTAAAACATTAAGACTCAATAACTTGTGCAAATTTATTAAAAAAAAAAAATTATACTTTGAGTGTTTCAAAATTCATTGAGATCAAATTAATGGAGTCCCACTTCCACTTGTGCTGAATCAATTTATCTTTAAATGGGATGGCCTCTTGTGAGTATTTTTTTTTTAATTATTATTTTTTATTTTTATTCACCACATGTGGAACTGTATTATGCTATACCAATGTTGGTGAAGCATTGGTTCATTGAATTAAGGCTAGATAGTTGACGTAATATTTGTAGAAGTAGTTTGTTGATGTCTTTTTGATGTTTCATTTCATTCTGTAAAGATATGCTTTGAATTTTAATAAGTAATAAATAAGATATTAAAAAAAAAATAATTGCCAAAGAATAGTATAAATGTATTTTGTTTTTTTAACTATAACAAGTGAAATATTCTATTCAGTAAAATTTTAAAAAAAAACTTTGATAAATAAAAATCAACAAACAAGAAATGATAATATTATTATTAAAGGATATTTCAGTAAAAAAAGCCGAAGTTAAAATGGGCCAATTATGCAAATCACACAAGGAATTATGGGCTCAATCCAGCGAAAGTCTTGTTAAGATCCAATCGGGCCCATTCTTGTACATCAGCAGTTAAGTTGAGGCCTTGGTGGTCTCTCCGGCTCCTGCGCAGAGCGTCTCCTTCCTTCGTTCTTGCTATTGCCTACTGCCTACTGTCTACTGCTGTGCTGTGATCGTGATCACCTTTTTTTTTTTTAGGTAATATCTCTTTATTATTTCCATTTTTCTACTCATTTTCCCGCCCGTATTTCTAGGGTTTGTCTCGCCATATGTCCTTGTCTTCGATTAGGGTTTCTCGTTTCCGCTTCGATTCGGCTTGCCTAGACGAGACGATGTTCCCCACTTGGCTATTCCGATTCCTAATGTATCGCCATACCTGAATATCCTAGCTCTCGTTCCTTTCTTCCATCGCGACACTCAAGAGTACTTGGAGATTGTTGTAGTTTTTAAAGTTATTCTAGCACTGGTCTCCTCTTTCGTCAGATTTAGGGTTTTGGACTTTCTTGAAGTCTTTCCCCGAATTCGAACACACCTAACAGTGGCTGGTGCGTTTTCTTGTCTTCCAGGTCTTGGATGGTGTTGTGTTTCTCCTTCGACGATGTATATAAAGAAGGTAATTCACTGTTGCTCATCATGCTTCTTTTTTCCTTGCAGAGATAGATTTTGCAGTTTTGTTTTTGACATCTTTTATCTTTCTATTGATTTATCGTCAGGTTATCATCGAAGGGTTCAAAAGCTACAAAGAGGAAGTTTCCACTGATCCTTTCAGCCCTAAAGTTAACTGTGTTGGTAGTATAACTATTCGAGCCTAGTACTCAGATTGTTTTTTTTTTATTTTTTATTTATTTTTATTACAGTTCAATGTGAGATTCTTTACTCCTGCAAGGGTTGATAGAGTTATCTGATAGTTTTTTAGAGAGTGGATTTTGAGAATTCTCTATATCTGCTTAATTGTTAAGATGATGAATATCCACACATGCCTGCATGTTTAATGTGGTTTGTCGCATTTCAAGTTTTAGAGAGAGAGGGAGAAGGAAAAAAAAAAACAATCTTGGAAGACTCTGTGCATTCTATTTGTCGTACTCGGCAATATTATTTGCATCATTTTCTTGACAAACCGCATTAGGCAAGCATATCTAGTTACATAATAATACTTCTTGATTTCTATATAGTTAGCCCCAAAAACTCTGTTATCATTGCACATACTACCTTAACTAAATAGCTGCAATGGATAATAATTACATTTATCTACTTTTAATATTTTCCATGTTTGAAGCAAAAAATTATCAGAATTTTACATTTCTGTTTACTGATTATTTCATTCATATCAAATCCTCTTTGTATTGATGTGAATTTCGTTCTTCCAGTTGGTGCCAATGGTTCTGGAAAGACAAATTTTTTCCATGGTAAATTCATTTTTCCGATGTTTTTAGTGTTGTTTTTTTTCCTTCATATTTTTGCAAGAGGCTCTTCACTTGGCTAGTTCTTTTTTCGTTTCGAAATGAAATTGCCTTCTATCAGCCATACGATTTGTACTTAGTGATCTCTTCCAGAACTTGCGCAGTGAAGATAGGCATGCCCTTCTCCATGTACGTCATCTTACCTATTTCTGTTTTTTCCTCACCTGTCAACTATCATCCTACAAGATGGCTCATGTTGATGTCCTTTTTTGGCTTGGGATCTGACAGGAAGGTGCTGGTCATCAAGTTGTTTCAGCTTTTGTAGAAATTGTCTTTGACAACTCTGACAACCGAATCCCTGTATGTCTTCCATTCTCTTTGTAAAATTTGCATGCATAGAGGAACTTTGGGATGAGGTGTTGTCTAAGTTGGACAGTTGCTCAACATGACCTTGCACTTCTTCCAGGTTGATAAGGAGGAGGTAAGGTTGCGGCGAACAATTGGTTTGAAAAAGGACGAATATTTCCTAGACGCCAAGCATGTTACGTATGTTGTGTCATTCAGACAGCACGATATTCTTTAACATTTTTTGTAATCTTCTCTATATTTTGACAAAGCGTTCAATTTGTGACTAGTAAAACAGAAGTGATGAATCTGCTCGAGAGTGCTGGTTTCTCTCGTTCCAATCCATATTATGTTGTTCAGCAGGGCAAGGTATTATAGTCTATTGCTGATTGTATCTAGTTCTCTCTGTCTTTCCCTCCCGCTTTTCTAGAATGGCCATACACCAAATGCTTTGCTAATTTTCCATACGTCTTTGTGATGCAATTTAATTTGGAAACATAATAAGATGAAGTAATTACCTTTCCTTATGTAATTTGACAAACCTGTCTTTGCAACCTTGCTTGTAATCCTTATAAAAGTCTTGGTTGCCACATTTTCCAGATAGCTTCTCTTACCTTAATGAAAGATTCTGAGCGTCTAGATCTGCTGAAGGAGATTGGTGGCACCCGTGTGTATGAGGAGAGGAGGCGTGAGAGCTTGAAAATAATGCAAGAGACTGGTAAGTTTACTTTTGTATGTTGATCTTTAGCTGTTTGCTCATTTTTGGTTGGTTGTCTGGCTAGACGCTTTCTCTTTTCTTATCAGGTAATAAGAGGAAGCAGATTGATCAGGTTGTTCATTATTTAGAGGAGAGGTTACGAGAACTTGATGAAGAAAAAGAAGAATTGAGGAAATATCAGCAGCTTGACAAGCAACGGAGGTCATTAGAGTACACTATTTTCGACAAAGAACTCCAAGTTGCTAGACAGAACTTAAATGAGGTCAGTTCTCTGTTAATGTCTGGTGGCCAAAAGATAATGAACATCCTGGCACTATTGGATATATTGTGGGGCTTATAGTTGCAGAAGTGGATTTTTTTCTGTTTTTGTAGAGTCATGGCACGTAATTATGGGTGTTCTTGGCAAATGCAAGTGTTTGGCTGGTTTTGTTCGAACTCCATGGCTGCAGGAATCTTATGCAATGTGCTGCATTTTCAAAATTTTCATGATCATATTAAGATTGCCCCTAAAAAAATTATAAACTATTATTGATCACTTACTGACCTAATTTGTTGTTGATCTTCAAGTTTTCCTGTTTAGTGAATATTCATTGTGTTTCCCATGGAAACCATATAATGCCCAATGGAAAGCCCAGAAGGGCATTTCACTATGTTATCCTAGTTTCTGTCGCATGTCCGTAATATTCCCTCAAAAACAAATGTTTTCCTTGTTTTTAACTGTCTTCTTGGGTCGTGTATTTATGTTATATTGTATCTGATAATTACAAAAATTGTGGCTATTTCTGTTTAATAGGTTGAAGAGTTTCGGAAGAAGATTTCTGAGAACTCAACTAGCATGCATAACAAAGCCCTCGATGTCCATGAAAAATTCAAGTTGGTAGAAAAGGAACTCAAAGTTCTAACTAAAGACATTCAAGCCCTGAACAAAGAGAAAGAGGTGATAGAAAAGAAGCGAACTGAAGCACTTAAGACGCATGCTCAGGTTGAGCTTGATGTGAAAGACCTAGAACTGAGAATTTCTGCAGATGCCAGAACTGAGGTTTGCATTGTGCCAAATCTATATCTATTAATGAGCCTTGTATTGTTGTGTTTTTATTTTCTGAACAAGAGCACATTCCTGTTAATGTAATTTTCTAGGAAGAAGCTAAAAGTCAGTTGAAGAATCTGCTGGATGAAATCACACAATCTAATAGTGAACTGAGCAGAATTAGATTATTACATGAATCAAAAGTGGCGGAAGAGGAGAAAATTACCAAAGGGTACTTTTTGGAGTTATTTAGAATGTTAATGTTGAGGACTTGAGCTGGAAATTTGTTGTCAAAATCATTGCTGACTTGTTAATTTTGTGAATCTTAGAATCATGGAGCGTGAGAAGAAACTGAGCGTTCTATACCAGAAGCAAGGTCGCGCAACCCAGTTCGAAAGTAAAGCTGACAGGGATTCGTGGCTTCAAACTGAAATCGATGATCTTGAACGTGTTTGTTCATCAAATGAAGCACAGGTATGTGAAGCCTTTTCTGCTAGTGGGAAATCTTCATGATACTTGATGGAAATATCAAATGTTAAAGAAGACCTTCAACTGAAATTTATCTTGTGTCAAAAAGGTTATATTATGTTATGCATCTGTAATTAGATCAATATCAGGCTTGTGGGCAAATAATAGCTTCAATTGTTTGAAATTAATTTTATGGGTCCTGATCATCCACTATTTTCCCATGTTTGGTGCCATCCAACTTTGAATGCATCACTGGCGAGCCAATGCATAATGTGTCATCTTGATCAACACCAATGGTTCTGTGTATTTTTTTTGCCAGAAAAGGAAGCTTGAGGAAGAATCTCAGCAGCTCAAAGATGAGGAGAGTAGATTGAAGACACTGATAAATAATCGAGAAACTGAAAAGGAGAAGCTTATGATGGAGATTTCTGTAGTTCAAGAACGTTTCGATAATCTAAGGAAAGAAAGGGATAAGCTACAAGATACTCGAAAGTACGACGTTAAGGAATTGTTGGTTTTTAATTCTGAGAGATTATCTCTTGATATTCTAGTATAAATTTTTTATGTTGATGACTAAATATATTTAGGTCTCTGTGGAAAAATGAGGGGGAGCTTTCTGCTGAAATTGACAGGCTAAAATCAGATCGAGTAAAAGCACTCAAGAGCTTGGATCATGCTACACCCGGTGTAAGTTGTTAATTATGTTGCCCATGCTTTATAACTACCGGCAGAAATTTCGTATCTGTACGGGCCCATATGCTATGTGCATCATTGTGAAACTATTTTTAAATTGATGTACCTGCATTGAACTTATGCTTGGCTGTGGTAATTGAGGTTCATTGGGATCAAATTGCTTCATTGTTTACTGGTAGCATGTGTTTCCCTGGTTCCTTCTGATGTGTGTGTTTTTTTCTTTTTCTTTTTTCTTTGTGTGTGCGCACGCACTAAGTGTTTATATTCTATTGTTGAAATTTTTATCAGATTGGGTGACTAATTTCATGTGTCTGATCTAGATTATGCATCATTGAGGTAGAACATGCGTGTTGGTGCATCTGGTTCCATTACCCAGTCTGAATAAAATCTTATCAGTAATTAGTGAATCTGGTTCCACTACCCATTCTGAATATATCTGCCATCTGTCTTTTTTATTTTCAGTCATTATTTGTTGAAGAATTGAATCGTTTTTGGCGCATCTTGTGTTTTCTCTGATGATGTTGATTTTATTCTCTGTCCTGATTAGGATATTCGGAGAGGATTGAGTTCTGTTGATAGGATTGTAAAGGACCACAAAATTAAAGGTGTACATGGCTCAATATTGCAGCTAATTGATTGTGAGGAAAAGTTCTTCACTGCTGTTGAAGTTACAGCTGGAAATAGGTGTGTGGATCCAACTCTAAAACAGTCCGTTACCATATTAATTTATTTCCTGGATACATATTTTTACCATCATTTCATCCTAATTTACACATCCAGCCTATTTCACGTGGTTGTTGACAATGACGATATATCAACAAGAATAATCAGATACCTGACTGCTGAAAAAGGTGGGCGTGTAACTTTCATACCACTGAGCAAAGTGAAAGTTCCTCATGTAACTTATCCGCAAAACCCTGATGTGGTACCCCTGTTGAAAAGGTTGAAATTTAAAACAGAAGATGCTCTTGCTTTTCAACAGGTTTGTTGTGTACCCAACCTTTCTTTTTCAAGTTAATATGAAGTGCATTTATCTATTACTCTATTTCGTTGAATACATTACTTGAAGTCCTTTCTCATCCATCTATTTCTGCTGCAAATTGATGAGCCAAATTTGGGCATATCCATCCTGTGACTAGCAAAGGCAACCGCTTGCTATTATTGAGTAGTTAAATTAATTCATCCTTATGGTTCCTTTTTATATCTGCACACATTTGATCACTTTATTACAATCTGAAAGTAAACCTCATAATTTCAAGTTGATGTAAGCAGCTATTAGTTGCTCTGGTTTGTAAGTTTCTTTTACATTGTACACTCATTATGCATTCTGATCTTGTTAGTAGGTTTTTGGTAGAACCGTTATTTGCAGAGATTTGGATGTAGCCACAACTGTTGCTAGAGGTGGTGGCCTTGATTGTATCACGCTGGAAGGTGTGATATCAAACTCTTTTTTTAATGGTATTTTGTGTTAAATCTAAAGACTGACTGTGGTTATATATCTATCAGGTGATCAAGTAAACAAAAAAGGTGGCATGACAGGTGGATATTATGATTTTAGACGTTCCAAACTTAAATATATGAAAGTAATTAAGCAAAATGGAGTTTATATCGAGACAAAGTCGGAGGAGTTAAATGATATAGGAAACAAGCTCAAAGATATCCTGAGAAAGCTTTCTTTTATTGGTTATTTAAATTTAACTTTTATTCTGTTATACTTCTTTTCCATATTCATGGCAACCTGTAGTTCCCCTTTTTTCCTCCTATTATAAGCTTTTGACAATTCTAAATAAAAGGGTTGCGTCTTCTCTAATTAGGGTGCTAATACTTGACAGAATGGTAAGCTTTGTTGGCTGCATGCTTTTATTTCATTGTTTCAAACACTATATGTACATAAGAGTATCCATGTGCATTTGTTTTCCATTAACTTCTCACACAGATTGACCAGAAGATCACCAGTTTGGTTAGTGAACAACAGAAAATGGATGCTTACCGGCTTCACCTAAAGTCAGAGTTGGAACAGCTTAAAAATGACATTGCTAATGCCGAGAAGCAGAAGCAGACTATTATTAAAGCTCTTGAGAAAAAGGTGAGCATAAATATTGTGTTCATCATTTTCAGTGTTATAAATGCTGCTACTTTCTGTGATTAAAGCTTTTTCTGTGAAAAATATGCTGTAGGAAAAATTGCTTGCAAATGCCAAAAGCCAAATTGCACAGATCCAACTTGGGATTAGTGCGAAAAAACTTGAAATGGGCACCGAACTTGTTGACCAGCTAACATCTGAGGAAAGAGATTTACTTTCAAGACTGAACCCTGAAATCACAGATCTGAAAGAGAAGCTTCTGGCCTGCAAAGCCAGTCGGATAGATGTATATAGCTCTTAAGCAGATAATGATTGTTTCCTAAATTATTTAAATGCTATTTATCTACACACTTTGGCTATTGCAGATAGAAGGTAGGAAAGAGGAGCTTGAGACCAATCTGTCTGAAAATCTTGCTAGACGAAAAGAGGAGTTGGAAAACCTAATTTCATCCATAGATTTTGGTACCTCAAATAAGGAAGCTGATCATAAAAGGCAAGAGTTAAAGAGCTCAAAGGCAAATGTTGATGACTGGACACGGCAACTCAAAGGTTAGCCTGGAGACGAATATTTGCCTGTAGATTCCCTGTATGCTGTCCATTGTTAAGCATTCATGGAAAAGTGTTATTGTTGCAGAAGTCGTGGATAATATAGAAACATTAACGAATAAAATTGGGGACATGAAGATTACTAAAGAGAAGCTAAAGGTGAGAGGAACAAATACTTAAGAATGCTTAGTATGTTGTTCTTGTTTATTTACTTCTATTGATTTATCATATAGGCACAAGAAGAAAATTGTGCACGGACACTTCAAGATGAAGCAAAAGAATTGGAGCAGTCACTGAACAAGAGAAATTTGTTTCTCTCTAAGCAAGAGGAATGTATGAAAAAGATTAGAGATTTGGGTTCTCTGCCATCTGATGCTTTTGAAACGTAATTCTTCTGTTCTATGTGAATTTCTTGCACTTCATTGGATGGAAATGATCTATAAACGAGAAATTTACAGTATTCAGTGTTCTGTAATTTTTGAACTGTTTATGCCTTTTGCAATTGGTTATTGCTCCGCCTTTACTGCTTTATTTTTGTCTATCAATTTCCCTTCAGTAAGGTTGTTCAAATGACTGCTTGTGCTGTTGAAGGAACATTTATTTCCTACGAAAGAATGTATTCAATTGTTGTCAGATACTCGGATTAATGTTTTGTTTTGTTCATTTCCAATGTACTGGTAGGTATAAGAAGAAAAACATCAAGGAGTTACAGAAGATGCTCCACAAGTGTAATGAGCAGTTGAAGCAATTTAGCCACGTCAACAAAAAGGCCCTTGACCAATACATGAATTTCATAGAGCAACGTGAACAGCTACAGAAAAGGCGGGCAGAACTGGATGCGGGTGATCAGGTATTACCTGTTTGTGGCCGCACTCGTTATCATCCCAAGAAACTGTGACACATGTATATGGACTTCATCTCTTTGTATTTTTGCAGAAAATTAAAGAATTAATTTCTGTTTTGGATCAAAGGAAGGATGAATCAATTGAACGGACATTCAAAGGTGTCGCAAGGCATTTTCGGGAAGTATTTTCTGAGCTTGTGCAAGGTGGTCATGGCTACCTGGTTATGATGAAAAAGAAGGTGCATATTAAGCTTGTCTAGTTTCTCTTAATACTTCTCCTATGTTTATATGAAGTAATACTCCAAGTTCTTTGGCGGGTAAGTAAAAGCAAATCTTGTTTTTCCTTGTTCCTGCTCTGTGGCAGTGTGCTACTGTTTCTTCTATTGTCCCCACTTGTAACAGTTGATTTTCTTCTGGATATTGGCTTGCTATGCAAAATTTTGCCAAGCTTTGCTGTGGCCAGGACACTTGTTCATGTATCCACCAATTTGTTATTTATTGATCATGGAGATTGCCGTATAAATATCATATGCTGTAAGTTTCGTTGTTAATACAGGTTTTCATTTAAACAGGATGGTGAACCTGGTGATGGTGATCACGATGAGGATCCACCTCATGATCCTGAGGGTCGAGTTGAAAAGTATGTTGGTGTGAAAGTCAAGGTATGATTGTTTGTATCAATGTCATTTCTCACGTATTTGAAGTGAATTTTCCATGCTAATTGGTTTTCTGGTGTGAGTGGTATTATTCCTCTTATTGATGTTCATTTCACATGTATTCATAGTGAATATGCGATGTCAATTGTTTTTGTTTGCTTTCAGCTGATTGTTTATGGTGTTGGTTTTTGGGTAGGTTTCGTTCACTGGGCAAGGAGAAACTCAGTCAATGAAACAACTATCTGGTGGTCAGAAAACAGTTGTGGCACTAACATTGATTTTTGCCATCCAGCGCTGTGATCCTGCTCCATTCTATTTGTTTGATGAAATTGATGCAGCTTTGGATCCCCAGTATAGGACTGCTGTTGGAAGTATCCACCCACTTTCATGATTTAAATTTAAATGCAAGTCATTATTTTGCTATTTTAATCAACCCCATTCATTCTTGTGAGCTTGACTCACATTTTAAAGATATGATTCGCCGGCTGGCAGACATGGCTAACACTCAGTTTATAACGACGACATTTAGGGCCGAACTTGTGAAAGTTGCAGACAAGATATATGGTGTTACCCACAAGAACAGAGTGAGCCATGTCAATGTCGTCTCAAAGGATGAGGCGCTCAATTTCATCGAGCATGATCAGACACACAACGAGTGATCAAACATAGAGTGCAAGTTCCTTTGAGTTTGTGGCTTGTATGCTGTTTGCTATCAAAATATTTTATGTACATATTTTATGTTAGCAAAACTGGTTCATCTGGTGACACAACCCTTCGTGTCTCTTAAACTGAAGGATATCATAATGTTTGGCTAGATTGTTTCTGAATTTCTGATCTTTGCTCTTTTCTATTATCATATTTCATTTGTTTGTCAATGTTTTGGTGGTGATCAATCTCCTCATGTTCTGGCATTCAAGTTTTCTTCTTGTCTTTCATTCACAGCAGCAACAAGCATGATGTTCATTGCCAACAAGCTCATCATCAGCAGAAGATGGAATAATGTGGAACAATGAATTTGAAGAGAAAATGAGAGGTCTGCTCAAAGTGCTGAAAAAGAAGGATGAGTAACACTATGTTTGGCATGGTAACCTATTTGTTTAGATCAACTAGAGCCTGACCACCTCATGGCCTTTGTTGGCAGGGTTACGTGCAGTAGGTGTTGGTCTGATTGGGACTCCAGCCCTTGGGCAGTAGCCTTTGTTGCTTGGGCTAATGGGTGGTGTTCTTGCAATCCTGATTATCACTTTGGAATACAGTTTTCAGATTGCCGTATTGATTGAGATGTTTAAAAATTATGCTGAAATTTATAGGGAGTTTGAAGAGGAGATCATTGAGTTAAATTCGGAGGAGAGCTGTCAAGAGGAGGACATGGAGTTGTTTGAGATGAAGATGGCTTTGCAACTTTGAAGAAGAGTGGTGTTGAGTTTGAAGGATTCGTAGGGAAACTCTTCCCTAAGAAGGTCAAGGTGAAGGAGGGGGTTTAGGACATGAATAAGATGCAAGAGATGAGAGAGGAGAGATTTATTATTCATTTAATTTCTTGTTTTAAATATAATTTTTTAAATAATATTTTAATATTGTTAAAAGCTGAGTGGACGGAAAACGTAACTATCATCATGAGATGAACTTGATTTTTCCCATTTCAATAATTCAAGAACCTCGAGAGGACAAATTAAAATAAGACTAAAAGACCACATTGAGTATAGTATAGAGAGCCCAAATAGAATATTACACCTAAAAAATTATATTAAATGTATATATAAAATACAAAACAAGCACAAGAATCTCCAAAGATGAATCAGATACCAGCGGATAGAACGAGATTGACTATACAAGTCATGCACTAAACATGATATATAAAGTAGCAACAGCAACAGCAACAGCAGCAGCAGCAATAGATGGGAGCTCTAATAACCCTGAGAATTGGGTCTGGCTCCATACTGCTCACTCTCACCCCAAAACCAGAAAAAAAATAAAATAAAATAAAGGCCTAAAAAAACAGAAGCAGCGAATACTCTGGACAAATAGGGTTAAAGTTGTAACTCTAAATAAGGCGGAAACAAAACCAGCTAAGCGTTTATGAAACATTGACAAATTACTAAGCTATTGTTTTTGCAAGGTATCATCAGATGAAGGTAGTAATCGAGTTATGAATGGCTGAAGAGCTGCAAGTAGTGCCTTTGGACACTCCTCGTGAGGAAGATGGCCACATCC
The DNA here is from genome assembly GCF_009730915.1 of Dioscorea cayenensis subsp. rotundata. Lineage (NCBI taxonomy): Eukaryota > Viridiplantae > Streptophyta > Magnoliopsida > Dioscoreales > Dioscoreaceae > Dioscorea > Dioscorea cayenensis. The sequence goes on along the minus strand of NC_052496.1, from coordinate 1,155,873 downwards.
TGATATAGCAACAAGTCTCTGCAAGACAAATCCGCAATATAATTCTTTTAATAAATTGGCTTGGATATAACAAAAGCAAATAGGTGCATTCACCATAGGAATGCTAGAAAGAAATATACCAAACCATCTGCATTCACTTGGTATAAGAGAAATCAACTTACAGAATTTAGAAGCTTCGATGCCATCACTTGAGCAGACTTCAGCGAAACAAGAGCATCTTCAGCACCAACCACTATCAAAACAGGAAGGTTTTCAATTGATTTCAACAAAGCATCTGCATTCTCTGGAGAGAGTACAGTTGCAAAAGAAAGACGTCCAATCTCATGCAGTGCTTCATCCCATCCTTCAACACATAATGTTGCCTGCAGTGCAGTGGATTCAAGCATTGTCCATTACAAAGAACATTTGAGAAGGTGTATTGTATATATGGCAAATATTTGGTATTATCTAGCAAAATATACCTATGACTTGAATCTTCCAAAGGCCTTGAAATCTAAAAGATTCTTTTATGTCACCCAAAGAGGTGCATCTTTCAGAATGCAAGTAAATGTGAACCGCAGAAAATTCAGAAACTAGGTATAGACAATGCGGTAACTGATATGCCGATATTGTCAGCACTAAGAATGATGTTGTTCATGTTCATTTCGCATTTCTCATAACTGTGTTTGACAGAACTCAGCGAGTAAAAGACTCTTTCTTCCATAAAGGAAAAGAGAAGTTGTTTATTTTCTTAAAAATATTTCCGTTATTAGCAAATTTCTAAAAAACAAAATGAATCTGCCACAAATTTCTAGAACGGGATAGATGAATCTATGCGAAAATACAATCAATTGAACTTAGGGGCCACTGAATATGGAATACAAATGCCATATTCTTTTAGAAAGAAGGGGCAACATGATTACCTTGTAAAGATTCATGACTTCTGCAGTTAGCTTTGTTGAATCATACCATGCATGTCGATTGATGACTTGGGTGATTTCTGCACGGAGTAGAGGGCGGACCATGTGCTTCTTCCCCAATGAAGTGTGCAAAAGTATCCGAGCAAAGGCAGGAATAACTTCTCTTGACAAGCTGGCACTGAGAAGTATTGCTCCCTTGACCTCCACCACCTAAAACATCCACCAATGAACAGAACATAAAAATGTAACAAATATGATGATTGATAAAGTGTTCTGATAATCAAAGTTTAATACTCATAAAAAGTTCTAAATAATTTTGCAGCTAATTCATTTGTCTCCATTAATGCTAATCTAAGTATTAGATTATTTGCATTAATGTGTTTCACATATATACATTAAAAAAAAAAAATCCAATATTCTCAAGATCACAATATTAGAGTGCAATAAATTGGAAATTAACAGCGTGTAGCAGCAGGTTAGGTTATTAACCTAGAAGTCCCTAACAGTCCCAATAATTGAAATATGAGATGGCTGGAGTTCCTTCAATAACTTACATGAGCATATTCTAAAGAGGAACGGATTTTTTCAGCAGCCTTCAAAGCAAGAAGGCCTCCATCATCATGACCAACAAGAACGACGGATGAAAAGCCCATTTCCAGGCAGAACGAAATAAGAAGATCGACCTGTTGATATTATATTATCGTCAGAATAAATTCTTCCAAAAAAAAAATTTCACTGGAGCACATATGTGATGTAAATGTATTCCCTTAATTCAAAAAAATTGCTGTCCACAGTAAGTGTCTAAGTGTTGCATATATCTTTTCATTAATGCATACACTTTATTTTAACACAGATATGTATCAGTACTTGCTATGACATTTAAGACTGAATTATGCAGCAGGAAGAATAGCTTTTTCATAAATCCCAGAGGCAGAAATTAAACATTTTTCTTGATAAGAGACAGAATTAAACTTTTTATAAGGCCAATACAGTCAGTTAAGCCATGCATATTGTAGCTGGACTGGTACCGATAGACATCGGTTTTGGTTTTATTTTTTTAAAAAAAAATGCTTTCAAGACATGATGACTTTGAGAGGAAAAAGATCACCATCTAATACTAACTTCCTCCTATTATGTAGAACTCTTCTTGATCTAAAAGGTAGGAAAGATAAACACAAAACTTCGCTGGTAACGAAACCTGACATACAGATTTTCCACAAATGAAGTTAAAGTGAATTCTAAATTCCAAAACATTCACAATTTATGGCTAATACATACAAGAACAAGTTTCACAAAAAACTAATTCCATTCAAATAAACTTCTCTTCAGTCTTCACTATGAAAATAACCAACAAAACCAAGGGGAGGATGCTAATTTGGGCAAGAGATACCAGGAAGACATGCAGATATAAATGTATGAATGATTTATTTCAAAATTTAATTGCAAAGAAATAATTTTTGTCACGACAATACAAATAAATGCAATAGCTAAAATAGCTAAAATTAATAAGCTTCTTCCAGTAAGAAACAAAAAATCACCTGAGACTCAAGTTTATATGGATTAGGCAATTGCTTTTCTTCCCAATCCTTCCTACGAGGGCGAGAAGTCAATCCCCACCCAGGGCGATCAAAGGCAACAACTGCGCAGCCAATCTGCCGAGCTAAAACATCCATCACATGGCGCCAAGAGAAGACTCCTCCTCCAAACCCATGAATCAGGATTACTGCAAACTTATCCTTTTTGTTTACATCAATATCCAAACTCACAGAATTAGGCAAGTATCCATAAGTGTCACCATCATCCAAGTTCAGAGCAGGAATTTGGTCTGTACAGTAAGTGGCTGCTGGCACAGCATCAGCTAACAGAGGAGCATACAGAGAAGAATTTTGGAAATGATTACTCAAGCTCCTTTGCAAGTGATAATGAGATTTGGGTGGAACTATCATAGGCCATTCTATATTAAGCCTTCCAGAAGAAATCCTGGGCGGGCTGACATTGGGACTCCATTCAAGAAACGGAGAAGAAGATAAAGAAAGAGGCAAAGGTGATTCAGGAAGACTTAGCTTGTAATGGACTGTAATCCCCTGACAGGCAATGAACTGACTGTCAACATCTGCAAGTAGACTAATAGGGATGTCATGCATATTGCGAAAACTGGTTTTTCTTTTAGTTTCACTGTTGCTTTTTGAATTTCTTGCATTGCATGGTGTAGGCGATCGGGGAACCTTGTGGTATCCAGCAAAAACATTTTTGCAAGCCAAAACCTACCAAGAGATATACTGAGACTTGTTAAAGACTAAATTTAGTTAGAGAAAATGGTGACATCTAGTTCACACATTTACAAAAAACAAATATGGATATGAAATGCATCAAAGGTAGCAGCAAAATGTAACAGACAGAGTGTGACAGAACAAATTATAAGCAATGCATTCTTTCAGCAGAATCAAGTTCAAGTTTATAGTAATCAGATGATCTTGCTATAGAAGTAGCACTTGGAAGGATTTAAATTAAGACAAGTAATCCAATTGCCAAAACATAAAGAGGAAACATACAGATTCAGGGTCTACATGGTGAAACAAAAGCTTTTTCCGAGCTTTGCAGCTGGTCCGATAAGCGACCACTACGTGGCCAAGGGCGAACACTAATGAAGACAGGAAAAGACTAGATGTCCCCCATGACTTATTCGAATGCAGTTTCTCACTTGGCAAGGAGTCTGAAGCATGTATTTCCTCTAAGGCCGGGGAATACAGACAGCTTTTCACCAACAGGATAACAACTGAAATGAAGGAACAAACTGTTGCTGATTCAAGATATGGCCCATGAGAAAGACCAGGTCCATCGCGTAAACAATAAGCACCTGCAATCGAAGGATATCCACTCTCAAGGAATATAAATCTTCACATCAACACAACAAAACATTTGCTACATGGCTAGATATAAGTTAAAGATAAAGCAGAAGATTATACAACAGACACTAGTTATAAGTTAACAGCGTGTAGAAATTATAAATTGACGATGACCTTCTACGACCAAAAAACAACAACAACAACAACTACTACTTTAGCAGAACTTCAAATCAAAGCTATGGTCCACAGAGCACAGAGCACTGAAATAAAATCAAATATTAAATTGCCCAGAAAAAAAAAAAACCTGTTTTACCAACATATAGGGAATGGAACATAAAACCAAGATATTTACGATTATACACGCTTGAAAAAAAAAAGAATGTTAATACCGTGTGCCAATATCTTCTTTCACCATGAGAAGAGACACAGAGTTTGAATTTTCCTTTGGTCCCAATAAATCAAGGTAAGTAAAATTAAAAATTAGCTAACCTTAAAAAGAACTATACCTTTTTCTTGATAAATAAAGATTTGAAAATAAAAAAAAAAGAGCAATGATCTTTCTCCAGAAGTAAGCACCAAAATTCTAGTCATGAACACCCAAATAAATGTCGAGAAAGGTACCATAAAGAAAAGCAGGAGAGAAAACTATGTTAAAATATATATATATATATATATATTTGCACCATAAAATAGAATGGGAGAAAAGATCTCACAAGTGATAACAAGCGATCTGACGACAGAGATGACCGGAATGTCCATTAGCGAGCTTCTGAAATCGTACTTTCTCAAGTGCTCCCTCAGCCCGTAGCAAGTCGCACAAGCGTACCTCGACGCCAGGACCAGCGAAATAAACACATCCCCAACGGCCAAGAGCAACGGCGCTGACAAGACAAGCAAGGAAGCCACCATAGTCAGCATGAACAACGCCGTCCGAAACCCTCTACGGATCCTCTCCAGGTTCCCTTTACCTCCAGCAGCCATGGTGGTCTTACGAAAATAACTCCGATCGAATGGCCGCCGCCCAATGGTTGGCCGGTGGAGGAGGATGAAACGAAATTGTTGAAACCCTCGCAGGAGAAGATACCCTGTACACGATCCACAAGATCGGTGGAGCTCCGTCCATCTTCCGGCGGCGTCTAACAGAGACCCGCCGGTGGGTCGATCGAGGACACCGTCGGCATGGGTAGCTTTTAAGAGAAGACGAAACAAAGAGCAGAGAAAGAGAAAGAGGCCCACAGATGGTGAGAGATGGAAAGCAGATGGTTTTTATCTTCTCTTCTTTTAATTAATTTAATTTAATTAATTAATTATGAATATTTTGAAACTCTTCTTGTGTTCTTCTTGTTTATAACGTATGCTTGTTTAACGACAAATGTAAATTTTAATTAAAAGGGTAATAAGAAGGACCACACCTGCCTGTCAACCAATTATCACATTTTCAAAACGGTCACAAAAGATCTGAGAGGTGGATGGAAGCCGTTTGATGGAGATCAGACGGAAAGGGTAGCATGTAACGTGACAACTGGAACTCTGTGTGTGTGTGTGTCTTGCTTGGGTGCAGTGAAGGTGAGAGAGAGAGAGAGAGTGTGAGTGGGACCCTGATAAATTCGAAATGCCGGACCGCAGTAGTGGGTGGGGTCCATCTGACAACTTGCATGCATTTGCAGTGCCATGCCAGGTCACTGCGCATGTGGTGTGGCGCGGGACCTATTAAGTTAAAAGATGGAGATAGAGAGAGGTTAGGTTAGTGAATAGGTAAATTTGGGAGAGGAGATAAACCGTTGGATTGGGTGTGGTTTGCGGTCGGGGAACGGAAACCGATGTCGAGGGAGGGAAACATGGCAGGATGGGGCCCATTGACCAATCCCAATTGAAACACCCAAAAATGATGACCACTTGGATGATATATGGGTACAGGGTAACAGTGGGGGAGAACGTGAGCGAAAGAGACGGCTCATGTGCAGGAGAGATAACGGTCAGAGCCTTGGTAGATCCCTAGTCGCCTCCACTTTTATTTCACTACACTTTTTGTTGGAAAAAAATAGTAAACTTTTTATATTAACGGAGTCTTGAGTCTTGACGGAGGCAGTGCAAATTTTTTTTTCTCATTTAATTTTGTACCGAAGTTGTAAAAACTAGTACTCCTACTATAGTGTGAATGTCTGTCTGTATAAATATGTATGGTTAGACACAGACAGAGTTGGAATTGGTCATAAAAGTTGGTGGAGATTAATATATTCAGAGGTCAGCCAGCAGCAGCTTTTCTTTTTCTTTTTTTTTTTCTTTTTCGAACGTTTGGTTGGTTAGAAAATTGTAGTGGTGTCACATATTTGCTGTCTTGAATTGAATATTCATGTTTTGTGTTTATACATTACACAAATGGACATTTTCATAATTAATTTTGCTGTTTAGATATATAATTCACAATGGAGATTAATTAGACCAATTTGTGTAGTTTATTTAAAAACAGTAAACACTAATTAATATCTCTATTGTATGTGAATTAATATTTTAAATGCATCTTTGTGCACACGTTAATTAATGTGTCAAACGCTTTCTCACTTTATGGGTTTGTGAGAAAGAATATAATATCACCTGTGAGTTAATTTTTTAATGATAATTTAAATTCTCTTTATTTTCATATTAATGCCTCGAAATAGCTTTGCCATTTGTGTAATTACTGCAATAACATTGTTTGACTGACATATCAGGGATAATGTCACTTTTTCTCTGGGTCAGATGCATGAGCAGCGATTTTCATTATTAATTAAACATAAATTGATGGAATAGTGCAGTAATAAAGCCAGGACAATCGAGTCATCATCTAGTCAGTCCACTTTTAGGTATATATATATAAATTTCCTTTAACATGGATAGATATTTAGTCACTGTGGATACAGAGAAGGCACATGGTGCTCAGAACCGAAAATACATGGCCTAATCTGTTTCATATAGAATATATATATATATATATATATATATAAGTTGTGGGTTCTTGACTTTTTTGTGTGGTGTGTCACATGTCTCTAGAAAAATGAATTTTGGTCAGGCTATCACGAAATTGGAGATGAGATTAATTTAGTCTGTGTTATTGTAAATTATAAAGGGCAAGAAACGTATAAACACTAACGCAACATATATTACAAATTAATGGGAAAATTATGGCACTAAAGGCCTCATCAACCTTTAATTCTCACTTAATATCAGGGCTAGTGATTTTATGACACGGATCACACGTTTCACTTTGAATCTTATGGAGAGTAGGTGAAACCAAGTGGGAAATGATGAAAGTTAATTAAGTATATAACTGGCCTAGTTATGAACTTTAATTGGTTCCATCTTCCTATATATTCGACATTTGGATGATATATTTTTCTTTTTTATATATTAAGGATATTTTAAGAAGGAGGACAGAGAGGATGAATTACATAAACTAAGGTTTGATCTCTTGACACTCTTGTGTCATCTTGGAGACAACAGCATGCGGTATATGATTCTCTATATTCATTTGAATTTTTTTTTTATGTAAAAAATATACATTGCCATTTGATGATCAGCAGCTTGTTTTGTTATCTTCCAATATATACATGCCATATGGAGTTGGCAAGAGCTGGAAACAACTAAACAAGACACAGAGAGAATGATTGGCAGGAGTTAGCTCCTCACCACATGCCTTTATATATATCTTTAGCGAGAGCACAAATTAAACTATCATCATTAATTTATATGGTTTTGATAATTTTCTTAATCTCAATGCAAAGTCACAGATAGTACTGGCGTTATATATATATAGATGCATCATGCATGTGTTCAGAAATTAGTTGGCTGTGTGTGTGTATATATATATGTATGTATGGATGCATGTGTTCAGAAATCAGCCAGATTGTACTTGAACATCAGTCAGGTATCTGACCAATGATCACTCTCTCTCCAAAAGGTAGTGGAGATTATCCAGACAGATGAGAGCATAAGATTAGGATAAGTTTTCATAACCATCTTCATTTTAGGCTGGAAAAGATGCATGGTACAGCAAAGCATATGCTCCTCGTGAGCACTGAGCAGGTAGGTAGTGGTTAGAGCTTCAGTCATTTTTTTAAAATCTATAAAAGGTCGCATTAAATAGTATTCCTTTCCATTACTGTTGGAATCCTTCTGTGATGATGACAACCATATTCCTATGCATATATGTACAATCACACATACATATATCTTTGATAATGCCTGTCGTTTATGTATAACTCTACACTATATATATACTCGCTCGATCACATCACATATATATCTGGCAAACATGGTGACATATTGCTGAACTTTGAGATTCTTTATTGGTTTCTTCACATATATATAAGGGAAGGGCCATGACCCATGCTTGAGTACAAACAATTACAGTGATTTGTATAAATTACTCTGTTTGGCTTTTCCTTATAAAACTATCTATATCCTTTAACTACGTACCAACACATTTCAAAATTGGACTACTTCGTTTGGTTGTTTAAAACAAGAGGGGGACAAAAATTAAACAAGATGCTAATTAAGGATGGGGAGTCAGTCGATAAGGTCTTCTTCGTAATTAAGTCTGTCAAGTGTCAACCAGTGTCTTGGCAAATTGTCGAAGTTCCAGGGCAAGAAGTCAGTAATCAACACTCGTCACGGATGTTTTAAAATAGAGAGAACGTCAACATATGCTTCATATATATAGAATTGTCAGAGCCTGCACGCATCTCTTATTGTTTTCTATTCTTTCTATACATGTTATAGACATATATATATATATATATATAGTGAGCGCTGAGGAGTGTACTGTTTGGAGTCCAAGAAAGAACTCAACTACTGAGAGGTTCTCTCAATATACATTGACACCAATGTATACTAGAAGAGATGGTAAACACCCCTCTTATGTGCATGCCAGTGCACTTTAATTTGGAACATTTCCACAACTTGTGCTGGTGCCAAGTGCTTTCCCAAATAAAGCCATTGGCAATATCACAAGTGGCAACTATCCCTAGCTTTTAACTGTGTGTATAAGTGGGACACGTTAAATATGCTTGCCTTTTAGATAACTGAACGGACGCTTGAGGTTGAACACACTTTAATTAATTAGAAATTTAGAAATGGCCTCCTAATCTTAATCTCAGACAAAACCATTGATCTCATATATATATATATATATATATATATATATATTGTGGCTGTGGGAATCCTAGTGCGTTTAAGAATCTCCATATATATATATTAATTTGTCACTCCATGAGTCAAATATTAGCATATATTGTATGATGATATGGTCCCCCTTCAATTCCAAGTCCCAACCTTTACATGTAGGCCAACTGTATCAAGGATCTTTTGATGTGTCACTCCAGTTATCAATATATCACGCCATGGACACACTTATGCGGCGATATGCCTGAAGCTCACACGTGGTAGCCCTATGGAGAAGTGAGAACTCCACGTTGTTGAACCTATATAAACACCACATCTCCCTCCCATCCACACCCAAACACCAGAGCCATTAACCACTCCACTCCAAGGTCAAAAACAAGGCCCACACACTACTCTTCTTCTTCTTCTTCTTCCACTTGTTAATTTAGCACAAGAACTGACATGGCCGGCATTGCCATTGTTTCTGGGAGCAGGGTTCATGAGAGTGAAAAAGCTCTCATTGACGGCTTTCATCATGAAGAATATTGTGAGCGTATAGTACTGATGGAATCAAGCAAGGGAGATGGAGATGATGATGATGATGATGATGATGATTATGACTGTGCCCCAGCTGCATGAAATTAACGAGCATTGATAACAACAAGCTTCTTGTTGTACGTGGTGAACGTTTTCCTCCAGCTATATATATATGTATTAACTTTAAAATTAAGAAGGCACGCAACTGATATATCCTATACTAGCTAGCTAGTGTTGTATTATCTAATTAATGTTATCTTTCGAGCCCTTTGAGGCAATGGCTATGCCGCTATAAAGCTGCATTATCAAGAGCATTTGTGTCGGAGTACTGCTGCAGTTAATTTCATATATATCGACGTTGTTTTAAGTAATATTTAAAGCTTAATTTTGGTTGAGGTGTGGTGCTTAATTAGCTATCTAGCTTCTCTTATAATTCTCTCGTGCATGCATGGATTAATTGTTTCATTTATTAAATCAGGAACAGCTGATTGTCCGTTAATTAAGGGACTTCACTTCAGGTTAATTTATTTACAGTACTGAAGCATCTGATCATAGACTTGATACACGAGTAACTTCATTTTGTTATAACTGTTTAGACTTTAGAGGCAAGCAAATCAAATGAGAAAGAATATAATATAAAATATATACTAATAGTCAACAAAAGGGCACTTTTGCATGATCGACCTGATGGTTAATTAATTAGCTCGATGTCCCGTTAAAGATGACCTTTTTCCTTTTTAAAACGTCCTCGTTGACCAATATGGATTTTAATTATTTACTTCTGTGGGAGATGTTTGTTAGTAAAGTTGATGTACATGTTTGGAGAAGTTGATCTCTATTAATTATCTTGTGGTTAGATTCTCTCTGGATCAGTGGTATATATATGGTTAAAAATACAGGATGACGAGATCAAAGCTGTTAAGTGGCCGGGTTGGATCCAACCTGAACTAGCTAGATATAGGATGTATTTATTTGGTTCAGAAGTAGTTCACTGAAATGTTGGAAAATTAAAGTATCGATCACACATACATTTTTTTTTTAAAAAAAAGATGAAAAAACCACAATAGATTAAGATAAAGAGACAGGATACAGATCACACATGCACTTAGTTCTTTAATAACTTTTATAATTTACTTTTTCTCTCATTTTCACACGGTACAAGTATGCATTCGCTAGTATTTTTTATTTTATTTTTTATTTAATGACTTCTCTAATTTACTTTTTCAAAGTAAAGAGGACTTATGGGTGTATTAATTTTGTTTTGTAACCACTATTGGCACTAGAATCACATGATTGTTTTGTTAGCCTTTTGTTTATTGTTTACTTTTAAGAAAATAGATGGACTTCACTCTACCATAAAAACTATATATATTTTTTTTTAATAAAGTAGATAAACTACTGATTTATTAAAAAAAAGAACATAAATAAGACAACCAACAGAAATACTGAAAGAAAAATATATACAAAAACTGAAACAAATTAATAACCTTCATCAGAGGCGAGAGAGACAAAGAAAGAACAAAAGAAGCAGAGTAAAAAGCTAGAGATGATGCAGTAAGACAGGCGAATATAACCATCTTGTGACACAGGCCTGTCTTAGCTAGGAGGAGAAGGGGACTACTGATCCATATTGTGATCTAACTCGGCGGAAAGATCTGCTACTCTTGCGCTCATGAAATTAAGAGCACGCTTTTATCCTTTGCGAGGTTTGAGGGCGAACCCACTAGAGACTCATGGACGTGCACAAGACTCGGTGGAATAAGTGGAGATGGAGCCGCGCTCACGTGGGCGCTGGAACCACCCGTACACAACCACTATTTTTTGAGGAGAGATTGTTGATGAGCATGAGAAGTTAGAAAAACCAAGAAAAGAGAGTGTTAGCAACTTTAAAAATAACAGTACAATAAGGTAAAACAGTCAAATGAAAAATGTGGTTATTCACTCTAGCCAAGTATACCAAATAATGGCTATAGCACTAAGGTCTCACAAAGTCCGATTCTATTTCAAAAGTTTTAAAAGATAAATATATGGAACAAAATGATTTTAATCCAAGGAATTAAATAAATATAAATAATAAGCAATAACTCCACTCGAGAGGGAGCTTTTACTAGATTTAAAACCCTAGTTATAGCAATTCAAAATTAATATAACTTTTTTTTTAAATTTTTATTTCATACACGTGAATTTCTTCCTATATATACACACACACGTACACATTCGCAACACTTAATAAAATATACTAAAAGTTGAGAATTTCCATCTTGACAAGAAAAAAAATGATTTTGCTACTTAAATTATATGAAAATATTTATTGTACAAAAAAATGATTGTGCAAATTCAAAAGTAGAATAAATCACTAGACTGACAAATTATCATAACATTCAAGTTATTAGATAAAATGATCAATTGTGTTATTTAGGGGACCAAAGTGAGATATTGGTGCATTTTGGATCAAAATAAACATTTAGATATAGTTCAGGGACTGCCATATAAATAAACAGTTTAATGATATAAAATAAGATATATCAATCCCAAGGCAAACGGATAGATTCCATAAGTGCCTTCAGTTCTAAACTGGGCTCTGGGTCATGAGCCTTGGGCCGTGGGCCAAAATGGACCAAAAGTATACCCAGAATACGAATAAAATTTCCACCTGGTGGTGTGATGTGATCCATTGAAGTTCCCCTCTTAATCCTTAATTGTTTCATTGGGTTCGAGGACTCTCTCTCTCTCTCTCCGTCTCCGTCTCCGTCTCTCAAACCCTAGCAAAGCGCGATCATTATCCGCTCTCATCGTGGTGAAGATGGCCGGATCGAGCTCTTGGTCTCAGGCGCTAATGCAGATCTCGCCGTATACCTTCGCTGCGATCGGAATCGCCATCTCAATCGGTGTCTCCGTTCTCGGAGCGGCCTGGTATTCAGATTTCAACTAATAGTTATCTATTTGTTGTATTTTCAACAATTCGTTGTGTATTTTGATGAATTCCTTCTTTTTTGGATGAATTTCAGGGGGATTTATATTACTGGGAGCAGTTTGATCGGTGCTGCAATTAAAGCCCCGAGGATCACCTCCAAAAATCTCATCAGGCAAGGCGTTCTTTCCCTTGATTTGGATCGGCATTATTATTATTATTACTATTATTTTTATTTTTATTTATCTGTGTTTAATAAATGCCTTATCTTCAAAAATTGAACTTCCATTTAACTGGCATGACTTGATTCGGTCCTTAAGATAAGGAATGCATAGTATAACTAAATGCATGGAGCAAGAATGCAAAGAGTGCCAAAAGAGTTTGATTTTGGTTTTGCTCCTCGTAGATGTGCGTTTCTTGAGAGTTTGTGAAATGGTTTATTTATGAATAACTTATTTGGATTCTATTGCAAAATGATAATTTCTCATGAGATGATTAAACTTGTATGTGAGGTTTATGAATGCTAGATTGGAAAAGGAGCATAGTGATGCAAACACATTATCTCAGTGGCATACAATTCACAATGTATTTGGGGTCATTTACTCAGGCTTGGATGCATTGTTGATGTTGCCTAGTAATCAATTTGAGGCTTTTTATCTAATCTTTGGTTGGTTGTGTCCTGGATTAGAAGCACTTGTGAAATAATTGTGGACGAGTACATAAAATTAACAACCTATGATTACATTTCAGGTAAAACAGGTTAGTTTTTCTGCTTCTTATTCTAGATCCTATATAGGAAGGATAGATCCATATTCATACGCTAATTTGTTCAGTATTTGCCCTTTGCTTACCCATAGTTCTTCAATAATTGCATTAGATGGGCTTATTTTTCTTTCTTTGAAAGACAGTGGAGAAAATGTTTCTGCATTATCTAGACCTTTGGTGTTGAAATTTTTGCATTAATTTCTAGCACTCAGGAGAGCTTCTGTACATACAAATAGTGCCATAATTTGTAATATAAATGAAACACATACCATTTTCTCATTCTCTTCGAGGGAATAAGGCAAATTAATTTTAATATTTTTTGGTTGGTATAGGTGCATGTGTATTTCCTAGAAACATTAAGGCCACCTTTTAATCTCAAATTCGAAGATCATCATATTCTTAATATCTTTTAGTTTGGCTGTCAAAGCAACTTAGCATTTTCTGCATTGTTCTGCATGATGTATGCATAATGCAGTTTGATATGGTTGAACTTTATGTAAAGACAATATGCCCAGAGCATTGGTGTGACATGTTGATTGCTCATTTAATATGTTCAGATGTCATAATATATCCCTGATACTAATGAATCAACTGAAAGCTTAGAATTTGAGTCTCACACACTCACAGACACACTGCTTGCACCCACCCACATATGCACCAACATTTACAGTAATTACTTGGGAGATTCATTGTAGTTATACTTGCTCATTTTGTTTCTTATCAGACTATCAGTAAGCTCTAGCTTTTCATGATGTTTATCTAAGTAAAGTGGACTTACATAGATTGCTTGTATGACTATATACCTTGTTGTCCATAATGTTTCTCATCTCTTGGGTGGTTCTGCAGTGTTATTTTCTGTGAGGCTGTTGCCATATATGGAGTCATTGTTGCAATCATTCTTCAAACCAAGCTGGAAAGTGTGCCAGCTTCACAGATCTACCAACCCGAGTCTCTAAGAGCTGGATATGCAATTTTTGCTTCTGGGATCATTGTTGGTTTTGCAAACCTAGTTTGCGGGTATGGAGTGTCATCTTTAGTCTTCTTCAATTGTGATTAGTGCAATGGTGTAAACAATACCTTACTAACATTTATGAAGTATCCCTTGTCAACAGGCTTTGCGTTGGTATAATTGGCAGTAGTTGTGCTCTGTCTGATGCTCAGAATTCCTCCCTCTTTGTGAAGATTTTGGTTATTGAGATTTTTGGGAGTGCTCTTGGCCTGTTTGGGGTGATCGTAGGGATAATCATGTCATCTCAAGCGACATGGCCCGCCAAGGCTGTGTGAGCAGCTCTCGCTACTGTTTAAAGACTTTATGAGCACTGAGCAAACCGGATTGTGTTAAAGATGTACATGTTACATGTACCGTTTCTTGATTTACATTGAAGCCAATAACTAGTGGCTGCTGTCTGTTTTCTTGGGATCATGTTATGTTTTTCTATGTATTAATTTTACCCGTCTGTCCGGCATAATGATACCTTCGTTCTACAATGCTGGTCTCCAACTTTTGAAGTTATTGTCTATGTATAATAAATAAAGTACAGTGGATGTGCTACTAATTAATCTTTTGTCTTATGGGTCGAAAGTGTGCATATGACCTCTCAGCCATCGTATGACGGAAAAATATTGAACTATTAGAAATTTTTTAAATATTAATAAAACAAAAAAATAACAATAAAAATAATGAAATCTGTAATTGTAACAAATTTATTGTCGGTTTTATTAGCGGAAGTCAACTACTCTATCCGGTTGTTTTCTTTCGTTTTTTTATGGTAATTTAGGAAACATTAAATATATATATATATATATATATAAGTGGCAAAACTGAGACCAGAAGCTAAAACCCTCCTTAAACCCGACCACGCCCTATCCAAACGAGAATTAAGCTGAGCAGTGAGCATCATGGTTGATGTGCAAAGTGCAAACACTTCCCTCCTTTCTCCCATTCCAATTTCCAACCATGGCGGCAGCTTCAGACCCCTTCTTCCTCCTCTCCAATCACTATTCTTTCATCTCTTCTTCGCTTTCCAAGCACCCATTCAAACCAGCCACTTCCCTCCCCTTCTTCTCCGACTCCAAAACCACTCAGCTCATCTCCTTCTCCTCCCTCCACCCTCACAGCCCCACCACCCACTCCTCCTCCAATCCCATTCCAGCCATTCGCCGTCTCTGCCTCGACGGTGACCTCGATCAAGCCCTCCGCCTCCTGCCTTCTTCCGAACAATTCCCTTTGGACGAAGACACCTATATATCCCTCCTCAGGCTCTGCGAATGGAAGCGCGCTCTGCCTCAAGGCTCCCGGCTTTACTCCCACATCTCCTCCTCCGATATCCTCTTGAGCGTTGCTCTCGGGAATGCGCTATTGAGCATGTTCGTCAGGTTTGGCAACCTTCTTGAAGCCTGGTCCGTGTTCGGGAAGATGATTGAGAGGGATGTCTTCTCTTGGAACGTTATGGTGGGGGGTCACGCAAAGTCTGGTTTTTTCGACGAGGCCTTGGATTTGTACCAGAGAATGATCTGGTCTGGCATGTGGCCAGATGTCTATACCTTTCCTTGTGTTCTCAGGACTTGTGGTGGCGTCCCGGATTTGGTCAGGGGTAGAGAGGTTCATGCTCATGTTTTCAGATTTGGGTCTGCGTCAGAGGTTGATGTTTTGAATGCGTTAATCACGATGTATGCCAAGTGTGGCCAGCTTGTTGATGCTCGCAAGGTGTTCGATACTATGCCGAGGAGGGATTGTATCTCGTGGAATGCGATGATTGCTGGGTTTTTTGAAAATGAAAAGTTCTATGATGGGTTGGAGTTGTTCCTCATGATGAGGAATCACTCTGTGGAGCCGGATTTGATGACAGTGACGAGTGTGATTTCTGCGTCCGGCTGGTTGTGTGATGTGAGCTTAGGGAAGGAGATTCATGGGTATGCCGTGAAAGGAGGTTTTAGTGTTGATGTTTCTGTACAGAACTCTTTGATCCAGATGTATGCTAGTTTTGGGAACTTGCACCAAGCACAGAAGATCTTCTTGAGAATGGAATCGAAGGATGTTGTTTCCTGGACAGCTATGATATCAGGTCACGAGAAAAATGGATTGCCGGAGAAATCTTTGGAAATCTTTGACCAAATGAAAAGGGCCGATGTTTCTCCTGATGAGGTCACCTTAGCCAGTGTTTTGTCTGCATGTGCAACGTTGGGACGGGTTGATGTGGGCGTTGAGGTCCATGAGCTTGCAAAGAAGAAGAGGCTCATGCCATATACTGTTATTGGGAACTCACTCCTAGATATGTATTCCAAAGCCAAATGTGTGGATAAGGCTATGGAGGTCTTCCGAGGCATGCGTGAAAAGAATGTGATCTCTTGGAGTTCAATTATATCAGGCTTCCGGATTAACCGTAGGAGCTTTGAAGCTCTGAATTACTTCCGTCACATGCAAGCTTTTGTAGAGCCCAACTCTGTTACATTGATTTCCACACTCTCTGCTTGTGCTGCAGTTGGAGCTCTTGTGTGGGGGAAAGAGATACATGCCCAAGCTTTGAGAAGAGCGATGGGAACTGAAGGATTTGTGCCGAATGCAATCCTTGACCTGTATGTCAAGTGTGGGAGGATGGATTATGCTTGGATGCAGTTTAACTCGCTTGAAGAAAAAGATGTGGTTTCATGGAATATCATGATGACAGGCTATGCTGTGCGTGGACATGGGGATCTTGCAGTAGACCTGTTCAAGCGGATGGAGGAAAAGGGGGTGCTGCCTGATGAGGTCACATTCATTGCCCTCTTGTGTGCCTGTAGCAGGTCTGGCATGGTGAACCAAGGTTGGGAATATTTTGACAACATGCATAAAAAATATTCCATAACACCGAGTCTCCGGCATTATGCTTGCATGGTGGATCTTTTAGGTCGTGCAGGGTGGTTAGAGGAAGCCCAACAATTCATAAAAGAGATGCCTATTGAGCCAGATGCTGCCATTTGGGGAGCCCTGTTGAATGGATGCAGGATTCACCGACAAGTTGATCTTGGTGAACTTGCTGCTAATTATCTATTCGAGTTGGATGCCCAGAGTGTTGGGTATTATGTGCTTTTGTGTAACCTGTATGCCGATAGTGATAGATGGGATCAGGTCGCTAGAGTGAGGAAGGAAATGAGGGAGAGAGGACTAACCATTGATCCTGGTTGCAGTTGGGTGGAGGTCAAGGGAATGGTTCATGCTTTTCTGAGTGGGGATGAGTCACACCCTCAGAGTAAGGAGATCAATGGAGCTCTAAATGGGTTGTATGAAAGGATAAAGAGTGCTGGGTTTGATTTGCCTGAGAATGATATCGTAGATGAGGCTGAAGCATCAAAAGCTGAAATCTTTTGTGGCCACAGTGAAAGATTAGCAATAGCTTTTGGGCTTATCAGTACTGCTCCTGGAACAGCTATTTGGGTTACAAAAAATTTGTATATGTGCCAAGGCTGCCATGCTCTAGTTAAGTCAATATCAAAGATTGTCCGGCGAGAGATTACAGTCAGGGACACTGAACAATTTCACCATTTTAAAGATGGAAAATGTTCTTGCGGCGATGAAGGTTACTGGAAAAGATGTGTTGGACTAAAGCAGGAGCATGGAGTGTAAACTATCAGGTTGTTTTCCCCGCACATTGTAACGGGCAAGGCATTGCAAGCTGGCATCTGAAGGAAGTGAATGTGAGTTGAAGATGCTCCTAAACCTCAAGAATGCAGATTTTGATATACATAGATCTTGGAAGCGGAAGCCCAAGTGAGCAGTGGTGCTCTTGAGAAACAATGAAGAGTAATGGAAGCCAAAGTGAGCAGTGCTGCTTGTAAAGGTATTTACAAATGACATCTATCTGTAAATGATACTCTCTGTGTTCCAAGATGGCACTGTGTATATGTCTATTTGTATCATCAAATCTCATCAATATCATTGAGTTGAATATAAATGTGTTGTAGTGTATTTTCTTGTTCTAGTGTTTTTCATGATTTTTTTGAGAGTGCATGGCAAAGCATATTAGTTCAATATGAGCATTCTTCCTACATATTGAAGTATTGCAATAGTTATCTTATCTAGTATATCTGTTGTGTCTCTCCAGGTCATTTCATTAACTTCCTCTTGATATCTTGAAGAAACACATGGAAAAGTATATCCATGTATTAGTTCATGAGGTTATATCATACAAATAGAGCAAACTTATTTTTTGAAGTTTGATCAAGTAGTTTCCCTGCAATGTAATTCACTTTCAGATTTTGTTGTAGCTTTTAGGCAATCAATGATGAAATACTACAACCATTTACAGCAATTCAGACTCAGTTGTAGCTTCTAGCCAATCAATGATGACATACTATAACCATTTACAGCAATTCAGACTCAGTTGTAGCTTCTAGCCAATCAATGATGACATACTATAACCATTTACAGCAATTCAGACTCAATTGTAGCTTCTAGCCAATCAATGATAATAATACTATAGCCATTTACAACAAAGCTCAATTTCTTTGAACACAACAAGCAGTTATTTTCCCAGAGGTAAATAACTACTATGTATAATTTGGTGCCTCTGATTCCAAATTATACATCCTTGAACACACACACACACACACACACACACGAATCAATTCATAGTACTTAACAAACTTCACCCAAACATACATGTCCAAATTTAGAAAGAATGAACAACAAATCTGCGCAGCAAATTTGATCCAGGACTACTATTTATTGAAAGCCTTAGGCCAGGGCTTGATAAATGTGCTGCTGCCTAAAAAATCCCCACTGGAGTCTTCTTCTTAATCACCCATCACCTTTGGCTTTCTGCCCATACAATCAACACCCTTTCTCATACTTAAAATCACAGAAGGTGATGAAGGGAAGGACATGAATCCCCTGGAGCTCTCACAAGTTGAAACACCTCCATTTCTCTCCTCTCTACCTCTTCCATCCATGCTACTTCTCCTGTTGCCTAGTCCTCTGCGAGCACTGATACTGCCAACTCCACTAGTGTGTTTACTCTTCTCAAGCAAGTTGTTGTCATTATTGCATTCTCTTCTAAGGCCATTCCCTTCAACATGCTTTAGATCAAAAGCTGTTTTTTCATCGAGTGGCTTAGTTGGAACTCTGATCTTGTTCTTTGAGTTTGCATAGTTTTGCACGTGAGGATCAGGTGGTGGTGAATCCATGGACGGGCTATTTTCCTCATGGGCATTCTCCAACAACTGCTTAAGCCACTTCTCTATGTTCCCTTTTCCTACTTGATGATGGTGTGCATTGTCATCTTCCTCATGTGGGCTTTGAGGACAGAAACTCTTCTCCGATTTCTTCTTGGTCTTGCCGCAATGTCTCTCCTCTCTAATGGTAACTCTCTCAAGCTTCTCCTTGAGTGATTTTTCATCCTCAGTAATATTTGCTTCATATGGGGCTTTGCAAAATCGATTTTTTTCGAGTCCATTACCCTCACTGGAACTTCCATCATGTACTGCTGGTTCTCTGAGTATTACTGCCATCTGTTCCTCTTTGCCTTCCCAAGATCTTTGAATAGAAGGCGAGCCCTTCCGGTCATATTTGGCTTCCCTGACAATTATTGCAGTGCTGTTGTATATTTCGTCATCTTCATCATGTTGGCTTCCAGTAGATGAATTCATCTTCTTCTTCATGATCTTACATTTGAGTGGCTTGAGATTTCCTTCTGCTTCTTTGATGGTGCCTGAGGTCTCCATCTGCTCTGATTCTCTTCCTTCAGTGAAAGATGAGCCAGCTTCAGAAGCCTTTTGCTCTTCCTCTAAAAATTTTCTAAGCTCCTTCCTCAAAGGGTTTGACATACTCAGTAACTCATCATTTCTCTCTTCTATTAACGTATCATCAGTTCTTGACCTTTTTCGTGCATGTTCCCTTCTTGGTCTAATTTGCTTCTCTATTTCATCTCTGTGATTGTATCTTTTGTTGAGCTCTTGTTCAGAAGAGTCGCAGATTTCTCTTTGCGCCTCCAACCTCGCCATGAGTGTGCTGGTCGCAGCCTGGTTCAATCTAAGTTGCTCCTTGTAAAGAACAGACCTGCATTACAAGTTAAGACACCAAAAGTTCTCAGAACTAGCACATGGAAATTGCAAAAGCGAGGCATTTAAAAATAAAAAATAAAAAATCATTTCCGTTGGCCTTACTTGTGCATGGCATCTCTTATCATTTTTTCGAGTAATGCCCTATAAGAAGATTGCGCCTCAGCTAATCTCCTGCACTTCTCAACTCTTCGCCTCTTCTTGATCAGCAGTTGTTCCAAGTCTTGCAGAGCTACCCTTTCTGTTTCATTTTTCTGCTTCATTTCATTTAGTTCACCATCCAACTGGTTTATCTCAGCTTGCTTCTTCTTGGCTTCATCTCTCTGTCTCAGTGAATCTCTGGCCATTGCAATGGAAAGATAAGGATTGGTCTCAGGCTTATCATTTTCCTTGGAATTAGGAAATGGTCCAAATCTTGGAATCGCCATGCTTTGCCCATCATCATCATCTTCTACTGAGAATCTCCTAGCAGCTGAAATCATCCAAAAGAGATCAGTCTTTATGGAGCAGTTAACAAGTAACAATCCAGCAGAGAAGCACAGAACTGACGTGCATTGCTTACCTGATAAAGAAGATCCAGAGCCAGACTTGAGAGATCTATTAAAATCCAGGGGCCTAAGCACTGATGCATGAAGACTTCCTTGTGATGGAACAAGGGCAGCTGGAGCAAGCCCCATTTGCTGTTGCATCTCAATGAAATGCTGTGGGAAACTGTGGGACTCTATGGTCTGCAATGCATTCAACTCCTCACTTCCACCACCAGGGAACAAAAAGGAAAACGCTCTATTCCTGCAAACAGTATCAAATTGGTTGCTAGTCAGCCACATAAACCTTTAAAGGTAGTTTTAATAAAGCTTCACCCACCTGAATTCTGTCTTCTTGGATGCGAATATGGATAGAAACTGGTTCACTGAGATGCCCAACTGAAAATCCCACCATGGGATGAGGAAATCGAGCTTGCTTTGCTTCTTTCTGCACACTTGCCATTGCAAAATCCTCAGATTGCTTGGCACTGTTTTCCCACCTCCTGCATTTTCCAGAAGCAGATGACAACATCAGAAGAAGCACCCAGGTTTCAAAATAATGGCATATGAGAGATTCAAAAGCAAGGAGGGCTACACTAATTACTTGAGCAAGGGAACCAGTGATCAATATCCCAAGCAAGGGGAGACGCATCATCCGCATGCAAGTAGAGAACATTACCGAACTGATCCACTCGAAACAAAGCAGGATCAAACCCAGCATTCCTGGACAAGGTGTAACAATCATGAGAGTTGCAAGAACTGGACCATATTTAGAAAGTATAATTGAGAGCAGGAACAGGAATAGAGAGCTCACCCGAGATGGTCCAGTTGCTTCCATAGGATGTTGACATAACCTCTGGGATTCATACAAGGGACTGCGTCTGGGTCCAGAACTGGAAACATCTGGTTCAAATCTTTAGCTCTCAATGCCTGGCAGGCACACAAAGATGTGCGACAGTTCATGTCATTTCATTCAGAAAAAATAAAACCAAAAAAATGCTAGTTTATCTGACTGACCTCTTGAGGCTGCAAAGTGTAGGGAACGAAGATGGAAGGAGGACCTTGGCTGTAGGGCTCGAATGCATTGTGGCTTCGGCATAGCTTCGCGTAGGCTTTTGGGTACCCCAAGCCCTCGTCAATGGTCATCCCTTCCTCACTAAAAGTAAAAGCCGGCTTCTTTTTGGCCATGTTCTTCTTCTTCTTCTTCTCTGTGTTTTTTTACTGTATGCCTGCTTGCGAGCGAGAGTCAGGGAGGAGCGGGGGAGCGTCTTCTTGGTTTGGATTCCTTGTTCCTAGGGATGCGGGTATTATGAGACTTGAGTTTGCAACGGTCATTTGGTTTTAAAAGGGCATGGAAAGAGCATTGCTCTTCTATCTTTCCGCTGTTTCAAACTTGGATGCCAGCGCATCCCATAGTAAGTAGGGGCAACGGCTATCTACTCTGTCTCTGATGGTGGTTAGGTGTATTCACTCACTCAGTCATTCTGCATGTGGGTACAAGTTAAATTATTAAAAAAAAAAAAAAGAGTCTATCAATTAGTGGTTAAGCAACCCACTTTTATAAATCTCTTGTATGTATGTCCATGCTGTTCTGCTTTCTGTGTTCACTTTCTCCCACTTAACAAACATCCTATTTGACAGAATTCAATAGAAAAATGACGCTTTCTTTTATATAATACTGATAAACATCAGATTAGATATAGATCTGATAGTCAAACATATGTTTTTTTTTTTGGCCTTCTGCAATCATCCTGCTCACCCTTTTCTAGGCTAGGGTAAATAAATAATGCCCACAAACATGAAATTAAAAACAGACAAGAATTGGGAGAGGAATCTCGCATGCCAGGTACTGGTTTATATAATTGTCTTATTATTTCTCAAACAATATGATCATCATTATTATTAGCCTCTTGCTGGCGTTTTCCGGTCAGTAGAAGAGCAGAGGAGCAGCAATCCAGGTCCCTGAGCCTGAGCAGCAAGTAGAGCACAATACCGCAACCAAACCCCAGCGCAGCGCTGGAGCCGGTGAGAGACACGGCCGCACACATGAGCATGACAAAGGAGTCCTCTTTACTTCCCATATCCCTGGAGGCCATGGCGAGCTCGATCCCCGCAAAGAGCAACAACACGCCCAACAACCCAATCGGGAACTCCGCCAATATCCTCACGAACGAGTTCCCAAACACCAAACCTAGCACCATCTTTCCGATCGCAAGGAACAATACGGCAGCCCCACTCCTCCCCCCAAACCTGTACTGGCCGGCGAGTCCCCCGGCCCCATGGCACACAGGCATGGCTCCGAACCAGCAGCCCACCATGTTCATCAACCCCACGCTCACCGACACTGATCTCGCCGTCACTCGCCTGTCAGGAAAGAGGTCAGCCGATAGCTTACAGACAGCGATCACCGAGTTGAGCACTGAAAGCGGGATCTGAGGGATGGCTGCACGGATGAAGCCCGTTTTCCAGTCCTGCCAACTGATCTTCACCACCGTGATTTTCGAAGGCCCGAATTTGATATTGTGGATGATCGACGGGTTCCTCGCGAAGCACAAAGCCAAGCCCAGCAAGAATACTAGGAGCGCTGAAGGGATTTTTCGGAAGAATGAACCACGAATGCAGCGTCGTCTCTGAGTATTGTCGCAACGAGCCTCGTCTTGTTGTTGCTCTTGGATGGTGTCTTCATCGTCGCCCGAACCGGTGACGAGGATGATGAACAGGAGAGCGGAGATGGCGAGGATTAAACCGTCGAGGCCGAGCCAGGGGCGGGTATCGGAGCTGGATGTTTTCGAGGAGGAGAAGTTTTGGTTGTAGCGGATGTACTTGATGGCCGTAAAGGCAAAGGCGAGGCCTTGCGAGAGCTGTACGCCACGGACGACGGGGAGGGGGATTAGACGGTAAGCCAGGGACATGAGGCCGGTGGCGCCGAGGATGAAAAGGACCCCCGCGGTGCAGAGGCCGGCAGCCATGATCTGAGGAATGGTGAGGTGGGTCGACTCGGAGATAGCGACAGCCGCAATGGACTTCATCGGCTGAACGGGCATGGGGACGGCGAAGAGGAAGCCGGTGGCGGCGTTGTAAAGGGCGGTGAAGATGAGGGTGGTACTGAGATCTAGACCGTTGACGAGGGAGACGGCCAACACGATAGGGATGTAGGTTCCGAGATCGCCAACAGCGCCGCCAAGTTCGGCCCAAATGGAGGTTTTAATGGCGAAGCTGGAGGTGAAGGAGGGGAAGCAGCGTCGTCGAGGAGGGTGATCGGGGCGGAGGATAGGGGCGGCGATGCCGGATGTATGGTCAGGATCCATGGTAACGGGCGGTGTTGGAGGCGGCGGCGGCGGATGAGTGGGATTATTATTTAGGTTATAATAATTGTTTTTATGATGAAGATGGGAGAGTGCGGATGACTCTTGGGCCAGTTCAAGGGCCGTTCCCTTGACGTCGCTGTTTTTACTGCCGTCACTCCTCCTCATTCCTCCCTCTCTCCTAGACTCCTTCTCCTTCTCTCTTTTGTTTTGGGCTTCTAGTTCTAGCTAGTCCTGCTGTTAAAATATTTTGAAGGATTTATGGGCCACACTCACACTTATTATATACACACCCACACACTTACTAATCACACATATATGAATTTCAATTTCAGAATGATACTTGATGATAAGAAGGTCTATAATAAAGTCTATATTTGCACTAGAAGAATGAAGATTATCAAAGAAATTAAAATTTTAAAGAGAGAATATAACCGTATCTAAACAAATCTAAACTATCCAACCATATTTTTACTATATCTATAATAAACTAAAAATCTAAACTAAACAATCCAACAAATCCTAATAATCTCTTACTATAGCATCTTACTGTATATATATATATAGAGGGCTTCTGGATGTGGCCAATGGAGAAGGACATGATAGCGTTGATGGTTTTGCTGTTACTTCATGGATGCTTACTGAATAATAAATGAGTTGCTTGTTCAACTTTTGGATTATTGAAAAGACATCACATTTCATTTATTTATTTATTTATTTATTATAATTTGACAAATCACTATATACACATCATAAACTTTCGATCCTATATAACAAAAAATCTAATTTTCTTTCAACATATGAGTTGATTACACTACCACTACATGCACATCATAAATTTTTAACCACCCATTAAAAAAAATCAAACTTCCTTTCAACATAAGAATTGATTACACTATCACTCATGTACTATGATAATAGTACTAAATCTCTATTATATATAATTAAAAGTGATATTATTATTGTAAATATTCTTATTCTACAATCATGCATATCATTGGACCCGTCAGTAGTGCATCAAGGAATGTTAGACTTTGATAGATAAAGTCTGATGCTAGTGCGAGCCGATTCCTTTCCTTTGATAGATAAGCCCACTGCCAGCCAGTGGCCCATGCCAATTAACATTGCCATCACTATATGTAGCACTATTCCTTCTCTACTATGCATGGTGCGCTTTAATGATTTAATCACCCCCAATCAAAAAAGACTCTCAATTTTATCACACTGTACCCTCATTTGAAGAAATGACCGATTGCAAATATTCATACACACCACACCCATTTATACATAACTCGGGCAGTATCAAGTCATGGGCCACAGAATGTGAGGATGACTGCAGATCCGGCCCAGTACTATTGTGATTCTGCACAGTGTGGGCCGTGGATATTTTTCAATACACATGGAATTTTAACAACTGCTGAGTTATTAAAAGAATCACGTGCACTCACGTGCGACAATAGAGCTCCAACCCATTGGAAGTTGATGCCCCGCGAAACACGGCGTTAGAACTCACCCGTCGGTCTCGCGATCAATGTAGGGGTAATACTGTAAATTCAACTTCCGAGTTCACACTGGCATCATCGGCGTGTTGTTTAAGTCCCCACAACCCAAGTCAAATGTGGGAATCCAAAACATCGATCCCCAAGACGCATCAACACCAAATCTCAAGATCTCATCAAGTTCAACACCGACATTGTTTGGATTTGGTTTCCGTTTCCGGCCTTGTTCACTCTCTATGATCAGGTTAGCAAAGATCTCCCCTAAATTCTCCATTTTCTCATGTTTTCCATTTATTTCTTACAATGCTGCTGCTGCTGCTGCTGATGATGATGATGATGATGATGATGATGATGAATGCCCCTACACTTTCTTCTTCTTCTTCTTCTTCTTCTTCTTTTATTAAGCTTAGCTAACCAGTTATTGTGGCAGATTGGGTTGGAATTGGACTTTTTCATGTTTTGATTAGTATGAATTTGATGATAACCAACTTAAATTTTTTCCATTGAGTCAAAGAACTGAGGCCAACTCATTCTTGTTTAAAACTTGGCTGTATGGAATCAAAATCTTGGTTTTTCACATGTTTGATAAGGTTATAGTTTTACTAGCTACTTACATTTGTGTATAACTTGATATCTAAGTTGCCTTGAATTTGTTCCTTAACTGATCAGTGATTTTTATATATATATATATATATATATATAAGTGGATTCACTACTTTCGTATCAGATCCCACAGTGTTTGAGTTAAACTCATCACAATGATGGCTGTGATTCCTCATCTTTGGGTTGCTTGCTTGTTCATGGCCTTGGCCATCACACGTACGTTATCTTATCACCGAGTGGTACCTGCGAGACTTCCAGATGCATTTAGTCAAGAGACCTTAGTACCCCATGAATATTCTCGCTATTCAGAAGTGAAGGATGCTTGCAAATTGATCCTTAAATCGGCTTCCAAAGATAAAATTAATGCCAATAGAGCCTCAAGCATCATTCCGGAGCTCAACTTCATCATGGGAGATTGGAGACAAGATCACGGCACAGCCCCTTTAATGCCATTCGATGCAAGTGATGCACCACAGAGCAGTTCTGTTCTTCCTGATCCTGCACACCTGGTTACATTTGCCCTGACTCATGTTGATCTGGCAACTACTTCCAACAATGCATTCAATGTCAGTGGAGAACTGAGCATAGGCTTGTTTAGAAATGGCACTGGTCTGGAAGTAAACCATTTCTTTAATCCAGAGTTCAGATTCTGGCCTGGGAATTCGGAACTCAGGGTTTCTTTTGAAGGGATATATGTTGAATCCGAGAAGAATGGTGGTGAAAGGGTGCTTTGTATGCTGGGGAATGCTTTACTCCCTTCCCGTCAGCCTGATTCTGCAGATCCATGGGAATGGGTGAATGATGCCCGCATGAACAAGTACCAACCTCCTCTCCTTGAGGATGACAAAGTTCTTCTCGTACTCCACTATCCAAAGAACTTCACCTTGACTACAAGGGCTGCGCGAGGTGAACTGAGAAGCCTAAATCAAGTATCCAGCATCAGGTACTTTGACAAGATCTCACTTGTCTCTCAGTTAGGTGCTTATTCATATTACCAGTATGGTTCTGAAGAGCTTGTGTCAAAGGCCTGCAGCCCATACCCTTATCCTAATGATTCAGTGCGTGGCTGGTTCGAACTGTATAAAGGGGTTGGATTATGTGAGGTACTCGATCGATTCATCAATGGACAACTTTTAAATGTTGTGCCAAACTGGAACTGTAATTCCACTGATGAGTATTGCAGGAAGTTGGGACCTTTTGCTACTGAAAGGGAGATCAATGCAACAGATGGGGGGTTTGACAATGTCAAGCTAGCGATGCAAGATGTGAGATGTGAGTCGAGAATGGAAAGTTATAACAAAACGTCTGCCAAGGTTTCTGCTGTTTTTAGAGTGATTTCTCCCTGGGAGAACCAGTATACTGCAGTTCAAAGGAGTGGCCTTGATAACACAACTCTTTCGGTGGAAGGAATATGGAATTCATCCTCAGGGCAGCTTTGCATGGTCGGCTGTCTCGGACTGACAGACAGAAATTGCCACTCTCGTATATGTTTATATATTCCTACATCCTTCTCGATCAACCAAAGAAATATTATTTTTGGGAGAATATCCAGCATAGATGATCACGGTAACAACTCTTTCTTTCCATTGTCATTTGAAAGACCAGTACATCCATCTGAAATTTGGGACAAGTTGAGTAATACATATCTGTCATACAAGTATTCCAAGATCAAGCTAGCTGGTTCTTTTCTTGAACGGAGTGAGCCCTTTGAATTTGGTGCTATTATTAAGAAATCGTTCCTAAGTTACCCCAGAAAGAGTGAAAAGAATGATGAACTAGTCGGTCTTTCTAGTCTTGCGGATGACCTCACGCTTCACAGCAGTGCAGTTCAAGATCCATTGCCCAAAGTGCGGACAGACCGGCCTTTTCTCCAGATGGAGATACTTTCTCTTGACAAATTGTTTGGGCGGTACTGGACTTACCAATACCAAAATTCATCAAGCACAAAGGAGAAGAATCCGGCTTCCACCAAAGATGTATCCACCGAGAGAAAGTTGCTTCTGAATGTATCAGCTGAGCTCACTCTCTCGGGTAAGTTGTACAGCAATGTTTCAGTGCTCTACTTGGAGGGCCTTTATAACCCAGTCAGTGGAAAAATGTACTTGATTGGATGTAGAGATGTGCGTGCATCTTGGAAAATCTTGTTTGAGAGCAGGGATCTTGAAGATGGACTTGATTGCTTAATTGAAGTAATAATAGAGTATCCACCAACCACTGCTCGTTGGCTCATGAATCCAACAGCAAAGGTCTCCATCATAAGCCAAAGGACTGAGGATGACCCACTCCACTTTAGCCAGATCAAACTCCAAACTCTGCCAATTTTGTATCATGAGCAACGGCAAGACATACTCTCAAGGAAAGGAGTCGAGGGAAGTCTCCGCATTCTTACACTTTCTATTGCAGTAGCTTGCATAGTGTTCCAATTAGTCTACATTCGAGATAACACTGCCTCTGTTCCTTACATATCTCTTGTTATGCTTGGGGTCCAGGCTCTTGGTTACAGCATTCCTCTGATCACTGGGGCAGAGGCTCTGTTTGCTCAGTTGAAATCTGAGACGTATGACTATCCATCCTATGGTTTTGAAAAGAACCAATGGTTCCAGATTAGTGACTATTTAGTGAAGATCCTTGTCCTAGGTGCTTTTCTGCTCACTCTGAGGCTTGGCCAGAAGGTCTGGAAGTCCCGAATCAGACTCCTGTCACGAACTCCTCTTGAACCAGGACGCGTTCCAAATGATAAATGGGTTCTTATTATAAGTTGTGGTTTGCATTTGGCTGGTTTCTTGGTGATCCTTATTCTGCAAGGTGTCAATGCGCCACCGAGGCAAATTCGACCTGACCAGTACTTCTTGGACTCCAGGGGAAACAGACGTAAAATGCATGATTGGGAAATCCAACTGGAGGAGTATGTGGGTTTGATTCAAGACTTTTTTCTGCTTCCACAAATTATAGGCAACACTATGTGGCAGTTGAATGGCAAGCCTCTGAGAAAAGTCTACTATTTTGGGATAACGCTGGTTAGGATCCTTCCGCATGTTTATGACTATGTGAGAGCTCCGGTTTTCAATCCTTACTTCTCAGAGGAGTATGAATTTGTGAATCCAGCCTTAGATTTCTATTCCAAGTTTGACGATGTTGCCATTCCAATGACGGCCATACTGCTCTCAATTCTGGTGTATGTTCAGCAGAGATGGGACTGCCATAAATTTTTTCAGTCTCTCAGATCTGGAGAGAAAATATTTCTGCCTTTAGGTTCCAGAGTTTATGAGAGGCTGCCTTCTGTCTCATTTGAAGCAGAGCTCACACCAGGTGTGAATGAAAGTGCGACGCAAGATGCCAAACATATGGATGAAGAATGATATACTGCTTACTATGTTACAAAGTGGTGTCTTCCCTGGTTGTTTGCAGAAAAATGCTCTTCCCGCTATGTGTGTTGTTTGCATACATATGAATGACCTTTCTCGTAACTCTCTGTAAGTCATATTTGCATCAGAAATGTAGCATGAATATTCATGTATAAGATTTTGATAGCGTCCTGAATTACTATTAAGCACAATTTTTTTTTGGTTGAAAATACCAAAGTCCTTATGATCCAAGATAGTTTCATGCGATGTTTTGATACTATCTTAATGACCAGATACACATCTGTTATTTTAGCTCCTTTGATGTTTTTGTATGAGATCACAAAACTCGGAAGTTTGTATATTGCTTTTGCTTAGTTGTAGAATCCTGTGAGTTAAATATAACAGCTTATGTTCTATTAAATTGTTGATGAAACAATCACTTAATCTCTTCTTGATTTTAAGTTAAAGGTTTAGCAGTTTTATATTACTGTGACCACATAAATTGAAGGCCACTAGCAGATCCAACATCAGGATTGGTTAATCATATCCAGCCAATATTAGTACTTAGTGAACAGAGTTTTGAAGCGTCATAGAACAATAACTTAATTGAAAAATCTATATACCCGGGAATCTGTTAGCACAAATAGAAATTGTTGCAGCATATCAAAAACTATGCTTGTCATATTACTACATTAAATTATGACAGAGGAGGAAAAAAAAATTCCAAACTTGTTAACGTCAGCATGCAGTCTTATTTTATTTAACTTATAATCTTGAGATTCTTCATTTACCTCTACAATTTTATTTACTTTGGTTTTTATTGACTATTACCATATCAGCTACAAAAGTTATATACCAAAATATCTCAATTTGAATGTCTAACTTCATTCGCTGCAGCTAATATCTAATGATTGACTCAATTTATTGGTCTCATAATCTTCTCTGCATTCTTCTCCCTTGTATGGTAATTTGTTATCTGAAATCAGAAAAATCTTTGGAAACTTTCTCATAAATAACCATAATTATGTACCTGATTGAAATTGTAGCTTTATGTAACATAAATTAATCAAGTTTATCTGTCAATTACCTCCTCAGAGTTAATCTAGGATTCATTTGCCCTATGAATTAGCATTCAATGAACAGGATCATAACAAAGTTTTATCTAGTGCCAGGACAAGTATTCCATTGTTCCTGCAGAAATTATAGAAATTTCCTGATAGTAAAGTGAAAGAGTTTTTCCACCAAGAATTACAGCACCCATCAAAAACATTGTGATCCAAATACAAACATCATAAAAGCATTTGAGTTTGATTAGCTGTATTCAAGACAATTCTTTTGTTCAAAGACATCCAGCAAACCATATATATGATATATCAAAAGCAGAAAAATTCTATGGAGTGATCAGGTAATTCCAAATAGCAACTGATCCTTGCAACTATCTATATTCCAATGATGGAAATCCCAAAGTAAGTTCAAGTGCATCCTCATCTAAACCCGTTCTCGTTGAAGGATCCTGCATATATATATATGTGTGTGTGTGTGTGTGTGTGTGTGTGTATAAACAAATTAATCAATTGTTAGAATTAAAAACAAACTTAAAATACACAAACCATGTATGTATGCATGCATGGAGATATGATATTGAAAAACAGAGTGATCATGAATGATGATGACCTTGCGGTAAATGGTGCCATCCTCCTCGACGTGCCAACCGGCCTCCTCGCACAACGCTTTAAGCACGTCATTCTGGTCTGCATGCTTTGGGAGCTTGTAGTTCCCATGCAAGCGCAAGCCCTTGTAGATGTTGGCGGCCACCATGCGGCGCCGCCGCTCTCTCTGCCGATTGTTCTCCCTTTCCCGGTCTGTCGGCCTCCTCAACGACGTCCATACATGGCCGTCACGCCCTTGCCTCTTCACCACCCATGGCCCCTTGCTTGTCTTGATGCAACCCTTGCTCTTCTTGACCAAACCCTTCTCCACATTATGATTAATCTCCATCTTCTCTTAAGGTACTCTTTTTATCTTCTCCTTTGTTCTCTAACTCAAATTCATACATATATGTATGATAACATCTAGTCATGTGGGTGGAGACTTGTTTCATTCATGAAAGAGTAACTTTTTTAGTTGAACATAAGAATATTGACATAATTAGTTGGGTGCGGATTTCCAACATGCATTTCCCAAGAGAAGGGAAGGGAAGAGAGTAGTCATGAATATATTCTCATTCCTTTAAATGGGTAAAAAAGCAGTTTCTAGTTTCACAAGGAAAGAGCTTGTGGAAATAGAGGCTTTCATGAAAAGGTTGATCTGATCCAATGATTTGCAGCTCTTTCTTAGTTTGTTTGTCCATATATATTCATCTAACCACTACTTTTATCCTGCATCCTTTGAGTCTTGTTCAACCAACGGAGTATATATACTTACTGTTCATTGCTTTATGTTTGGAGACATGACTGGCTTCAACGAATATTTATCATGCCAGCTCAGCTCGTTCGAGCTAACTTGGAAATGTGACACTATTCTCTAGTAAGTGGTACAGTACATATATGTATATATATTATATATATGTTATATATATTGGTAATTTGATGTTGGTAAGTGGTAAGTAAAAAACACCGGCAAACAAAAATGGAGTGTTGCATGAAGAGAGAAGGCCTCTCTGTTCATGTGATTTCGAAGATTCGAAAAGCATTTCCCGTACGGGTGAAAGGACGGGAACAAAACAAAAGTGCATGCAGATGGAGATGGGACATGGGTGTGGTGAGACCTTGGACAAATGTAAAAATAGTAGAAATATCATTTTAACCATGCCAATAGATTAACTACTTAAAAACCAACTAACTTTATTGCCTTGCTTGCTTATAAAACGAACAAGCTATAGAATCATTTCAATAAAATAAAGTACTTATAAACTAACCAAGTAAAGCTATAATGTACTTTCTTCCTTTACTTGGCTGGTTCATATTCACATGGCTTTTGTTTGGATGTGGATTTGGGCAATGGAAACCTTTGGACTTCTTTTCACTTATTTCCACTTTTTAGTATTATTTTTTTTTTGGAAAACTTATTTCATTTTTCAGGGGATGAATTCGTTAATATTTTGGTGGAAGGGTTACTTAACTATTTTATTAGTCAGGTTAAACAAAAAAGATAATCATCGACAAGTCTGGATGAAGAATCTGGGAAAGAAGAAAATTAGACGCAACTTTAAATAATTAAAATTATAAATATAAAATGATGATCACCACAATGGAGAGTTTAGTCAAAAAAAATAAATAATATAGTTTTATTAATTTGTAATGATTAATATGAAAATAATTATTTTAGTAATTTTTTAAAATACTGGATAAATCATTCAAAATATATTTGAATGGTAATAATTACAACAGAATTTTTGATAATTTTTTTTATCTATTTTATTTTTATTGTTTTAAATTAGTTTGGACATTTATAACTATGACGATACCTAAATTTGTAGAAAACAATAAATATTTTTGAAATAATGAGAGAATATATTCACTCATAGATTATTTGAAATGAAAGGCAGCAGTAGATTTTTTTTTAATAAATATAAATAAAATAGACGTTACATATAAACACTACAAAAATAATTATAATTTTTTTTTTAAAAAAAAGGTAAATCATCAAAATGCATTAGACAATGGAAAGTACATGTAGAATAAATATGGAGGGTAATGAGTTGGTACACAAGGGAGCACACTCATCATAAGTAGGAGAACTTGATTGATAGGCAGAGTTACTTGAAGATGAATGTTGGGAAATGTCATTTGGCAATGGCTGCTCTTCTGGTCTCAAATATTAGGCATCTTCAATGAAGTAAGAGGTTGATCATGGTTAAGCACCATTACTGGGTGCGGTGTATAAAAAAGATTAAGATGCATTTGATTGTCATCACTGGGTTCTTCAACTTTAGCCTTTTCAATTCTTGAGTTGCTAGTAATTAGAAAAGAAACATTTGGTTATTTTTAATTAGAATTGAAATCGGTGGAAGGAGGTATTTATGAATATTCAATTGATTATCTCCAACCAAGCATTCTATAACATGCCTTGAGTAAGGATCTCCCATGTGTCCCTAAAGTAGGACACCATATTATGTGTCCAAAATATCCATAACTTATTTGTAGAATTTGGAAAACCTAAAAGTTCGAAAATATATCTATTGTGATTATAGATTCAAGCAATATAGAAGTATTGCAGAAACAATTGGTCCAAAGTCTCCATAGCTACTTGGAAAAAAAAAAAAAAAAAGATAGCCATCGGCAGGCCATTATAGTCTCTCCTAGATAGATTATCTAGAGTAAGAATTTTGTTATCTCATGTGAACCTATTGAAAATAGTTATCTTTTAAGACATATACATTTTCAGATAAATATATTTCTTAATGAGGATCTCAGTCCTTTGTCATCAAGGAACTGATGGAAAGAACATATTGAGGAAGTTCTTGTACTCTTTAAGCTCTAGACTTTGAAATCTTCAGAGTCATTTAAGAGGGAAGGAATAACTGCCCTCATGTTTTGCAAATACGAGAAAGAGATATCTCTAAACAGGAGTGAAGGAGTGGAGAACCTATTGAGGACTTTATGGACCGAAGCTAGCTGGGCCGAGGAGGCATGGAAGAGCAAAAGCCACGTTTCCTTAGGGGGCCTATCATCAAGCCATTTATCAAAATAGTAACATTACTATCCCTAACGGAAGATAACACATAAGCTCAAAAGCCCACTATGACAAGGGCGACCCCTACCAAAAGTATTTTTGCAAAACTTGATGATGGCATCATCAGAGACTGTGATTATAGACTTATAGTAGTTGAAATGAATTACCTCTGGTTAATTTTTTTCATAAATTGAGAATATCATAGAAACTTAAATACTACGTAACATGGAGTTACAATTTTGTTTGGGTTTACATTCAAAGAAGTGGTAGAATATTGTTGATTTTGATTTGTTTTATATCAAATTATATTTTTCTTTTTTAGGAATTATAGAGCTCACACTTAAAACATAATTATAAGAAAAATTAACCCTTAAAAGGTATGGGCAACTATAAATGCCTATGAGTCCACTATCAAACGTAGCTTTCGTTTTTTTTCGTTTTTACTGGGCCACATAAGCTTGCTAATATAATCATAAAATTTTAACCTACTATCTTTTTTTTATAGGTTATTTATTAAAACATTTTTGGTGGTTAAAATTTTTGTATATTAACTGGTTCACATTTTAATACATTTAATAGTTTGTCTATTTTGTATTTTTAAGAAAAGCAACAAAAAAAATCGCATGCACAAATTAGCAATCCAAAGAAAGGTTGGCTTCACAAACCTTCGTGGTCCCTTATGTGACTTACAAAAAAACTTAAAAGGTTGCATATTTTTACTTTTTCTAAAAGCATTATTTAAAATAGCACTTAAATTAAAGAAATGGAGAATTTTGATGAAATTCAAATGGGAGGGCTCAAATCATGGTTTATCTACAAATTTTTTTTTGACATTATTATTATTATTTTTTGATAAAAGTGGATAAACCATAAATTTATTGAAAATGAAACACTGCGAAGAAGTACAGTACAGATAGAAAGGGAAGTACAGAAACTCTCACCAGAGGTGAGGCACAAGTACTACAAGAAACATAACAAAGAAAACAAAGAACGATAAGATAAAACAGCTATGAAAACGAAAGCCACCAACAGGGGGTACAGGTCAACAAAGCTGACAGTGGAGAACTCTACTCCAGAGCAGGATTAGGATCTGGATCACCAGAAATGTTGGATTCCCTTGCGCTGATGAAGTTGATTGAGCGCTTGATTTTCTGAGTAGCCACAGCCAAAGACTGCTGTTGGTTAACATCGGTCGCTTCTCTGGGGTCTTCAGGAATTTTCTTCTTAGTCGATCTAGGAGGGTGCGGGACAAACCCTGTTTCTTCAGTCCAGCGGCTTGAAGGTTTCTTGTTTCGATCACTTCCTCTGATTTGCCTTGTTGTATTATCGGAAGGAGTTTGATCTGGAATGATATCCTGAGCAAAAGCCCCCAAGTGATCCTTGTCGATCCTAACTTGATCGGGAAGTAAATCAATCTGTTGTTTCAAAAGAAGATTGTCTGAGTGAAGATCAGTATCAGTTTGGGTGATATTATCTTCCTCAAGAAAGTGCTCATCTTCAACCATCTCCTCAGCTAAAAAATCATCATCTTCTCCCCAGTCAACAAGCTCATCATTAGAAGGTAAATCTAATGAATCCTTCTGAGGTGAAGGATTTTGAGCATAAAATTTATCGTGTTAATAATTGGAATTAACGTCCATCCACCATGTACGAAAATCCATTTATACCCATCTGGTATAATTAGAGTTGGTGGATTATAATTCAGGTGAGAAGGTAATGTCCCCTTAGTAGACGAGAGATTTGGATTTATTTGAGAAGAATCCTTGCTAAGGTTGGAAGCAATATTTCCTTCAATTGTTTGAGTAACTAATGAATCAGGAATCTCCTTATCTCGAGGCACCTTAAGCAAGAAAGCTTTGAGAGAGGGAGCAGAATCCTCATCACGAGGAGATGATGGATGAAAGTAATGTCCATCATCAGAGTTCTTATCTCGAGGTGAATTTTCTTTTAAAGGGCTGCCCATTATAAATAAACTATCATACACATTAATTTTTATGTTACTAAATTTTAACTGTGTTTGTACATTGGGAGTGAGTCGAATTTTTATACTTTTATATGAGAGTCAAGTGTCTTATCATTAGACTATTGCCATGATGATTTATCTATAATTCTCTAAAACAAAAAAGAAAGTATTTAACCAAACTGAAGTCCCCCCTCTTTCAAATTAATTAGAATTTAGATATCAGTCATTAGCCAGTGATTAATCTGTGCACGCACTCTCTGTCTGTGGGAGTGAAGACATCTCTGCCGAATCCTCTTGCTTCAATGTGAAGAGAGAGCATATATTCAAGTGAGAGGTCAGATGAGTTACATACATACAAGGACATCAAATACAAAAGAGAGATAAAGCAGAAGATTCAGTTTATACAAAAGAAGGAAAATCTCATTAATTAAGCAAGTAGGCACACTTATCACCAAAGAAATTTCTATGTTTGAAGCAGCGGCCAAAGCACCCTAAAAAGTAAAGCATTAAAGTCTCATTACTCGCTTAGCATTAGCATGCCAAGAGATGCTTTTAACATGCAAATGCATATGGCCTGTGTGCTGGGAGATTCACAACAGCCTCTTGATCCCAAACAATTTCAGCGGATTTCTCAATGCCAGCACATCTTTTTTACTTGTTACCATCAGATATTTGGAAGGAAATTATTGCAAGAAAAGAACAATGTCCAATTTAGTATTATTAAGGCAATATTCCAATAAGAAAGGTGAATATATGAAATTAAAAGAGACATGTGGAGCAAGCTCATAGTTTGAACTCCAATCCTTATAAAAAAAAACCATCATAAATGGTAGAATATATATATTTTAAAAAAAAATGGATAAACCACTACTTTATTGAAAAAAAAGAGCAGCAAACCAAAAATATAACCAACATGAAAAACAAAGTGGTAGAATATTATTGATTTGATTTGTTTTATATTAAATTGTATTTTTTTTTTAAAAATTATAAAGTTCACCCTTAAAACATAATTACAATATCAAACGCTGCTTTGTTTTTTTTTTTTTACAAGTTCATATAAGTTTGCTAATATAATCATGAACTCATTTTTTCAAACTTTATGCATGCTTTGTTCAAAAAACCTCAATTTTTTTTCCTCGAAGATATTCATCCTTTACCCACTATTTTTTTTATAGGTTATTTATTAAAATATTTTTGGTGGTTAAAATTTTTGTATATGAACTTATTCACATTTTAATATATTTAATAATCTGTCTATTTTGTATTTTAGATAAAAAAAAAAATAGCATGCACAATTTAGCACTCCAATGGAAGGTTGGCTTCACAAATCTTGGTGGTCCCCTCATGTAACCTATTTAAAAAAAAACATTAAAATTTGACATATTCTACCTTTAGAAAAGAAGTCAGCTAAAAATAACACTTCCATTAGAGAAAATGAGAATTTTGACCAAAGTCAAATAGGAGGGCTCAAATTGTGATTTATCTACAATTTTTTTTTTCTGCTTTGACATTATAGATAAAACTATCCTACACATTAATTTTAATATTATTAAACCTCAATTGTGCATGTACAGTAAGAGGGAGTCAAACTTTTGATCTTTTGTATGAAAATCAAATATCTTTTTACTAGATTATTACCATAATAATTTATCTACAATTCTCTAAAACCAAAAAAAAAAAAAAGTATTTAGCCGGCCAAACCTAGGTTTCCCCTCCAAATTAATTACTTGGATTTAGATATCAGTCATTAGTCAGTGATCAATTTTTGAATGCACTCTTTGTCTGCAGGAGAGAAGACATCTTTGCCGAATCCACTTGCTTCAATGTAAAGAGAGAGCATATATTCAAGTGAGAGGTCAGATGAGTTACATGCAAGGACATCACGTACAAAAGAGAGAGAGGCTTCTTAAAGGAGAACGTTCAACTAAAAAAAGGTGGAGGGAAGTCTCATTAATTGAGCAAGTAGGCACAGTTAACCATGGCTGTCAGACCCGGACCAGTCCGATCAGTTCAACTAGAAAAACCGGAAATCGGCCATGTGACCGGTCCGAGTATACCCCATTGACCCGGGTATTAAAAAACCCGGTGTTAACCCGGTGACCCGGACGGTTCAACCGAGAACCGGTTGATCCGGCCGGGTCAATCGGGTCATAATGTTTAATTTTTTTTTTTACAATATTTAATAATTTATTATTATTTTCTCATTAGAAACCACAAAATCGTGTATATCTATTAATATTAATTTATAATTTATAATCAATAAATAGAATTACATATATATATATATATATATATATATATATATATATATATATATATATATATATATATCATAAACATACTAACAAAAAAATTAACATTTAAAAAAATAAAATATATTAATGTGTTATGTAAACACTTTCTAAAAATTTAATTTATTAAGAAAATAAAACAATAAATGAGTGTAGTTTTATTATAAAAATATAAAATTAAAGTATTCTAATTAAATAAAAAATATAAGAAAATTTAAAACAAAATAAAAACTCAATTGAGATATAAGAATTAGTGAATTAATTTCTTATTTATTTTAACAAAATCAACTAATAAATAAATAAATAAATAACACTGAGAGAAGTTCGATAATTATATATTAATATATTAAATTTGTAAATATTTAAAAAATGTAAAAATAAATGACATAATTAGAAAATTCTACTGTATATAAGGTCATTTATCAATTTAAATATCAAATTTGAGTAGGTTTTTATAATATAATTATGGGTTTAATATTATATTTACTCATTATTAATTATTATAATATTTTTTATATTTAATTATTGACTCTGGTTCAACCCCGATTCGATCCGGTCGAAACCCATTGACCCTTGACCCCTGGGCTTAGCCAGGTTATTGTCCGAACCAGATCTGACAACCTTACAGTTAACTATCACCAAATTTCTTTTTTTGAAATAGCATCCAAAACACCCTAAAAAAAGTCTCATTACTTGCTTAGCATACCGAGAGATGCATTTTCACATGCAAATGCATATGGCATGCTAATCCCAAATAATTTCAGTGCATCTCCCAATGCCAGCACATTTAATTTATTTGTCACTATCAGATCTTTTGAAGGAAACTCTTGCAAGAAAAGTATAGTGTACAATTTAGTATTGTTAAAGCAATATTCCAACAGGAAAGATGAATGAAATTAAAAGAGACATGTGGAGCAAGCTCATAGTTTGAGGTCCGGTCCTTATAAAAAAGAAACCCCATCAGACTTCTTCTTTTCATTCTCCAGACAGACAAGTATCCCTGTGGATGATATAATTTTACTACGCATCAGTGTTAATGCAATGAAGTGGAACAAAACTGTTCCGAATTGCTGTTCTTAATACTTGTTCAAGAATCTATCAGGAATCTTGAACAAGTAGCCAGCCAAATAAGAGCTTGAATAAGCAGCAGCAGCAGCAGAGATGCAGAGCAGACGAGGGAGCCTGAGGCAGAACAGTGTCTCAAACTGGAGAGACTCAAGTGCCATCTTCTCCTCAAGGACTTCACAGGTTGAAGATGATGAGGAAGCCCTCTTATGGGCTGCTCTTGAGAAACTCCCAACATACGACAGACTCAGGAGAGCCATCCTTCCATCTGGATCACAAGGCCGACCAACTGAGTTTGATGTCCAAGACTTAAGCAACCAGGACAGAGACACACTCATAAAGAGATTGCTTCATGCTTCAAATGACAACCAAGAGTTCCTTCTCAAGCTTAGGGACCGCTTGGATAGGTAGCTAGCTAGCTAGCTAGCTAGCCACTAGCTAGACCAACCTCTCTCATGCATTGCATTGCATGCATGACTTGCTTAATTTTAAGCTATTCTTTAGTTTCATCTCATACTCTGACACTCACATGGTGATTCATGGTGATGGTTGTTGGTTTTGTTAGAGTTGGACTAGATCTCCCTACAATTGAGATCCGGTTTGAAAGCCTCAAACTCCAAGTAGAAGCTCACCTGGGTAGTAGAGCCTTGCCTACGATCCTCAATTTCTTAACCAATATGCTGGAGGTATAATAGTATATATATATATATCAATCATTCTCTACTCCTTATTTTCCTCATTTCCGGTGAGAATAACTGTTTTTTTTCCTCTATTTGTTCTGTTTGTTATTTTCACTCTTGTACTTTGTTTCCCCAGTTTCTTTTTTCATTAATAAATTCGTGGTTTATCCACTTTATTCAAAATATATATATATATATATATCAATCAACTGGATTTAATTAGTTGAAGCTTTCTTTGTTCAATAATTATGCTATTGAATTCTTAGAGTATTGCATGCTGATATAGATTGATTTATGTTATCTAATATAGGCGGCAGCCAACAGATTGCATATTCTTCCCAGCCAGAAGAAGACCGTGACGATACTGGAAGAAACAAGTGGAATCATCAAACCCAACAGGTATAATCATCAATGATTCTCTAGTAGATTTGAATTTAATTACATACCAAGTGATATCCGATTTTGAAACATCATTAAATGCATTCGATAATAAATATTTAAATAAAATAAATTAATAACTCTAAATTTTTTTAAATTATTACAGTTTTATTTTAAATTATCTTAAATAATTTGAAATTTTAAAAATTCAATATGATTTAGAACTTGAAAAAATTAATATTAGTAAACAAGGCTTGAACTCATGACACCAACAGTTTTACAATAACATCATGATAAAGCAATGAATTACTAGTTAATAACATCTCTTTACTAAAAGATATAAATTTTTTTTTTTTTTGAAATAAGTGGATAAACCACAGATTTATTGAAAAGTAACAACAGTACAGAATAAGAAACTCCTCTCCCCAGAGGTGAGGAGAAACAAAATACCACAAAGAAAATAAAAACAAGGATAAAAATCTAAAAGGTATAAATAACACATCAACTATGATAAAAAAACAACCTGCGAGGCCGGCTCATGAACCGGTGGCTTACGGCCCGGCCAGCTGGCTTTTTCGGGTGCCTCTGGCCGGATCCACGAGGTTAATCCGGCGGGCCAGCACTTTGGCTAGGTTGGTTTCGATTCCCTCAAAGGCCGATTCGGACCAGCCAAGTCGGACCCGCCGGGGCCTGGCAGGCCCGGGTTAATCGGCCAGTGCCCCTTGCAGGTATGAGATGAAAGGGTTCATTGTTAAAGAGAATTATATCAGGCAACAATAGTTATATATGGTTTAATTAAGCTTAAGTTCATGCAGGCTCACGTTGCTCCTAGGACCTCCAGGCTCTGGAAAGACAACACTATTGTTGGCTCTAGCAGGGAGGCTGAGTCCAGATATTAAAGTTGGGATCTTCTTATTTCAATATTCATGGCTTTTCCTTTGAAAAAAAAAATTAATTAATTAAAAAAATGTTTTTGGTTAATTATATAATGAACAGGTATCAGGGAAAGTGAGTTACAATGGATATGGCATAAATGAGTTTGTCCCACAGAGAACAGCGGCCTACGTAAGCCAATATGACCTTCATATAGGTGAGTTGACAGTGAGAGAGACGCTGGCATTCTCTGCAAGGTGTCAGGGAAGTGGAAGCATACATGGTGAGCTATAACCCAAACATATAATAAACTGAAACTTCACTAATCATCAAACAATCTCTGTTTGGATCTATTAATTAGCCTCTCAATTATATTATTCTTGCCATCAGAGATGATAGCTGAGCTATCAAGGAGAGAGGCTGCTGCAGGAATCAAACCAAACCCGGACATTGATGCTTTTCTTAAGGTTGGATTAATTCTTTAACTTGTTGCCCATCTAGGGGGAAACGATTTCTCAGTTCCATTCTCATCTTGCAGGCAGCTGCTATCAAGGGGCAGAATGGCAATGTATTTGTAGACTATATCCTCAAGGTTTGAGTTGCATGATAAATGTTTATCACAAGAACATGATAAATTAATGAAATGTGTTACTCACTATGTATGAAATCAACACCAGATGCTTGGACTGGACGTCTGTGCTGATACCTTTGTGGGAGATCAGATGATCAGAGGGATCTCTGGAGGACAACGGAGGCGTGTCACAACAGGTAAGAGAAATTTTATGTTATTTTGTTTTGATGAAAGAAAGGAAATGAATTATGAATTATCAGCAATGAAAATGAAACAGGGGAGATGCTTGTTGGACCAGCACGAGCACTGTTGATGGATGAAATCTCCACTGGTCTGGACAGCTCGACAACATATCAAATAGTGAACTCTATAAAACAATCCATTCACATCCTGAACGAGACTGCTGTCATCTCCTTGCTCCAACCAGCACCTGAAACTTATAACCTCTTCGATGATGTCATTCTTCTCTCTGAGGGGCAGATCGCATACCATGGGCCTCGTGAGCATGTGCTTAACTTCTTTGAGTCCATGGGTTTCAAGTGTCCGGACAGGAAGAGCGTGCCTGATTTCTTACAAGAGGTTAAAGTTTTTTTTTACCATTTACCATGTAAGAAACTAATTAAGTAACCTAAAAGACTAACATATTAAAATTTTCAGGTGACATCAAGAAAGGACCAGAAACAGTACTGGATGATGCAAAATGAAATCCCTTACAGATTCATCCCTGTCAACGAATTTGCAGACGCGTTTCAGAAATTTCATGTTGGCCTCAAACTGAGAGAAGAACTCGGTGTTCCTTTTGATAAGAGCAAGAGCCACCCTGCAGCCCTGGCGACATCCACGTACGGTGTTAGTAGAATGGAACTGCTTAAAGCTTGCACGCAGAGAGAGTTTTTGCTGATTAAGCGCAATCTGGTTGCCTACATCTTGGCCACTATTAAGGTCTGTTTTAGTTAAGACTTAACTGCAG
This sequence comes from Dioscorea cayenensis subsp. rotundata, assembly GCF_009730915.1. Classification (NCBI taxonomy): domain Eukaryota; kingdom Viridiplantae; phylum Streptophyta; class Magnoliopsida; order Dioscoreales; family Dioscoreaceae; genus Dioscorea; species Dioscorea cayenensis. The sequence goes on along the minus strand of NC_052496.1, from coordinate 1,113,001 downwards.
CTCCCTGTTGTTTCTTGCACTTTTATTTTTGTTTTATGTAGTCATATCAGCAAATGCAACATTTGAATGTCCAGATTTCTATAACGGCATTCTTCACAATGACATTGTTCCTGCGGACGGAGATGCATCGGGATTCCCAAACAGATGGGCTAATCTTCATGGGTGTACTATTTTTCACAATCTTCATGGCTTTCGTTAATGGGTTCCAAGAGCTGGCCATGACCACTGCGAAGCTCCCTGTATTCTACAAGCAAAAGGATCTACTCTTCTATACTGCATGGGCATACACTCTGCCCTCATGGATCCTTAAGATTCCCTTCATACTTGTAGAAGCAACTATTTGGGTGTTTATGAGCTACTATGTTGTGGGCTTTGATCCTAATGTGGGCAGGTGAGGTTCATCTTGATTTGTTTGTTCATGAGCCACTCACTATATGATCCTACTACCTTAATGTTCATGTTTTCTTGGTTGCAGGTTGTTTAAGCAGTTTCTACTGGTTATATGGGTTATTCAGACAGCTAATTCATTGTTTCGAGTTATTGGAGCAGTTACAGGTGACCCAATCATTGGAACTAAATTTGCAGGATTGATCATTGTTGCAATCATGGCCACAGGCGGGTTCCTACTACCAAGGGGTATGCATATCAGTAAATCATGCATTTTTACATAAACTCTTACTATAATAATAATAATAATAATAATAATAATGCATACATCTAACCTTTTAAAATTTATCCTGACAGGACAAGTGAAGAAATGGTGGAAATGGCTTTATTGGTCCTCCCCTATCATGTATGCTCAGCAGGCTATCGTAACAAATGAATTCCTTGGCCAGAGTTGGTGCCATGTATGAACTTTCGCATGTAAATATGTATATATGCAAAATCAACTCTGAATCTTACAGTGTAAATGCTATGGTTATGGGAACAGTTTCTTTCAAATTCTACTGAATCCTTGGGCGTGAGCGTCATGAAGTTATATGGGATTTTCCCTGAAAAAAAGTGGTACTGGATTGGCCTTGCAGCATTAGTTGGATACACTCTCCTTTTCAATGTCCTCTATCCCTTGGCTTTAACTTGTCTCACCTGTCAGTATTGTACCTCTTCTGTTGTAAAGTTTGCTAACTAAATTCATCTCCTAGCTTGTTGTTTTGTTTAAGGATCTAAACAATTTGCATGATAGATGGAGCTTCAGGGAAGGCTGTTCAGACAATTTCATCAGAGGATCAGCAAACTTCAACAGAGGAAACACGAAGTGGCGCACATAGTCAAGTTGCAACTGAAGGTAACATGTATTTATACGCATATATATATATATATATACGATAGGATTCAAGCAAAGATTAATTAGGTTTTAGTAATGTGATCAAATGACTCACAAAATTCATTTCGTGTGATCATAAGTGAGTGCAGATACTGAACAGAGACGAAGAGGAATGGTTCTTCCATTTGCACCTCTTTCCATCACCTTCCAAGATATACATTACTCTGTGGACATGCCTTTGGTGGGATATTCGACCAACACCCATTAAATTTTGACTAATATAACTGAACATCACTAGTGAAAACCCAAATCAATTGAAAATTTTCATGCAGGAATTGAAAGCACAGGGGGTTCAAGAAGACAGGTTGATGCTGATTAAGGGTGTCAGTGGAGCTTTTAGGCCAGGAGTTTTGACTGCTCTAATGGGAGTGAGTGGTGCTGGAAAGACTACATTAATGGATGTCCTGGCTGGAAGGAAAACAGGAGGATATATGGATGGAACCATCACTGTGTCTGGATATCCAAAAAAACAACAAACTTTTGCTAGAGTATCTGGTTACTGTGAACAGAATGACATTCATTCACCTAATGTTACAGTATACGAGTCCCTTCTCTTTTCTGCATGGCTTCGTCTACCGGCCACAACTGATTCTGCAATGAGGAAGGTCATATATAATCTTTTTACACTTGTGCAATTCATACATGCAATAATGTGTTTTTGACTAGATAGTGATAATATTCTCAGATGTTCATTGAGGAAGTGATGGAGCTTGTAGAGCTATCAAGCATACAAGGAGCACTGGTTGGACTGCCTGGTGTATCTGGTTTATCAACAGAGAGAAGAAAGAGGCTGACAATTGCTGTTGAGCTTGTTGCTAATCCCTCCATCATTTTTATGGATGAACCTACCTCTGGACTTGATGCAAGGGCTGCTGCCATTGTCATGAGGACTGTAAGGAATACAGTAAACACAGGGAGAACTGTTGTGTGCACAATTCATCAACCTAGCATTGACATCTTTGAAACTTTTGATGAGGTGAGGTGATCGATATGATCGATCATCACAATTAGTTAAATTAGTTACATGTTTTTTGTGTTGTGTGGTTTGGTTCTATTCTTAGTATATTGAGTTGCAGCTGTTCCTTATGAAGCGAGGAGGGGAGGAGATATATGTAGGACCTATAGGCCACCAGTCTTGTCATCTAATCAATTACTTTCAGGTGAGTAAATTGTGGCAGCTATGTATACATGAACTCACTTATCAGTTATCGATTCATTGTTATGAAAAAAATAGGGAATTCGAGGAGTCAATAAGATGGACCAGGGATATAATCCTTCAACGTGGGCACTGGAAGTAACCACCATATCACAAGAAGAAAGATTAGGAGTTAATTTTAGTGAGATATATAAGAACTCAGACCATTTCAGGTAATTAATTGCATATATAGAATCATAGATTTGATTAATGTAGTTAATTGATGATGATGGTGATGATGATTGGAATTTATTTACGAATATATATATATATATATATATATGTATATACAGAAGGATCAAGGCTTTGATTGAAGAGCTGAGTAAACCGACAGAAGGTTCAGAAGACTTGTACTTCCAAACAAAGTATCCACAATCATTCCGGGTACAGTGTAGTGTGTGCTTCTGGAAACACTTGTTGTCGTACTGGCGCAATCCACCGTACATGGGCTTCCAAATTATATTCACCATCGTGACTGCCCTCGTCACTGGTTCAATGTTTTGGGATATGGCCTCTAAAAAGTAATTAAACGCATGCGTGGCTGAAATTTGAGCAAGATAGATATTATTGATTAGCATCCAGCTTAATTGGCTTTTCACTCTCACCAAATTAAACTGATAGTAAGTTAATTTCTGGTATTCAGGAAGAATTCGCAAGACATATCAAATGCCATGGGATCAATGTACCTGGCTATAATATTTCTTGGTGCACAAAACTCTCTATCAGTTATACCAGTTTTAGCGATTGAGCGACTAATATACTACAGAGAAAGAGCTGCAGGGATGTACTCCTCCTTTCCTTATGCATTTGGACTGGTATACTATTATTCAATATCATCATCAGTACCTACTTACAAGTAGTTTGCATTAATTAATCTCTGAGCTTTCTTGTTCACAGCTTGCGGTGGAGTTGTTGTGTTTATGGATTCAATCCATAGCGTATGTAGTGATATTGTACCCAATGATGGGGATGGAATGGACAGCTGCCAAATTCTTCTGGTTTCTGTTCTTCACTTACTTCACCTTAATGTACTTCACATTCTTTGGCATGATGTCTGCTGCCTTGACTCCCAATGAACAAATTGGTGCCATGCTGGCCACCTTCCTTATAGGCACCTGGATGCTCTTCGCCGGCTTCTTGCTCCCTCGCAAGGTTATACATTAATTAATTAAACAAAAGCAAATAAATGCATATCAAGTCAATTAATTAGAGAGAAAACGCCTAGCTAGCTAGCTCCTTTACACATGCATTGTACCTTAATTATATATATATATATATATATATATATATATATATGAAGCAAAAAAATAGTCATTTGAGTGATATAATTAATTGATAATATATGTTCTTTAACGTATATTGTTATGTTGATACATGCATGCAGAGAATCCGGGGGTGGTGGATATGGAGCTACTGGGCATGCCCACTTGCGTGGAGCTTGTATGGGATGGTTGCCTCACAGTTTGGTGACGTGAATGACGTGCTGCAGCACTCCGGTGAGACAGTGGCGGAGTTCGTGGAGCGTTACTATGGTTTTAAGCACGATTGGCTCGGATGGGTTGCTGTGGCACATATAGGGTTTGGGGCTCTTTTTGCCTTTATTTACGCTTTCTCTATTAAGGTCCTCAACTTCCAGAAGAGATGAACACAATTCCTATATGTGTACACACACAAGATGCAGATGTGCTTCCTTGCCCTTTAATTTAAGATGTCCATGATAAAAAAAAACAAACCATGCTTCTTGACAAGCTTGATAATATGAAATTGCATGAATTAATTGAGTTGCTCAGCTGTATCTGTCTTTCGCTTCTCAATAATTAATTATGGTTTATTCATCTTTATTAAAATAAAATTATTACAAATTTAAATATATAAATATATTATTTTTTAGAAAAAAATGGGAAGTGTCTTCCCACAAGGGATTATTGTTAAAGAGACAGATAAGTATTATGATGCATCAATTACAATGGGTTATTGATGCTCTAAAAATTTATTAACTCAAATGGATATGGTGATACACCAATTACAGTGACTTATCAACTCTTAAAAATTTATTAAGTCAATTAGACGTCACATAGGATAATTAAAGTCTGACCATGTACACGCTTAGAAAATTTTCAGGAACAAAACTAATGTGATAAATCTCCTCTACCATGAAATCCTTTAAGAGAGAGAAATGGCATCTTTTTAGATAATAATTATTGCATAAACTTAGTCCACAATAAAAATTCAAAATATTACATATTAAAATAAAGTCATGTGGTCAAGATTTTATTAACATTCAATTTCTAAGTGCAATTATATATATAGTTTTTATTCTTGTTAGATATAAATCAAACTAATATGGGCTTAAGCCTGCATGTTCAAATCCTGAAATCTTTGATTGAAAAGAAAATCTAATATTTTTTAAAATAAATCTAATATCTGAATATTGCCACCCCTCCTATTTCAATTCTAATCAAAATTAAGTAAATATATTTTTTTTAAAATAATCATCTACAGTCTCACTAAATTTTTAGTGAAAATATTTTGAAATAAATATGGACCCTCTTGTCAAGGAATTGAATGTTAAAAGTCTTTTATTGTGGATTGAGTTTATGTAATAATTATTACCTGATTAAAAGTCTGCTGTTCCAAGACTACTAATCTACCGGTGTCAAGGAAATTTTGTGAGTTTGTTGAAGTTCGGAACCGCAGACCCCTACATCCTCCAAAGTGGAAGACTTTTTTATCACCTACCAAATGAATCATCACATGAAACTAACTCCCAAAGTCACACTGACAGTTTTAAATTTCAAAGTTAGGAACTTAAAGCATTAACAAAATCTTGGAGAATCCTGGTCATCAAGCATTATAATCACGCACCAACCACCCACCTAAAATTAATATATAAATATATATTTAGAAAAAATAAATGAACCACTAGTTGGTTGGATCAAAAGAAACAACAGGTATAAACTGGATCAAACTGATACAGCCAGCAACACTAAAACAATTACATCCATTGAAAGTGGAAACAAATAAAAAAGACAAATTATACAGTGAATATTTTAGGCCTAGAGAAGATGTCCCCTCCCTCAGGGGTACAAAATATTTGGCTTCACCATCTATTTTCTCTCCCAAAGTCTCAAGACTCTAACTACTCTCATTTCTTGTCCTTGTTTATAAAACTGCCACCTAATTGATGACCCAGAAAAAGACATCTTTACTTTTTTTTTTCTTTTTTTTATCTTGTTCTCTGCTGAATCTGAAACCACTATTGAATATTATCTTTTAATTAGAATAGCAAATTTAATATATATATATATATATATATATATATATATCCACAAACCACTTTGACACAAACATTGCCGCAGACCAAAATTTTATTTTATTATTATTATTGTTTTAATTACTAGGCTTTTCAGAATTTTGTTATTATCTATGTTCAATGCATGTGGTTTATTCACTTTTTTTTTTTAAAAAAAAAATTATTATGAGTTCTATAGGTGCCTTAGTTGACCCACTCTAAAACTTACCATTTAATTAGAAACTTTGTTTAATTAACAGAAATAAGCCACCACTATGTCAGATTTTAAAAATAAATAACTAAAGTGACTTACCTTTCACAATTTTATTTATTATTATTTTTTTAAAAGAAGCAGACACAATAATTTGCTTTACAAAAGTATACTTATAAACAATATAACTTCTAAGAATAGAATATGCACCGAAACCTTGGGGTGGCCTACTATTCCCAACTAAAAATGATTCCTTTAGATATAGTCAATTAGAAACATTCTTGGGGGCGAGTTTAACAGTGTCGTGAGATTCTATTTTGTGCTACGAGATATTCATTAAAAATCAAAATTATATTTTTTGAGAATATTAAAAGAAATTAAGAAAATGCATAGACGTAGAATAAATTCCTCAACACATATGTGCTCTCACTTTATAGGCTTTAAGGTTTAATACAAAGTCTCACCCAAAATGAACACATTATATAAAGAACCTAGTATCAATAGGTGAAAAGATCTTTGATTAAGTACAATATAATTCCTCAAATATTAATTTTAAATTTTTAAAAATAAAAAATTTAAAATATTTCGTTGGAAGTAAAAAATATTAGAGTTTAAAACTTTTTATTTCAAATATTAAATAATTAAAATGGTGGAGAAATTTATATTTATTTAAAATAATTGAGTTTGATTTAATTATTGTTTTTAAAAAAATAATTATTTGAAATTTATATATAAAAAAAAATTCAATATTATAATATTAAAATTAATAACAAATATTTACTATTAAACAATTTTTATATTTGCATTGGTAAATGGTATAAAGTTTAATTTATATGAGTAGAAGTATTTTAATAAAATGATAATTAGTTATATAAAACCTTACCCAAATATGTAATGTTATATTCCAACTAAATTACTCCTTTGTCAATCAAATAGAAATACTCTCATCAATATAATTTAAGAATCTTATTCTCAATAATTCTATTTTAAGTGACAATGTAAGATTCTGTAAACCAAACGATTCTTTAATGTGCTATTTTCTGAATCCTAAATTACAAAAAACCAAAAATATAGATGTATAATTAATTTTTAGTAACAAACAAAATTTGTGGAAGAATATAAATTGAAAATACAATTATTTTTTTATAGCTAAATATTTTATAATTTAATTCTAAAAAAGAGCCTTCTTGTTACCTATTATTGGGATTCCAAGTTAAGGGGCTTATGAAGTTTAGATTTCTAATATAGAAATTAAGAATTATGAAATCTCAAAAATATGGCCAAAAAATAGTTATACAATTTTATGGAAGAAAACACATGTTTCTAGAACACTGTTATATTCCCGCTTAGCTAAATTATTTAAAGTAAAGAATTTATTGTTCCATGCTAAACACTTAAAAATATTGATTTTTGGAAAGTAAAGTTCATTTCATTTGTAAAGCACGCCACAATATTTAAAAAATAATAATAAAACATAACTAATTAAAGAAAATGGAATTAGCACACCGCGGTACTGATTATGAACGTGTCCATATATAATTTCTTAGATTCTTTGAAAAGAAAAGAAAAGTATATTATATAAATATAAATAAATAAATAATACGAATGATTGAACACATTATTAGAATATTGTGGGAACAATATAAAAGGGGTGGAGCACTAGCGCTATCATTGGCCTTTGACTCTTATTAAGGCAAAGATAAAAAAAAATTGGAAAAGTCCATATTCCATAATGAGGATAGTCTTCAATTCAAAGCCAACACAACAAAGCATTTATAATCTCTCCTTGCAACAGACACAACGAGATTGTTTGAAATTTTATATTATATGATTATATCAAATAATGTTACCAAATTCTATATTTTTAAATAAAATAAATAAATCATATTTAATTAAGAAAAAAAATAATAAACCAAAAAAACTTTGGTCTAATGCTATTATTTTTCATTACAAAAATGTTTTATGACAATTTTCATTGCTCAATATTTAAAACTGTGTCTAAAAAAAATTTACTGTAAGAATGGATTTACAGTCTAATTTCTGTACTTACTCAATAGATGTGCATACACTAAACGATTAATTCTCAGGTGTTATGTATGCCATGACACATGATTTATCTATTTTATAAAAATAAAATAAAAATTGCACAAAAAAAAAATAAATATAACAATTTTTCCGGATACAAAATCCCAAAGTATCACAACAAAAATATGAAAAAAATACCAAAAAAACCTTTGCTAAACTTGGATATATAATATATAGCGGTCCAACCTAAATGTTCAATTGCAACTACGTTTGCTAAACTTCTCCAATAAAATAAAAATAAAAAAATAAAAAATAATTCTAGTGAGGTGTCCCACGGTTCATGCATCAATCCATGTCCCAAATTAAAGATGAAAGACGTTCTGCTTATCTTTCTATAATGGTCATTGCACTATCACCTTACGAGATATGGCATCATGGATTAAGTCATCTTTTGTTCCAGAAGTCCACCTCATATATTATTAATAATAAATTTGGCTTTCCTTTTTCCCACTTCCAATATCCTTGCAAATTGATGTCATGGGTTGAGTCAGCCTTGTCACTGTAAAATCACATGATGTATATATATATTACTATATATGATTTATAATTAACGCATAAACTTCGAGTCACGTGGTTATTCATAACACATACTCTATGAAGATCCGATGGTCAAAGTCAAAGGCTGCTCCTTGGCATGCAAGAAATATATTTTTTTTTCCGCCTAGTTAACCATCATTATTTTAGCACATCTTCTTATTTTAATTCGAAGTAGTTTATTCATTTTTTTCAAAAAAAAAAAAAAATTCTATTACCAACGCCTAATTAAAACTTTCCAATTCCACCATAATCTGATCATATCCTATTTTTGCCAATATTAAGATTATTACTTAAATTATCATTATTTGGAACTTTCTCTTGTAAAATGCTACATGTATATATATAGTATTTGTAAAATATATATATATGAAAAAAAATCAAGTAGATGGGAGAAAAATAAAGTAGGTGGTATTGAAATATGACAGTCAAAGAGGACTTGATAGTCAAATGTCAAATGTCAAAGAGGAGTTGCGGCTTGGGCTCCAATACAATGGTTGAGCCAACTCACGTGCACTCTTTTCTTCTCCAGTGGCCCTGTCTTGCACCTCTATTTAACTTTAAGCCCTCTTCTTCTTCTTTCATACAAGACAACTTTTTCTCTCAAGACATACATAACTAAGCAGAGAAGTAAGAAAGAGCCATATTGTTAGAATTCCTAATTGTTTTTGAACTAGCTAGCTAGCTTCACATATATATTTCCATGGATGGTAGTACTGGGGATGTGTACAGAGTGGGAAGCTTGAGGAGGAATAGCTCCATCTGGAGAAGTGGAGAAGATGTGTTCTCAAGGTCATCAAGAGATGAGGATGATGAAGAGGCTCTCAAATGGGCTGCTCTTGAGAAGCTGCCAACTTATGACAGGATACGAAAGGGTTTACTGACAATAGAAGAAGGGAAACACAAGGAAGTGGATGTTTTGAGCCTCGGTGTTCAAGAGAGAAAACAGTTGCTTGAGAGATTGATTAAAGTTGCAGAGGAGGACAATGAGAAGTTCTTGTTGAAGTTGAAGGATCGGATTGATCGGTTTGTAGATTTGTTTGGTTATACTTATATTAATGAGATCTAATTAAAAAGAATTCCTTTTTATTAATTAATTACATATTGTTGTTTTTATACGTAACGTAACGTAACGTAACGTAACCCCTGCAGCGTTGGGATTGAGCTTCCAACCATTGAAGTTCGTTATGAGCACCTTAACATTGAAGCAGAAGCATACGTGGGAAACAGAGGATTGCCAACGGTTCTTAACTCAGCCATTAATGTCTTGGAGGTATGTACTTTTTTATTTTCTCATGCATGACTGGGAAAATCTTGTTGTACGTTATTGAAATGATGGAATAAACTAAACTGGTTGTTTTGATTTTCATTTCCTGAACATAAAAAGGTGATTGCCAACAAGTTGCACATACTACCGAGCAGGAAGAGACCATTGTCCATTCTTCATGATGTTAGTGGAATCATCAAGCCACGCAGGTCTTTAATTTTTTTTATTTTTTATTTTATATTTTTTAGCATTTTTTCAAATTGAGAGATTAATAAGTAGGCATTCAAATCATGTGATTTTGTTTCTGATGTTTTTCTTGATTTGGAGATTTGCAGAATGACTCTGCTTTTAGGCCCTCCAGGCTCAGGGAAGACAACTTTGTTGTTGGCTTTGGCTGGGAAACTGAGTTCAGATCTGAAGGTGTTTTGTTTTGTAATTGATTTCTAAAAATCATCCACTAAAGTAATATGATGGACATCTGACAAATGGGAATTACTCTACTATTGAAATCAGGTTACCGGTAGTGTGGCATACAATGGTCACAGCATGAAAGAGTTTGTTCCTGGGAGAACAGCTGCTTATATTGGTCAATATGATCTGCATATTGGTGAGATGACAGTGCGTGAAACTCTGGCCTTCTCTGCAAGATGTCAGGGAGTTGGTACTCGACATGGTATACTTCTCTTCTGAAAACTGGAAATGTTTCGTCATTTGATGTTCCTCAAAGTTCATAAGTTGCCCCACCCATGAAGGCAGAACTTGTGAAATTTTGATGCCCATTAACAGATTTTAAGCCTTCAGCAGTTATAATTCCCTGAAATTGTGTCAAAGACTTCTGTTTGATAAAGAGAAAATATTGAGATTTGAGTTCTTCAGAATTAGCCATTCTGCTTTGAGGGATTTAGTTCTTTGTTGGTCTCCATTTCTTTCCATCTGCAAAATTTTAACTGCATTTCATGACTGCAGATATGTTGTCTGAATTAGTAAGAAGAGAGAAGCAAGCAAATATCAAACCTGATTCAGATCTTGATGTCTTCATGAAGGTAAAATAAATAAAAAACACTTGGTTTCAATCACCATAATCCTGTGGCACAAATGATTTAGAAATTCTTAATTTGGTATTGAGAACCTTTGTTTTCACACACTCAGGCAATAGGAACTGAAGGACAAGAGACTAGTGTGGTCACAGATTATATACTGAAGGTAAGTATAGTTTTCAAGACAAGCATTTGACACTATGCTCGTTAAAGAAAATACTAAATAGACAACATAAGCCCTGTTTTTTTTAAATGCAAACAGATTTTAGGATTGGAAGTCTGCGCCGATACTATGGTAGGAGATGACATGCTGAGAGGCATCTCTGGAGGACAAAGGAAGCGTGTCACTACAGGTGAATTGTAGCTATACTTGTAGTTTCTCTAGTGCTTGTCATAATCAATCTGTGGTTCAACACTAACATGCTACTCTTCATCTCCAACTCAAATACTGCAGGTGAGATGCTTGTCGGTCCAGCCAAAGTGTTGTTGATGGATGAGATATCCACTGGTCTAGATAGCTCCACAACCTTCCAAATTGTTGATTCACTCAGGCATTCCATTCACATTCTTGGTGGTACAGCAGTAATCTCATTGCTGCAACCTGCACCAGAGACGTATGACCTCTTTGACGATATAATTCTCCTCTCTGATGGGCAAGTTGTGTATCAAGGCCCCCGTGAACATGTGCTTGAGTTCTTCGAGTCCATGGGTTTCAGATGCCCTGAGAGGAAAGGTGTTGCTGACTTCTTGCAAGAAGTAGGTCCTCTGCAATACTCCCCTAGTATCCATTCAATGTAATATTACCTTCAATGTGGTTCTAATTTTTCTTGTCATTTTAAATCCACAGGTGACATCAAGAAAAGATCAGCAGCAGTATTGGGCACGTCATGAGGAACCTTATAGGTATGTGCCTGTGAGAGAATTTGCAGAGGCATTCCACTCATTTCATATTGGCACGAGCATGGGACATGAGCTCTTTGTCCCTTACGATAAGACCAAGAGCCACCCTGCTGCCCTGGCAACTTCAAAATTTGGTGTTGGCAAGATGGAACTACTGAAAGCTTGCATTTGGAGGGAACAATTGCTGATGAAGAGGAACTCATTTGTCTACATCTTCAAGGCAGTTCAGGTAAGAATGGAATCTTTCACTGGAGTACAAAATTTCAAATTCCATTAGCAAAAGCTGTGCTTTGAGCAAATTCATGCTTGTATTTTCAGCTTTGTGTTATGGCGTTCATCACAATGACACTCTTCTTCCGTACAAATATGCACCATGATACAGTAACTGATGGAGGAATTTACATGGGTGCACTCTTCTTCGGGATCCTCTCAATCATGTTCAATGGATTCTCAGAACTTGCCATGACCATAATGAAGCTTCCTGTTTTCTTCAAACAAAGAGATCTTCTCTTTTTCCCTGCATGGGCTTATGCATTGCCATCGTGGATTCTGAAGATACCCATCACATTTATGGAAGTTGGAGTCTGGGTGTTCACAACATACTATGTCATAGGATTTGATCCCAATGTTGGAAGGTGAGAAACCACTCTGACTTTAGTACTGCTGCAATTAGTTGCAGGGTGAAATTATTGTCAAGCCTCCAATTCTTGATTCAGTGAGACAATACCATGATTTTCTCAAATGCACTGCAGGCTATTCAAGCAATATCTGCTCCTCCTTTGCGTCCAGCAAATGGCATCTGCTTTATTTCGGTTCATTGCAGCGCTAGGTAGGAACATGATTGTTGCCAATACTTTTGGATCTTTTGCACTCCTTGTGCTAATGGTGCTGGGTGGATTCATCATTTCAAGAGGTATTTCTGATAGCCATCTCTCTGTTGTCAGCCATACAAACTTTGCTGCTCTTATTTTTCACAAATTAAAACTCTACTTGACCTTTAATTACTTTTAACTAACAGAGGACATAAAGAAATGGTGGATATGGGGTTACTGGATTTCACCCTTGATGTACTCACAAAATGCAATTACCACAAATGAATTTCTAGGGAAAAAGTGGAGACATGTAAGAGTGCTTATCATAAATTTATTTCCCCTACAAAAACAAATAATGCTAAGAAAAGAAAAACCATCAACTTATCATGCAATTAAGGAAGGAAAGGCTCTAGGGAAACAAAAACAGCTTACCATTCAAAATTGTAACAGATTTCTCCTGGATCAACGGAGCCGCTAGGAATAAGTGTCTTGGAGTCTCGTGGAGTATTTCCTGAGGCGAAATGGTACTGGATTGGTCTGGCTGCACTGATCGGATATGTCTTCTTGTTCAACATTCTTTTCACTGGGGCGCTCACCTATCTCCAGCGTGAGTAAAACTCTCCATTTGAATTTCTGAAATATTTTGACCATTTCAAGCATCAAACTTCTATTCTGAGCAATCTGTTCAATGTTTGCAGCATTTGGAAAATCTCAGCCAGCAATGTCTGAAGAAACCCTGAGAGAAAAAGAGGCAAATTTAACAGGGGCGCAAATTGAACTATCATCCCGAGGAAGGAGCACATCCAAGAGTACAGTACTAACTACTTTGATGCAAAGATTTCCATTGGCATTTCTTGAAGGTTTTTGCTAACCCTTTATTCCATAATTCCACTAGGTAGCATAGCTCAGGAAAGAAATAGCACAGCAGGCTCTAGACATGTTGTGGCTGATTCTAACCAGAGCCAAAAAGGGATGGTCCTTCCCTTTACACCTCTTTCTATCACCTTTGATGAAATACGATACTCTGTTGACATGCCACAGGTAAGCAACCTTAATAGAAAAGATATATCCATACTAAGTGATTTGAATATATCTCATCCAATAAGTAAATCATCTTGATGTACTTACAGGAAATGAAAGCGCAAGGTATTGTGGAAGACCGGCTAGAACTTCTTAAGGGAGTGAGTGGATCTTTTAGGCCAGGAGTGCTTACTGCTCTCATGGGTGTTAGTGGAGCTGGTAAGACTACACTCATGGATGTACTTGCTGGAAGGAAAACAGGTGGATATATCGAAGGAAACATAACCATATCTGGCTATCCAAAAAAGCAAGAAACTTTTGCCCGTGTATCAGGATATTGTGAACAAAATGATATCCACTCTCCTCATGTCACAGTTTATGAGAGTCTGGTATACTCTGCATGGCTTCGACTACCTCCAGAAGTTGATTCTGCAACAAGAACGGTAAGACGGGCAATATCACTCTCTGAACTTTGTGTTTGTTTTTATCAAACATATATTTTGCTAAAACTGAACAAGCTTTCTACGTAATGTAGATGTTCATTGATGAGGTGATGGACCTTGTGGAGCTGACACCTTTGAGAGACGCACTAGTTGGGTTGCCTGGTGTGAATGGTCTATCAACAGAGCAGCGCAAGAGGCTAACAATTGCTGTTGAGCTTGTTGCTAATCCTTCTATAATATTCATGGATGAGCCTACATCTGGACTTGACGCTAGGGCAGCAGCAATTGTTATGAGAACTGTAAGGAACACAGTGGATACCGGGAGGACTGTGGTGTGCACCATCCACCAGCCAAGCATAGACATATTTGAAGCATTTGATGAGGTGAGAGAAGTTTCAATTTACTAAGCTCCACAAGGGTGTTGCACCATTTAAGAAATAAGCATGCCTGAGTCTAATGTCCTTTTCTTTCAATTTGCAGCTCTTCCTAATGAAGCGAGGAGGGGAAGAGATATATGTTGGACCACTGGGGCACCATTCCCGTGATTTAATCAACTATTTTGAGGTGAGACGACAATAGGCAAAGAGGCAACTTAATAAACTGTTTCATCATATGCATTATGATTAAAACCAATATGCTTTCTTCTATCTATTAAGAGTGTTGAAGGAGTTAGAAAGATAAAAGATGGGTATAATCCAGCGACATGGATGTTGGAAGTGACCACATTGGCACAAGAACAACTATTGGGCATCAATTTCTCTGAGATATACAAGGACTCTGAACTTTTTAGGTGAGGATTCTAATTAGATTCCCTTAAATTAGTTTGAAAATGAGGTGACTGCCATATCACCCCTGTTATATTACCAAAATGCAGGAGGAATAAAGCATTGATTGCAGAGTTAAGCACACCACCTCCCGGTTCAAGCGATCTTCACTTCCCATCTCAGTATTCACAGAATTTCTTCACACAATGCATGGCTTGCCTATGGAAACAACATTTGTCGTACTGGAGAAATCCTCCCTACACTGCTGTTAGATTTTTCTTCACAACAATCATAGCCCTCTTGTTTGGAACAATATTTTGGGATCTAGGCACAAAAAAGTAAACTCCCTAACATTGCTTAGAAAATAACTAACATTTCCTCGTGTTTTCAGACTTGTGCACATATTGATATGTGGCATGCCACAGGAGCATTGACTTAACTATGTATGATTGTAGGGAAAAACGGCAGGATTTATTCAATGCTATGGGTTCTATGTATGCTGCTGTCCTATTCATTGGTGTGCAGAATTCTTCATCCGTCCAACCAGTTGTTTCCATTGAAAGAACAGTTTTCTACCGGGAGAGAGCAGCAGGGATGTACTCAGCTCTTCCCTATGCATTTGGACAGGTAAATAAAGCTATTGAAAGCAATTTAATTTATCATTTTCTATTCCCAGAAATCTTTATCTACATATATCTCTACACTCAGGGTAACTGGAACGCTTTGTAAAACTTATTTGCAGGTTGCAATTGAACTCCCATATATCTTAGTCCAGTCTTTGATATACGGTGTCTTAGTATATGCGATGATTGGATTTGAATGGACAGTCGCCAAATTCTTTTGGTACATGTTCTTCATGTATTTCACATTGCTATACTTCACATTTTATGGGATGATGGCGGTAGGGTTGACTCCAAACTACAACATCTCTTCCATTGTGTCATCTGCATTTTATGCAATATGGAATGTTTTCTCAGGATTTATCATTCCACGGCCAGTAAGTTCTACCCATCTAGGTCTTCTCATTTCATTCAAATTCTGTCCCTGATGCAACATGGTCATTGAACTAAAATGACTCATTTTTCTTTTGTTCTTTTTTCTTCTTCACAGAAAATTCCTATTTGGTGGAGATGGTACTATTGGATATGCCCCGTTTCATGGACTTTGTACGGATTGGTTGCTTCACAGTTTGGTGATATTGATGATCATAAACTCAGTGACACTGGAGAGGTCGTGTCAGAATTTCTTAGGAGCTACTTCGGATTCAAACACAGTTTTCTTGGAGTAGTTGCAGTGGTGGTTGTTGCATTTGCAGTACTTTTTGCTGTCTTGTTTGCCTTCTCTATTAAAATGTTGAACTTCCAAAGAAGATGAAGTTCCGGAAGTATTGGTATAGTTTTGTTAAAAAAAAAATTACAATCTAATAAATAATGTAATGGTCAGGCCTGAACAGGCCACCAATTGTTCCTTCCAAAAACTGAACCCTATGCTCAACTTGTCAACTTAGTTTTTTTATTTTTGTCATTTATATTCTATGATGATAATGCAAATAACCCTAATTTTGCACACAATCCTGATAAATCCTGGTAATGAACTCAATTCAATGAACATATTATAATAGAGGACAATAACGACAGAAAAAAAATGAGTCCCTTCTGCAAACATCAGAGGGAATAGCTTTCATAATATGCCAATATTTGGTGAAATGTTATCTATGACTTCAAAATCCTAACGAGTGATCCCATACATGACTATTTGTAGTAGGAGATAAGTGTAATTAAATAAAATACTGATAACTTTAAAAACAAAAACAAAGCAATTGAACATGAATTGCAATCTAGCTTTGCAAATCGGGTTGCCAACTTGGCTTTCTCTATAGCTTTTAGGGATTTAGGGTTTTAGAGTCCACAAAAACTAAAAATCCAAATTTTCATGTTTACAAATTACCCATAATTCTCTGAAAATGCATTTACAGAACAGACTTACAAAACAAACTGAAATCAAGAAGCAAGATCAAACTAGGGGCGTGGGCGTTGATAGAAACCAAGGCTGCAGTCTGCACAATTGGTTATCAAAGTAGAAATGCACAAATTAAGATAGAAAAAGCAATTAAAAGGAAAGAACATAACCATGTGGAAGAGCGTAGCATAGATGTTTGTAGAAATGCCCAAGAGGAGAGCCTGGAGAGGAGTTCAGGAACAAGCCAACCTGAGAAGTTGAGGGCCTTGTGCTCTTTGCTTGAGGTTTTCAAAAGGCTCTTTGAGTCGGAGAATATTGAGTCAGGTCCAACTTGTGCTTTTTGGTCACCCCTCCCCCCATAAAAGCTTTGGAAAATCATCAGTTTACCAAGATGGTTGGTGGGAAAATGTGGGAGGACATGACACTCCTCAACAAACAAATAACATTTTTAAATGATTTCCATTAAATCTTTACTGATGTTATTTAAATTAAATTTATTAAAAAAAAAGACATACTGGGGGTTTGAAAGCATTATCGTTATATATAATATTTATAATATATATATTTGACAAAATAGACAAATCACGTGCATACCACTATCTAGAATTGATTATTCTACTCCCACAGCCGAAGATTTTTTTTAACATAATTGCTTTCAATAGTGGAACTAGTCAGTAGTTTTAGACCAAAAAATCAAAACTCTTTGAAATATTGTACTATATTTTATTTTAAAAATTAGATAAATCATAAATTGATAAGAACTAAAAAGACAAATATAACACTAAAATCAATAACTATTTACCTATTGGCATCAAATTCTTTGGATTAAGTATTTGTCTCACTAAAAAATGGCTTCAAATCCTGACTCATATAAATAAATGTCACATGTGTTATAGAAATTTACTTTTCACATGTGCTCGACAAAAAAAATAATTGGATAGATCACGATTGATATTTTTACAAATTAGCAAAAATTAACTAGTAAACACGTAGCCATGCAGAGAGGATAGAGATGACAACCATCAGGTAATTAATATTGTATATATATACACACGTACATATACATATATTATTAGACAATTCTCGGCTATCCTTTTAAAAAAAATAAATAAATAGATAAATTGTTTTAAAATTATTTAAGAAATTTTAGTTCTTGGATATATTTTGATTATTTATATTGTGAAAAAAATAAAGAACAAAATAAATTCTAAAAGATTTTACCACCATCAGAATAATAAAATAATAAAAACTTTGGTATTTCATTTGTCCTCATCCTCACATATTGAGTGTTTAATTGTGAGATTTGCTTTATATTTTTATAAGAAAAATGACATTTTTTTTTTTGACACAGAACAATAAACGTCACGGTCCCCCCACTGAGGGAAGTCAAGGACAGGCGCCAGAGCATCGCTCCACAACACTCTCACCCAAGCACAAAGTATCGCGTTGAGCAAGGCTCGAACACGCGACCTCCATAAAATTCTTGGGGATTTGATACCACTGGACCATTAAAGAAAAAGGACATTTTTTTATGATTGAATAGTGAAATCAGCGACGAATGGGCGGAGACATGCGTCTCACTTTCGACCCAGATGGCCGGCCGGTTTTCGTGTCTTTGTGTCTCTCCCCGGCCCATTTTGTGGAGGATGGCGTGGAGGATGAAGAGGATGAGCTCGCTTCATCGTTGGACGCGCTGTTTGGGGAAGAGCAGGCTTCATCGGTGTCGGGCTTGGATGCTCTTCATAAGGTTGAAGATGGCGGAGGGAAGGACATCTTGGAGCTGGCTGTGGTTGTAGATGGTTTAGCTTTCTCTCATGGGAAGCGTGCGGCGGTGGAGCTTGGCTCCCACGAGGTGGGTTTGGAAGTGGGTCTAGTGGTGGATGTGGTGGAGCTTGGGCTCGCGTGGCGAGGCCCGGAGTCACGGGACTTTTAAGCCGGTGGTGGAGCGGGGCTCCCACATCTTGGACTCGAGGCTCGGAGACACGGTGGAGATCATGGCCACGGTTGAGCTTAGGCGTCCCGCCACGGTGGTTTGAGTGAACTTGGGATGATGGAGCTTGGCTATCGTAATAGTGGTTCACGCGGTGATGGGGCAAGAGGAGAATGCGACTCGTGCGGTGAAGGTTGAGATGTGCTTCCACACCGATGTGAGGATGGCAGGGGTGGAGCTTAGCTCCCCAGCCGTGATTCTGAGGCTAAATCGACGGAAGGAGGTTGAGAGTCGATAGCGATGGTGGAGTTGCGCTCCCTCACCGCGAAGAAGACAGGGGTGGAGATTAGCCGGATGGACAGCGTGGCGTTGGCTCAGGTGGCGTTGGTTGAATTGCATTCCCACGCAGCCATGAGGAAGACTGGGGTAGAGCTTGGCTCTCCCATTGTTGGAAAACAGGGTGCGGCTGAGCGTGGCTCCACTACTACCGGGCAGTTCTCCACTACCGCCGGGACGATGACGGTGCTCCAGTCATCGAGGTCATCACAGGTTTCCGGTGGCCGGATGGTCTTGAGGGGAAGAACCGTCGGGCGGGAGGCTTCTCGGACCGTTGAACTTCTGCGGATATGGACGGGAGGCTCGAGTAGACGACGTGTCTAGCATGGGATGGTTCGTGCGTTGGCCGAGGCATGTTGCAGATCTGCTGGCGCGTTTGGAGAGGGAATTCGGGCTGTGATGGCCGAGGTTTCGAGATGTGTGGACGTAGGTATTTTCCCCTCGGGAGTGGCGAGCAATCCCTCTTCGGTGTCACCATCTCATTGGTCTAAATACTTGGCTATTGGGCTCTCATTGGTTGGGGATCCTTTCGGGTTTAAATTGTTTTCAATGTGGACCATGTTATTAATGCTATGTGGGTGGGCGCCGGCGGTAATCCGATCGACTAGTTCGAGGGAATTCATATTGGATTTGGGCCGAATGGGCCCTATGTTGGTGTTTGCACTGGTTGGGGCCTTATTTTCATCTTTTGGTAGGCCCAAAAACAAGATTGTGTATCTGGAAGTCTTTGACACTAGCGTTTGTTGCTCTCTGGAGATGATAGAGCCTCATGTCCACATCCCCGGTGGTCGACAAATCAGTGTGAGAGGTCCGGAGCTTTTGGGGGAATAGGCTGATGCTCATCCACTTCTGCGGGAGTGATTTTCGTCGTCATCTTATCTTTTTTTATCTTATCTTTTCCTCTACCTCGTTGTTGCCGTGTTTGTTTGTGTTTTCCACATCTAGTGGATATTTTGTACTCTTTATCTTCTTTTTAATATTAGTGGTTTATCCACTTTTTTAAAAAAATAAAAAAAAAACATTTTAAAAACACGCTGATTGTTTATAAAACGACAGAAACTATCAAATTATAAGAAAAAGGACATTCTAGAATCAATGACTTTATGATTTATATCATTATTAAGTTGAAGCTTGACATGTCAATGTGAATCGTTTACAAAACAAAAAAAAATAAAAAATAAAAACGGAGTCAAACAAACTTCAATGCATCAACACTCAATTGGTGGCTGATAAATCCCAATTACCTATTTTGTAGTTACCAGAAGGTCTTTGGCTGGCTGAATATCAATAGCCCTGGAATAACTAGTCACAAGGTTTTGTAGCCTTTGAATTTTCAGCAACCTTTTTTTGAAAAGCCTCAGGCTGCTCTGCTACTCAAATTATATATTCTCACAAGTCACAATTTTGTTTGCATATATGTAACCTTCCAATTACTTTCATCACTTTGAATAAAATACTAACCTCCACCAACCAACACCTTTTTTTTCAAAGAAAAACTCGGATAAACTATATTTATTGGTATCACTAAACATTTGAAATTTGCAAGAGAAAATTGTATATATGTACACACAAATTAAATGCACTGGCGTGATCTTCTAGAAACCACCATCACACCATAAAAATCACAATACCCCTAAACATTGAAACATATCCAGCCCCAAAGTCTTCAACTCCTTCCAACTTTTTTTAATGTAGAATGAACAAACCATTCCCACATGCCATGCATGTGTAGATAATACATTAATATTTTAATTTATTTATATCTTGAGCTAAGATTTATATTTATTTTTTCATTAAAAATACAAACACTTACACAAAAACAAAAAAGATTTTGACTAAAAATAGTATCATTAACCATTCGAACCAAGTGATTTTAGTCAATAATAATAAATTCAATAATGTACAAATTATAAAAAAATTATTTTAATAATATAAAAAATAAATAAATTTAATTTTGATGATATTCTTATCTTATTACTAGTTTTGATTGTTTTATTATCATAGTTCAAAAAATATAAACTCTAAAAGACCAAAAATTGCAAACATATATAAATTCTTTGTCTTTGTCCCAAACCGGATAAATCATAGGATTATTAAATTTGGGAATGTTGGCTTTCATGGCTATCGAAAATTATACAATATTTCTCTTTTATGGTTTTTGTGATTTATCTTTTTTATTGAAATAAATAAATAAATAAATATTTCTCTTTGGTGCATTCTAGATAGGTTACCCGCAAATTATTGTGTTAACCACGTGCATGGATCCCGTAATGTTTCCTTTTATTTATTCGTTTTTAATTCCATTATATACAGGTTCATAGTACCCAGCAACTCAATTATTTAATAATAATAATAATAAATTAACCTTCTAGAAGTGATCTCCCCTCAAATAAATGAATGATGATAACGTGGCCCTCCTCCCCATAAGGTCTTCTCTTTCACGTAGAGCCGTGGGGGCCAGTCCCACTTTCTTATATATATATATCACTGTACATCTAGATAGACGAAGACTAAATTAATCCAAAGTTTTGGACCAAGAAAACAGTTTTGATTTAAGATAACTTAAAAACATTCATGCCTAACAACAAACACCGAAGACATTCTAATCTGAAAGAGGTTTCCAATTAATTTGTCAACAACCCAAGTTTTAAATTTTTCATCTGTGAAGTTGTTTGGTTTCACTGTCAAATGTATATTAAATCCTTGATTATTTTTTTTTAAAGTAAAATTGTATGTTTATTTGTCTCCATCATGGTTGGTTTTCTCTTCATGGTTAGGACCTCTTTTTTTTGTGAGCTTGATCTCATGTCTTGTGATTTGTTTAAACTAATTTTTTTAACCCAAAGCCTCTGACCTCTCATGAGAGCAAATTCTACTTTACTGTGAAAGAGATGGTCAAATGTGATTGATATCTGTGATATTATTGTTATTAACAAAAAAAAGTTATTATTTATTTATTATGTTTTTGACAAATGCTGCATGCATGCGAAGATTTTCACACAAGCCCAAAATTAAATTGTTCGATCAATGTGCACACCTACCGATAAGGGTTTGGATTTGCACACAAATCAAAAATTAATTGTTTTAACAATTTTTTCTTTGTTGATTTTTTTTTTTTCCATTTGAATAAAATATGTGATTTATCTACTTTATTAAAAATTAAATAAATAAACAAACAAACACATATGCATGAGACAATGAAACAATTTTTATCCCTGTTTTGTTGGTTATTGTGTTTTTTTTTATTTTTGTTCCACTCTTCGTGGCTTGTTGTTTGTCCCTCGTTCTGAGGGTTAGTAGTACTTTTTGCCTTTAATTGAAGTGGTTTATCCACTTTTTAAAAAAATATATATATATGAAACAATTTAAAAAAAATGAAGAGCAAAATTGGGATACACGCTGTAACTGTAAAAAGTCATTAAATAACCCGATAAATACTCAATGACAGGTGTGGGCAAAAGACATAGTTTTCAGGAAAAAATTACTAGAGGAGAGTCATTTGTCCATGGTACACTGACTGCTCTATTAATTTTAGGTTTCAAAGGTTATTGATGAGATTGTGATTGAAGAATGAAGATGGACTCGTACACAAAAAGCTTGATAATAATTTGAAATTTTCATTTTATATAGAATAACTTTTGGAGATAAATCACTCAATATGCACATTTTAAATTTTTAACTATATTTAAGAAGAGGGTCAACTCCTTTATTGTTTTTTACATAGTTAATCACACTTACTCTATTACAATAATAGCATGATGATATAATATTTTTATTTATGAGTACACTTCTTATAAATTGAGTTAAGGTTGAAGTAAATAAATCATCATTGTCCAACTGCCAAATAAAATACCAATTTTTTTTTTTAAAAGGTGGATAAACCACTTCAAATTAAAAAAGCGATTTTAACTTCTTTTGTAATTAAGATCATGACTATTTATCAAAGTTGAAAAATATATAACTATTTATAAATATCTGGGACATTAGTCTATTAAAAAAGAATATATCAAAAATTCCAATATTTGTTATGAATATATAAGCACATTCCATTCCTTTTAGGTGACAACTCATTCAAGAACGGCTTTACAAATGCTTGGAAAAAAAAAAGGATTATAGGATATTGCAGTACATTTTACATGAAAATATACAATCAATCAAATAATTTTCAAAAAAAAAACAATTAAATGCACTTTAAAAAACAATAACATGAAGATCAATACAAGAAGAGTTGGGCACACGGCACACCAAACAAAATGATATAAGCGAAAAATAGTATTATCTTTTTTTTGAAAAAAAAATGCATTTATCTATATGGTTATAAATCTCATATTATCATTCAACATCCAAAGAATGATAAATGTATTTCAACTTACTAACACGTAAAAATGATAGCATTTTTCTATCATTTACTTTCAAATTAATGTTCTCTAATTAATTTAGAAAATGAGAAAAAGAATATATGGAAGCAAAACTCAAGTGAAGAATAGGAGTACCTCTTCATCCAAGCCCAAGACTAGTCTTCCTTCCCTCTTTCTTCTACGATACTGATACATTGCTCTTCAAGGCACCTTGGAACTTGCTAAGGTAAGGAGCCCTCCATTCCTTACCGGGTTACCCCTCTTTCTAGATTCCCAATGATAATATAATATATATATATATATATATTTTTCTTTTATTAGCATATTATTCCCATTGTTCATGTGGTCAAGCCTGACCCTACCTTCTTCTAGTAGTAGTCTGTAGTCATATGTCACGTTTCCTAATAATCCGAATTGTTTATTATTTCACGGCTCTGGGTCTCAAAAAATTATTTCCATCAATCAAGTCATGGCGTTCCATCTTTAATATTTAATAATTACTATTATATTATTATATATTAAATAATACAGAATAATGAACACACAGTAAATTATGAGGGTTTCCAGGAAGATACTTAAATAAAATAATGAATAATAAATCAACAGTTACATGTGTACATGGCTGACCTCTGACCGACTTATTTGACCCACGAGGCTGGTGGGTTGGATTTCTGGAAGCCGCCACCTTTTCTCTTTCCATTGATGATTTCTTCTCTCTTTCTATTTAAAGCCTTTCTTTTCTTTTCCTTGAACATCACCAACCCAACTTTCTCTTCATTTTGTTTGTAAATTCTCTTTAGAAACTGAGAGAACAAGAATAACAACAACAACTTCTTCTTCTTGTTTCTCTATTTTTAATTTTAGTTGTTTGTTGGAGGTTTAGAAGGCATTGGAGATTTTGGAGAGGAGGAGGAGGAGGAGGAATGGAGTTTGGAGATACAATTAGAGCTGGGAGCATGAGGCTCAATAGCTCCTCCATTTGGAGGAGAGGAGATGATATCTTCTCCAGATCATCGAGGGATGACGATGATGAAGAAGCTCTCAAGTGGGCGGCTCTTGAGAAGCTCCCAACCTATGATAGAGTTCGCAGGGGTATACTCACTTCCGCTGCTGGAGAACGTAAGGAGGTGGATGTTAACAACCTTGGCATTCAAGAACGAACTCATTTGCTTGATAGATTGGTTCGTGTCGCAGAGGAGGATAATGAAAAGTTCTTGTTGAAGCTCAAGGATCGGATTGATAGGTAATCTATTTCTTTCTTTCTTTCTTAAAAAAAACTTTTTTTATATATTGGCAAATTAGAAACCTTTGTTGTTGTTGTTGTTGATTGTAAATTTGTTTATCTTTGATGTTTATAGAGTGGGGCTTGATTTGCCAACAATTGAAGTGCGCTATGAGCACCTCAGCATTGATGCAGAAGCTTATGTGGGAAACAGAGGATTGCCATCGGCCATCAATTTCGCGCTCAACGCAGTGGAGGTAATCACAACATTGTTATGTTATGCATAAATTTTTTTAAATGTCTTGATTTTAGAAACTAATGTTTGGGGATCGCTTTACATGTAGTAGTTATCTGCTTGAAAATTTTAATTTATTTAATTTATTTTTTTATTATTTTGTTTTGATTTTGATTTTGCTGTGTTAATTTGAAGGCACTTCTCAATTTCCTCCATGTATTGCCAAACAAGAAAAGGTCGATCAACATCCTTAATGATGTTAGTGGAATTATCAAACCTCGTAGAATGACATTGCTCCTGGGTCCTCCAGGCTCAGGAAAAACCACATTGTTGTTGGCTCTGGCTGGAAAGCTAGACTCTGAACTCAAGGTCAATAGCTTCTCACTTTTTGTAGATTTTATTCCTAAGTTTCAAAATCCTCTTGTT
Organism: Dioscorea cayenensis subsp. rotundata; assembly: GCF_009730915.1. Classification (NCBI taxonomy): domain Eukaryota; kingdom Viridiplantae; phylum Streptophyta; class Magnoliopsida; order Dioscoreales; family Dioscoreaceae; genus Dioscorea; species Dioscorea cayenensis. The sequence continues at coordinate 1,087,651 of NC_052496.1, read as the reverse complement.
TGTTGGTGAATTGGAGCTTCATGTGCAACTTGTGCAATGGGAACAGGTAACTGGAAAGGTGACTTATAATGGCCATGGAATGCATGAGTTTGTGGCTCAGAGGACAGCAGCATATATCGGCCAACATGATCTTCATATAGGAGAGATGACAGTGAGGGAAACCTTAGCATTCTCTGCGAGATGTCAAGGAGTAGGCACTCGTTATGGTGAGTGTCACCTGACCTAATTGAGTTCGGGTTTGTTATCTGTGATTCTCTACCAGTTAAGATGGGAATTAATCATTTCTGCAACAATGTACAGATATGCTAACAGAGCTATCAAGAAGGGAGAAGGAAGCGAATATCAAGCCAGACCCTGATCTTGATGTTTTCATGAAGGTAAGTTCAGAGTTTTATCAGCAGCAAGTCTTGTTGTTGGAATTCTGATTTGTGTTAATGCTTGAGATTTTATTCGCTGTCTTGGATTTAATCAAAGATGGTTGGTCATGAAAATATTGTTGCTGCTTCTGCAGGCAGCTGCTATGGAAGGACAAGAAACAAGTGTCATCACGGATTATACACTCAAGGTATGTGTATATGTGATATTCTTCAAGATGTTACTCCTTGCATCCAATTATTTTCTTATCTAAATGTGAAAATGGTTACAGCTTTTGGGGTTAGATATATGTGCTGATACCATGGTAGGAGATGAGATGCTGAGGGGTATATCTGGAGGCCAAAAGAAGCGTGTCACGACAGGTATCACAAACACTTGCCAAGGCTGATGGACTAACATTCATATGCTTGCATTCTTCAATATGTTGGTGGGGTTCTATTTCCTCCATGCTGATATTCTGGCTCTTCGATTCTTTTCCAGGTGAGATGGTTGTTGGACCAGCACGAGCACTTTTCATGGATGAGATTTCCACTGGTTTAGATAGTTCAACAACATACCAGATTGTGAATTCTATCCGACAGTCCATTCACATTCTTGGTGGAACAGCAGTCATCTCCTTGCTCCAGCCTGCACCTGAGACGTATGATCTGTTTGATGATATAATTCTTCTCTCAGATGGGCTGATTGTTTACCAAGGACCCCGAGAGAATGTGCTTGAGTTCTTTGAATCTATGGGGTTCAAATGCCCTGTGAGGAAAGGCGTGGCAGACTTCTTGCAAGAAGTATGTTTTATAATCCACTTGGATTTCTTTCTGATGTCCAATTCTTGGCACAGTTCATAAAACTAATTCTTTTGGGGATCATCAGGTGACATCAAGGAAAGACCAGCAGCAATACTGGTCAAGGCATAATGAACCTTATCGGTATGTGCCTGTAAAAGAATTTTCAGAAGCCTTTCTCTCGTTTCATGTTGGCAAGAAACTAGAAAGAGAACTTGCTGAACCATTTGACAAGAGTAAGAGCCACCCGGCTGCTTTGACAACATCAAAATATGGAGTTGGCAAGATGGAACTTTTGAAGGCCTGCACCGATAGAGAACTGCTTCTGATGAAACGTAACTCATTCGTCTATGCCTTCCGGGCTTTTCAAGTGAGTAATGAACTCCCTTTGTCAACACTGCTGTGCTTAAATTTGTGACATGTTCCATGCCTCAAAGCTAAATATCCTCAAATTGTTGATTACAGCTCTTGCTCATGGGAATCATCACAATGACATTGTTCTTCCGAACAAACATGCACCGTGACTCAACAACTGATGGAGGGATATATTTGGGGGCACTGTTCTTCTCAATTGTGATGCTCATGTTCAATGGTTTTTCAGAACTTGGTCTAACCATTATGAAGCTCCCTGTGTTCTTCAAACAAAGAGACTACCTCTTCTATCCTGCATGGGCTTATGCTTTGCCATCATGGATACTGAAAATTCCAATTTCTTTTGTGGAAGTTGGTGTGTGGGTCTTCATTAATTACTATGTCATCGGATTTGATCCAAGCGCAGCAAGGTGAGAATATTTCGTCCTGGCACATTCATATCCTATTCTATGCATCATTTCAAACCATCCCTCTGCATCTTATTCAAATCTAACTTTAGCAACACTACCCTCCTCACAGGCTGTTCAAGCAATATCTGCTGCTTCTAGTCCTCAATCAGATGGCTTCAGGCTTGTTCCGTTTTGTTTCAGTTGTAGGCAGAGACCTGGTTGTTGCAAATACATTATCAGCCTTCACTTTGCTTATCATGATAATATTGGGTGGATTCATCCTCAAGCATGGTATGCATTATAACTTGCTATGTTAGAGTAGATTTCCCAAGCAGTACTATGTTTAAATCCACTATATGGCTAAAATTACTGCTTTCTATAGGCTAAATCCTCATCACTTGTCTCTTTGACAGATAATATCAAGAAGTGGTGGATTTGGGGTTACTGGGTATCACCACTGATGTATGCCCAGAATGCAATTTCCACAAATGAATTCCTTGGACACAGTTGGAGCAAAGTAAGAAACATAAGAATCACAGTGGCTTGCTAGAGAAAATTAGCTCATGCATGTCTTCTTATATTTTGTTGCAGGTCCTTAATGGATCATCAAAGGCACTGGGAGTGGAAGTCCTAGAATCTCGTGGAATGTTTACTGAGGCAAAATGGTACTGGATTGGTTTCGCTGCATTGCTTGGCTATGTGGTGTTATTCAATGCTTTTTTTACCATGGCTCTCGACTTTCTCAAACGTGAGTGGTCTTATTACTGCTTAGGCATAAAATTTTCTTATAGGCATAAATCAAAGTGCAAAAATTGAACATGGTTACTCATAATCAATCTGTCTAACACTCGCAGCTCTCGGGAAAAACCAACAGTCTATATCAGAGGAGACACTGAAAGAGAAACACTTAAATTTAACTGGTGAGATGATTGAACTATCATCCAGAGGAAGGCGCTCTGGAAACACCTCTGCATCTGGAAGTAAGCTGTGCAAATCTATGTAGCTCCTTAGTTTGTTTTTATTTCTTGGTTGCTTGATCTGATTCAAGTGTCTTTATGACTACAGGTATAGTTAATAACTCAACAAGGCAAACCTCGTCCCCCACAGACATTGATTCCAATGCAAACAAGAAAGGAATGGTCCTTCCATTCACACCACAATCAATAACATTTGATGAAATAAGATACTCTGTTGACATGCCAGAGGTAACTTCTTTTCACATAGCAGTCTGCTTGACAGTTGCATTCAATTAGGATTTCTATGGCATAATTGTTTCTCAGAATAAAGACTAATGACTTCATTGCCAAAAACTCAATAGGAAATGAAAGCAGAAGGCATTGTGGAAGACAAATTGGAGCTCTTGAAGGGTGTAAGCGGATCTTTCAGGCCAGGGGTGCTCACTGCTTTGATGGGTGTCAGTGGAGCTGGCAAGACAACTCTGATGGATGTGTTGGCTGGCAGAAAAACCGGTGGATACATTGAAGGAAACATTACTGTATCAGGCTATCCAAAGAAGCAAGAAACGTTCGCTCGCATATCAGGATACTGTGAACAGAACGATATTCACTCTCCCTATGTCACAGTTTATGAGTCTCTTGTATACTCTGCATGGCTTAGGCTTCCCGCTGAAGTTGATTCTAAAACCGGAAAGGTAGTGCTTAGTGACGTGAAACAACCTTTGTGGTGTGTCCACACTGTCAATGTGTAAACTGACCAGTAAAACTATTGGGTGCAGATGTTCATTGACGAGGTCATGGAGCTAGTGGAGCTAACACCACTGAAGGAAGCCTTGGTTGGATTACCTGGCGTAAATGGGCTATCAACAGAGCAGCGCAAAAGGTTGACCATCGCGGTTGAGCTTGTTGCTAATCCCTCAATTATATTCATGGATGAACCTACTTCTGGACTTGATGCAAGAGCTGCAGCAATTGTTATGAGAACCGTGAGGAACACTGTCGACACTGGAAGAACTGTTGTATGTACTATTCACCAGCCTAGCATTGACATATTTGAAGCTTTTGATGAGGTGAGGCTTTTTCTTGTTTATGTACTATTGCTTCTTGTGGTGACCAATGAGTAGCAATGTCCATCCTGGAGAACCAGTAATTTGAATTTGCATGATTCTAATGCTCCTTATGTCTGCAGCTTTTCCTAATGAAGAGAGGAGGACAAGAGATTTATGTAGGTCCGCTTGGGCGCCATTCTTGTCATCTAATTGAGTATTTTGAGGTAAGGAAACATGAACGTATGATAGAGGTTGAACTTTTCATAGATTAATTCTCTCAAGCAGTTTATAACACACCTAGTTTGGCTGTTTGTTGCTCTAGGGTATTGAAGGGGTGAGCAAGATAAAAGACGGTTATAATCCAGCTACATGGATGTTGGAAGTAACCACACAAGCACAGGAGGAGATACTAGGTGTCAATTTTACTGATGTTTACAAGAACTCAGAATTATTTCAGTGAGTAGCCGCTAATTTTAGCTCCTCAAGATGTTTCACATTCCAGACTATATGAATATAAATACTAAAGGCATATATATATTCTTCAATTGCAGGAGGAACAAAGCTTTGATTAAAGAGCTGAGCATACCTCCTCCGGGCTCAAGTGATCTCCATTTCCCAACCAAGTACTCACAGCCCTTCATAATGCAGTGCCTTGCATGTCTGTGGAAACAACGCTTGTCATATTGGAGGAATCCTGCATACACTGCAGTCAGATTTTTCTTCACATTGATCATAGCTTTGGTATTTGGAACCGTCTTTTGGGACATGGGCAAAAAAACGTAAGCCATCATCGAAACTCTAAGCCTACTTATTCATCATTTAAAGAGGCAGATGTAATTTCTTTAGAAAATCAACTTGCTCCAATGCTGACAAAGTTCTCTGATGATTCAATATCAAATTGCAGGGGGAAGCAACAGGATCTAATAAATGCAATGGGTTCCATGTATGCTTCCGTCTTGTTTCTAGGAGTCGCTAATTCTGCATCCGTGCAGCCAGTTGTCTCAGTTGAACGCACAGTCTTCTACAGAGAAAAAGCTGCTGGGATGTACTCGGCACTACCATATGCATTCGGACAGGTTTCTACTCTAAAACCAGCATCTCCAATTCTGTCATGTTGCATGCTGTTATTAATCATTCATATTATCTTCTATTCTATCAACAGGTTGCAATTGAGTTTCCCTACGTCTTCGTCCAAGCATCCGTATATGGAATTCTAGTATATGCAATGATAGGATTCGAATGGACTGCTGCCAAGTTCTTTTGGTATCTGTTCTTCATGTATTTCACATTGCTGTACTTTACATTCTACGGCATGATGGCAGTGGGCTTGACACCAAACTACAACGTAGCCTCCATTGTTTCCTCTGCATTCTATGGAATTTGGAACCTCTTCTCTGGCTTCATCATCCCAAGACCTGTAAGTTCAATGTTTAATTTTTGTTGTTCTTTTTGCTTTTTCAGAGCTACATGATTAAATCTGTAGATTTGGTTTCATAGTTGGATATAAAAATATACTGATTTATCCATCTCTACTACACAGAGGATGCCAGTTTGGTGGAGATGGTACTTCTGGGCATGCCCAGTTTCCTGGACTTTATATGGACTGGTTGCTTCACAATTTGGAGATCTTACTACCACCTTTGAAAATAGCGATATCAGAGTGAACCAGTTCCTAAAGAGCTACTTTGGGTTCCGACACGACTTCTTGGGTGTGGTAGCTGTGATGGTTGTTGTATTTACCTTGCTCTTTGCTGTCCTGTTTTCCTTGGCCATCAGAACGCTCAACTTCCAAAGGAGATGAGTGCATTTACTGCAGTCAAACTAGTTTGTGAAGAGCAGTAATTACAACCCTGTTCACCCGTATAAGTCTTGTAGATTGGAAAGACATATCTTTATTTTATTTTTATTTTTATTTTTATTTTTAATTTTGTTGGTGTGATTCTTGTAACCATTTCTTTGTATTATATATATACGCTATTGAGAATGTATGAGATTATTCTTTTCTAAATGAAATAAAAGTTCATATCGTACAACTTTGTATAACTTCTATTATTACCATCTCAAATGCCCCCAACACAACCAGGCAAAAAATCCCTGCAACCCTTATTAGGATTTACTTACAAATCCAATGTGAGTGTCCCCAGGCTGGACTCTGGAATAGAAAAAACACAAAAGAGTCACCACAAAGCTAGGCACCACAAGCCAAGGGGGGATGGCTCTGCACAAGCACAATTGCTTAAAAAATATTAGTTTAATAAAAATATTATAATGATGATAATAATATTAATAATATTAATAAATATTAATTATACACCTCCAAGAGTAAGTAGATCCATGTGGAGATTAGACTTCTCCAACAACAATGTCATCGTATCAGAAACCAAATCCCACCATATGCACTCAGAGATACACAAACACGCCATTTACCTACATATAATCGACAGATCTAGAAAACAATGCAAGACTTCTAAGTACTTAAACTAAAATTAAAAGGAAAAAAATAAAACCAAATGAAAATGAAACACATCCAAACCAGACAGGGACGGTCTCTATGCTACCATTCCAACAAACCATCCTGGAACCCGCCATAAATATGATGACTCTTTCTCCAAAGTATAGTACTCTCACAACATATAATCTTCTCAATCACAAAGTTCCATGACTTCATTTCCCCACCTCATTTGCATGGCAAGCTTTGCATGAGTTTGAAGACCGAGAAGAAGTAGAGGAGGAAAAGCTCTGTATGACCATGGATGCGAGAAGTGATTGTTCTGAGGCGAGTTTCCGTGATGATGAGGCATTGAAATGGGCTGCGCTTGAGAAGCTGCCAACTTATGATCGTGTACGAAGAGGAATACTCACTGGAAAAGAAGGAGAGATCATAGAGGTTGATATCCGGAGCCTTGGGTTGAATGATAGGAGGAGTTTGATTGAGAGGTTGGTTAGAGTGGCTGAGGAGGACAATGAGAAGTTCTTGTTGAAGCTCAAGAACAGAATGGAACGGTATTTTTTGAGTTTGAGTTATATGTATATATGTTTTCTTGTTTTTTTTTTGTATTGAAATGATGATCTTGTTCGTTGGTCTTTCTTCTTAATTAGTGTGGAGAATGAGCCACCAACAATTGAAGTCCAGGTTGAGAATTTGAATGTAACTGCAGAAGCTTATGTGGGAAGCAGAGGTGTTCCAACAGTCCTGAATTTTTTTGGTAACAAGATTGAGGTATCTAAAAGCTTGTGTGTGTTTCTATTTTCCTCTAAAAAACACAAATGAGTTAAAAAGTAGTGTTCTGTTTTTACTTGGAATTCTGCTAATATATATTGCAGGAGGTTTTGCATAACCTTTATATAATCCCAAGTAGAAAGAAACCCATTTCTGTTCTCCAAGACATCAGTGGAATTGTTAAGCCTTGCAGGTATGCTATACAGCAAGTACAAGTTAATTAATCCAAGAATTTATTTTTATCTTTTTCTTTTTTTTCTTCCCCCCACCCCCACTTTATGATACAAACAGTGTGTCCTTTGTAGGATGACTCTGCTGCTAGGCCCCCAGGATCAGGAAAGACTACCTTGTTATTAGCCATGGCTGGGAAACTTGATTCATCACTGAAGGCAAGTGCAGCAGTTTGTTCCTATTGTTTTCTTGTTGCTGTTATAGAAAAATTATCATTTATTGCTGTGTTTGTTTAGGCATGAATTGAAGAGATGGAAAAAAAAATTGGATTAGACAAGAATATAACAAATATCTGTCTTCTTTTGGTCATAGCAAAATGCAGAAATATTCCTTCTTTGTTTAATTAATGCATGCCATTTATCTATTTATCCATTTTTATCCACTGTTATAAATAGAAAAATGTTTCATTAGAGGATGAACAAGGCTATAACTGCAGGTTTGTGGCAGAGTGAGCTATAATGGGCATGAGATGAATGAATTTGTCCCTCAAAGGACCTCTGCATACATTAGCCAGCATGATGTGCATCTAGGGCAAATGACTGTTAGAGAAACCCTTGCTTTTTCTGCAAGATGCCAAGGCATTGGAACTCGTTAAGGTAGGTTTTAGAGATGCAGATGCATATGCTCTCTCTCTCTCTCTCCATCTATGTATCTATCTATCTGTCAGTAGACAGTAGGCTTTCTTCTTCTCTACATATTTTTTAATTTGAATATTTTATTTATCTGGCTGTTGGGGTGGCAATTGCCTCGGAACTCGACAAAGATGTTGATGGAGCTTTTCAAAAGGGAGAAGGCTGCAAACATCACGCCTGACCAAGAAATTGATCTTTTTATGAAGGTGAGCAGTGACATTTGAGCTTCTCATACCCAGTCAAAGCAAATTTAAATATTCTCATCGCTTGCTTTAGAAATGCTTCCAAAATACAAATCAACTCTTCAAAAAACAAATTATCCCTTTCTCAATTCCTGCTGTGTATTCCATGCATGTGATTCATTGTTCTCTTTTAGGCTTCATCACTTAAAGGACAGGAGGATGTTGTGACAGACTATATCTTGAAGGTCTGACCTTTATACGCTTGCAATTGCATATTGACCAATTCTATTTTAACAGAAGAACATATTATAGCTTGCAAACAAACTATCTTACAGTTAATTTCCATTCACATAATAACAGATTCTAGGTCTTGAAATTTGTGCTGATACCATGGTTGGAGATGCAATGGTAAGAGGCATCTCCGGAGGACAGAGGAAGCGTGTGACCACGGGTAACAATGGAGAGGATCATTCTGAACTTGTGGCCTTTTAAGTTGTTGCCACACACTGATTTATCAAAGATTGAATTTTGATGATGTCAGTATAATTATTTTGGTTGTTTGCCCAGGTGAGATGCTTGTTGGACCAGCAAAGGCATTGTTCATGGATGAGATATCAACTGGCCTGGACAGTTCTACTACATTCCAGATAATTAACTCAATTAGGCAGTCTGTTCATATACTTGGTGGCACGGCAGTAATCTCACTGCTTCAACCAGCACCTGAAACTTACGAGCTTTTCGACGACATCATCCTCCTCTCGGATGGACGGATTGTGTATCAGGGCCCAAGGGAGAATGTCATTGAGTTCTTTGAATCAATGGGCTTCAGATGTCCTGAGAGAAAAGGAATAGCTGATTTCTTGCAAGAGGTAAGCAAGCAGCTTCACAACTAGTCAGAAAGCATTCTTTTGATCAGTTCAAAATTGTTGTTGGTGTGAAACTGTAAACTGTTGTCTACATCATCAACAGGTAACATCAAAAAAAGATCAGCAACAATACTGGTGTAGAGATGAAGCTTACAGCTTTATATCAGTGAGGGAATTTGCAGAAGCATATAAATCTTTCCATGTCGGTCAATCACTTCAAGAAGAACTCAGCACTCCATTTGACAAGAGCAAGAACCACCCTGCAGCTTTAACAACCTCAAAGTATGGTGTTAGCAAGATGGAATTACTTAAGGCCTGTATGTGGAGGGAGTTTCTACTAATGAAGAGGAACGCATTTGTTTACATATTCAAACTCATGCAAGTGAGTTCTTTCTCATCTAATTTCAAGAGCGATATATCTGCATAAATAACCAAGCTCCAGTGAATAAACATAGAATTTTAAGAGTTGTACATTAAGTACTTATGAATCTATCATTCTAGTTTAAAAGGGTAATTGGTTTTAGTAGTCTAATACCTTCTGGTTTCCTGATCTTGCATGTCTTTCTTCTTTCCAGCTTGTCACGCTTGCTTTTGTGACAATGACTGTCTATTTGCGTACCAAGATGCCCCATGAAACAGTAGAAGATGGATTCGTTTATTTGGGTGTTTTGTTTATTGGCCTACTCACACATTTCTTCAATGGAATCGCGGAGCTTCCAATGAGCATCAAGAAACTTCCCATCTTCTTCAAGCAAAGAGACCTCCACTTGTATCCAGCATGGGCATATGCACTGCCTGCATGGCTACTCAAAATTCCTATATCATTTGTGGAATGTGCTGTTTGGACTGCAATGACATACTATGTTGTTGGATTTGATCCAAGCACAGAAAGGTGAATTTCTTGATGATAATCATGTGTGACTTTTTGTCATTTTTGCTATTTTAGAGTAGTAAGTTACTGACCTCTAAATTCTATCACTGCAGAATGTTAAGGCAATTTCTTCTATTTACTCTGCTTAGCCAAATGGCTTTTGGACTCTTTCGGCTCCTTGCCGTTTTGGGAAGGGAGATGGTCTCTGCATCAATATTTGGAGCTTTTGCACAGCTCGTCCTTGTTGCCCTGGGTGGATTCCTTCTATCTCGGGGTATGAACTTGATGTTGTCCTCAAAGCACATTCATTCATGCTTCTCAACTCAAACCATCAAGAAGTTTTAACTCTTTTACCTCCAAGGCATTCGATTTTAATTAATGGTTATTCGACCATGTCGTTTCTCTTTAATTTGCAGACAATATAAGTGGCTGGTGGATCTGGGGTTACTGGTCCTCACCATTGATGTATGCAACAAATGCTATTGCCGTAAATGAGTTCTTGGGAAAAAGATGGAGACATGTAAGATAATCTAATGCAGGTTTTGTGACACGGTGAAATGAATTGATCCCAAGAAGCATGACATTCTGTGCTGCAGGTGGTTGATCTATCTAGGCCTGCAGAAACAGTAGGTGTTCAAGTTCTGAAATCTCGTGGACTATTTCCCCAGAAGTACTGGTATTGGATTGGTGTAGGTGCATTGCTGGGACATATCTTGGTCTTCAATGGTCTCTTTGCTCTAGCACTTTCTTATCTTGAGCGTAAGTGTCTCATTTTATACTTGATCTGCAACATGTCAGTGCTTCCATATATATATATATATATATATATCGTCATGCATTGATGATCATAAAATTTCTGCAGCACTTGGAAGAGGACAGACACAGGCAATCGTCTCCGAGGATAAATTGGAGGATGGTGTTGACAAGACAGACAATACGGCATCATCTGTTAAGAGTGACTCTGGTATGGTGCTTCACACCCTGAGACCAGAGAGATCAACTTGTTCATCATTACTTTATTTTTCACTGATATTGTTTTGATAAATTCCAATGACACAGAGGTCACTCAAACCAAGAGGGTAGTAGAAGATAATAAGAATGAGAAGAGGGGCATGGTACTGCCATTTGCTCCTCATTCTATTACTTTCACAGACATCAAGTATGCGGTGGATATGCCAGCGGTATTGCATTCATGCTGTTTTAGACTTCTTTCAGTAACGTCAATCATGAAATTTAGAACAATATATTTATGACCAAATGGATGAATAATGATCAGGAAATGAAGGCCCAAGGTGTTAAGGAGAATCGGCTTCAACTTCTAAATGGATTGAGCGGATCTTTCAGACCAGGAGTTCTCACAGCACTAATGGGTGTCAGTGGAGCTGGGAAGACAACTCTAATGGATGTTCTGGCTGGGAGGAAAACCGGGGGATATATAGAAGGAAGCATCGCTATATCTGGTTATCCAAAGAAGCAGGACACTTTTGCTCGCATATCAGGTTACTGTGAACAAAATGACATTCATTCTCCTCAGGTCACAGTATATGAATCTCTACTTTACTCTGCATGGCTCCGGTTGGATCCTGAAATTGATTTCGCCACTAGAAAGGTAAATAGACTTATGCTGAATTTTCAGAAGGATCATTTATGAGCTGCCTCCATCTTCCATCCAAGGTCATGTCAATGGATGGTGTCAACTCAAATTTAATTAGTCTTGAAATGAAGTGTTTTGAAATTTAGAACTTCCACTTTTGCAACTGACTCCTGGATCTTATAATTGTAGATGTTCATAGAGGAAGTCTTGGAGCTTGTTGAACTGGCAAACTTAAGGTTTGCAATGGTTGGGTTGCCTGGAGTGAATGGACTGTCAACCGAGCAGCGCAAGAGGTTGACAATAGCCGTTGAGCTTGTTGCCAATCCCTCTATTGTATTTATGGATGAGCCGACCTCTGGACTTGATGCCAGAGCTGCAGCTATTGTTATGAGAACAGTAAGGAACACAGTTGACACTGGACGGGCGGTAGTTTGCACGATTCACCAGCCAAGCATCGACATATTTGAAGCTTTTGATGAGGTAGCTTGAAAATGAAATTAGGCATATCAATCTTTAATGGCAGTTGCATCCTGTTACTGTAAAACTCATTATCATTCTGCTGCAGCTCTTTCTCTTGAAGCGAGGTGGTGAAGAAATATATGTAGGTCCACTGGGGCGGAATTCATGTCATCTGATCAAATACTTTGAGGTGAGAGTTAATCACCAGCCAGATATTTATTGGAACTACGTTAACCTTTAAGAAGTCATTTTCAATGGATTGAATTGTCTTTTTGTCAAGGGGATAAATGGAGTGGCAAAGATAAAGGATGGTTATAATCCAGCAACATGGATGCTAGAGGCAACAAGCATTGGTCAAGAAGAAAAACTAGGGATCAACTTCACTGATATATACAAAAAATCTGAATTATACCGGTAAGACGAACATAATCATGTGATGGGAATATCAAAATAGTGATGGAGTATCATTTCGGACTCAAGCTTATGTTTCTTTTTCTTTTCGCAAATATTGCAGGAGAAATAAAGCTTTGGTTAATGAATTGAGCAAACCTACCCCAGATTCTAAAGACCTATACTTCCCTAGTCAGTATGCACAGTCCTTCCTTATGCAATGTGTGATATGCCTATGGAAACAACACATGTCATACTGGCGAAATCCTAAATATACTGCAATGAGAATGTTCTTTACAACCATCACAGCTTTATTGTACGGGACGATGTTTTGGAGGGTTGGTTCGAAAATGTATCTTACACTGAACCTTCTTCAATCTACCTCAAAACAGCACTAAATTTTATCATCATTCTAAAAGAATTGCAATATATATGCAGGACCACACGTCAAGAATTATTCAATGCAATGGGATCAATGTTTTCTACAGTGATGTTCATCGGAGTACAGAATTGCCAAATGGTACAACCCATAGTAGATATTGAACGGACAGTTCTTTATAGAGAGAAAGGTGCAGGAATGTATTCTGCTTTACCATATGCTTTTGCACAGGTAAGCTTTTACCTTTCGTTTCTTTGCGATGAAACTTACATTGATTCATCAGTCAATTTATGTGAGAAATTTAGACTCTACTAGTTTTACTTCCTCTATATATCCACTGTGTCTTTGACACTGTTTTACAATATGTAGGTTGTGATTGAGATTCCGTACGTTCTCCTCCAGACAGTTATATACTGTCTCATAGTGTATCGAATGATCGATTTTGAGTGGACTGCAGTGAAATTTTTCTGGTTCCTTTTCTTTATGTTCTTCTCATTTCTATACTTCACATTCTATGGGATGATGGCCATTGCCTTGACACCAAATAGTGACATAGCTGCAGTAGTTGCAGCCGCATTTTATGGTATTTGGAATATCTTTGCAGGCTTTGTAACTCCATTGGCAGTAAGTTTCTACTTGAACCAGCTTTCACACATTTTTTTTTTTACTGACTAATAAAATCACTATGGTAATAAACTTTATGTTTTGTTTCTGGGTTGTTGCAGCGAATTCCAATATGGTGGAAATGGTACTATTGGGCATGCCCAGTTGGATGGAGTTTATATGGATTGTTTGTTTCTCAATTTTCAGACAGAGGAGATGTTATGGAAACTGGTGAGACTGTTAAGGCATTCCTCAGGAGGTATTTTGGCTTCAGGCATGATTTCTTGGGAGTAGCTGCAGGCGCTGTCATTGGTTTCAATGTGATCTTTATTTTCATTTTTGCCTATTCAATCAAGTCAATCAATTTCCAGAAGAGATAGTTTTATAAATTTACAGGGATTGATATAAGGTATCCATTGCTCCATGTAAATATTTTATGACTACATGAATTACTAGTAAAGAATGGTAGACTGGGAATGAATCCCAAATCAGCTGCTTGTCTAATTCATAAGGTAAAATAAAGTGGCATTTGGCTCATACAATACAAATATATATATATATATATATATATATAAAGTTGAAATTTGATTCATCAAATATATAAATATATATAGTTCCGCTGCCCACCAGCGTTTACTTGTGTTCTTGTTGGTTTTGGTTGTTATATATATATATATATATTTTTTTCATTTTTAGTTGTCTGTGTTTGTGCTACTTAAATCCACTCTTAGTGGATTTTTTTTTTGTTTGTCTTTTGTTGTTTTTTATTGTTATCAGCTTGTATTTTTGGCTTCTCTTTACTGTGGTTTAACTATTTTTTTTTCAAAAAATATATATATTTATATGAAAAAAATAGATAAATCACACTAATAATAAAACAAGTAGAAACAGCCAGGGAGAAAAAAAAATAACTGGCACAAATATGATTATAGGAAGAATACATGCACTAAAGTCAGGAATATAATATTTCACTATGAATTCACAGGTCTCATATATTTTTTTTTTTAAAAAACGATCTATTGATCTATATTTGGATATTGATTGGCATATGCTTTAAAATATAACATAATTAAAATGTTAAAGCATATGATGAACATGACCAAAATACCATTTTACATAGCTTAGTAAATTAGAAATATTATTTTAAAATTTTTAATAATATAAAAATATTATCGTTAAAATAATGAAGATTTAAAAAAAATAGATAAACCATTCAAAATATATTAAAATAAAATAATAGGCATTGAAAAAATAAATATTTTGATTAATTTAAGAAAATAGGGGTTATTTCAATCATTTTAGTAACGGTTTATAAATTAAATACGAAGGAAACATCAGCTAAGTGCGTCCAAAAGGAGATGAGATTATAAATTCAAATAATATCATTGAAGATCAGCAACCTAACATATAGAAATGACTTTGTTTCATGTGACCATTCATTTTTTTATTCACACACAATGCATAAATATTATTTCAGGTGAAGAAGTAATAAATAATACATATCATCGATACCTTCCTCGTGGACCACGAGGAACACAAAAACTATGAGCCGTGCACAATGCTTTCTCATGGATTGAACAGCTCAAGACAACAATTTTTTTTTCTTAAAAAAAACTCACAAATATATTAAAAACAACAGGTAGCTCAAGAAATATAAAAATAAATAAAAAAATAAATCATGTTTATTGAAATAAAAATGACACAACAAATACCAGGAGAGTACAAATAGGAAAGGATTAAATAGGCCACCTGTGGTGAAGAATTGTGTCAACAACTATAACAAATATAGGGAATGGGGTTGCTAAGTCCTTAAAGTTCTTAATGAAAGAAGACTAAGTGGGATCCACCAGGAGTTTTATGACCCTGTTAAGTTGATTAACCAAATTTTTTAATGAGTTAATAAGATTGATCGGTTAGATATCAAAAAGGTGGTTGGATCCAACTTTCTTGATGATGAGGCCATTGTTTGCCCAGTTGATATGCTCCAGATTGGCTTTCCTTTCATGTAAATCAATGCTCCTTGTTGGCTTTCCCTTTATAGAAGTCAATGCAAGGCCTCTTGCAAATATATAAATGCAAGGTGATACAATATTAATTGTGTTTTTTTTTTTATTTATGATGAATCACATGCATGAAAATAAAATATAAATGCTAGGTGAGTACAATCTTAATTCTGTTTTTATTTTTGATGAATCACGTGCATGAATATAAAATAAGATGTTACAGTAACATATCACGAAAAACACACGACAAAGAAATTACAAAGTTAAAATCTAAAGAAATTTCTGTCAGTAATTGTTATATATTTTTTTTATGGCGCATGTTGCACATGCAGGCAAATTAATGCAATTCCAACTATTGCCCTTTGACTCAAGCTTATGCCAACCAGAAGAAAAATAAAAATAAAAAATAAAACATTCTTATTAGCCCCTGAACCAGCTTATGACAATCAGAAAAAAATAAAAAACACAACAATTCTTATTGTTAGCAATCCAAGACCATCAACAAGATAGGTTGTGAGCGGTCATCATCAAGGAGTTATGGAAATAATATTATTTTATTATACAATTAAGTTAATAATCATTCATCATCTAATTGGATAATACTACATTAGAGTCTTATTACTGACTTTGACATATTAACTACTTGAAAATTTTCACTAGTTCTTGAAATTGCAATTATTTTTAACTCTCTACGTTAATGATTATTGTTGAACAAATTCAACCATTAATATAAATAAATAAATAAAAGAACAGATATGAGTTACCTCCCACTCATACAGGGGGTGACTAGATATATTCCTCTGCATCCCATAGAAACAACCTACAAACAATCACACAAATTAGAGCCGGAGGAATTGCCACTAATAATTTTAAGGCCGCCACAATGGAAAACAAGCAATTGCATTCATTATTCTAAGTGACTTTTTTTTAAAAAAACAGAATTAGTCTTACTCTATTTAGTGCCCATAGAGTTTACTTTTATCCTATGATTATCTTATACATCATTGTCTGTCTGTTCACACAGTGCTCCATAAGTGTAAAAATTCAGGTCAGTCAAAGTATCAAAAACAGGAAACTATTTAAATAAATAAATAAATAAAAGGGAAACCAGGCTGAAAGTTCTCACACAAGAATTTCACAAACTCAGAGGATTTGAAAAAAGCAAGAAAACAAAAGGTGGGAAATGACTCACAACATGATAGTTTGGCTCACAGGAAACATGGCATTTCCAATTGTCCATATCCTGCATGAAACAAAATACCTCTAAATCAGATATACAAAACAAATTGACCTTCCTAATAGCGTATAAGGATTCAACACATTATTATACTATTGGAGAGGGAAAACGAGGAATTAATATGCAAAAATAAACAAATAAGTAAATAAATAAAGCAAGAAACTAATCACATGTAGCACATGAACAAGGCATTAGCAATAGCCTGGCAAAAGAAAATATTAATCCTCTTCCCTCTTCTACTCAATATAAAATAATCAATAACAAGAATCTCCTATGCCCTTACTTGCTACTACCTAAGATAAATATATGAAGCAGAGACCATGTGGAACTTGCATATGGTTTAGAAATTGAAGTAGGTGTTCATGCTTGCTACCACATTGTTCTAGAATTATTTTGTATTTCAACACACCAACCAAGTCCAGATTCCGCAGCATTTCATTATTAAAACACAACTCTTTCGAACAACCTCATTTGTTGTTTCAGCTCCAAAATAAATCAGTGTGTTCAGGAGCTCAGCAGGCAAGCACAGATAAAATTATCTGACTGAAGTGAAGCTAAAGGACTTAAATGCTGTTGTGCTGAAGGAGCTTGCACAGATAATCAATTTTGCAGATGGAGATGACTGCAAGCAATCTAATGTCAAGCCTGCGGAGCCGCTCAGGCTGGCAGAGCCGGAGCGGCAGTGAGATATTCTCACTATCTTCCAGGGATCAGGATGATGAAGAAGCCTTGAAATGGGCGGCACTAGAGAAGCTTCCTACTTATGATCGATTGAGAAAAGGAATACTGACGGTGTCCACAGGTGAGAAAATGGAGATAGATATAGCCAATCTGGGGTTTCATGAAAGGAAGAATCTGCTGGAGAGGCTAATCAGAGTGACAGAGGAGGACAATGAGAAATTCTTGTTGAAGCTCAAGAACCGAATGGAACGGTGAGTGCATCAATCTGTCTGCACTTTGTGTTCTAGAAAAAAAAAATCCTATTTTTGAATTGTTCTTTCATTTCAGCGTCGGGATTCAAAATCCGACTATTGAGGTGCGGTTTGAAGATTTGAATATCAAAGCAGAAGCTTATGTGGGAAGCAGTGGTGTCCCTACGGTTCTTAACTTCTTCCTTAATAAAATAGAGGTATTAATGTGTTAACTCGCATGCATGAAACCATGAGTCCAGCTGATCTTTTTTTTTTCTTTTCACTTAGTCATGTTTTTGCATATTTCTGCAGGCAATCCTGAACTACCTTCATATTCTACCAAGCAGAAAGAAACCGATAACAATCCTTGATGGTATTAGTGGGATCATTAAGCCATGCAGGTAAACTAGTGATCATCATAATCAATAACAAATCAAGTGAATGTATTTCAGATTAAAGACAGATATATGCTTTCTTTCTTTCAGAATGACCTTGCTCTTAGGCCCTCCAGGCTCAGGAAAAACAAGCTTTCTGCTTGCACTAGCTGGAAAGCTCGGTAAAGACCTCAAGGCAAGTCTAACATCCTCATACTAGTGACACTAACTAGAAGTTTTCACGTTATGTGAGTATTGTTCAATCAAAATGATCCATGCATGGAACATCAGGTTTCAGGAAGAGTGACTTACAATGGCCACGGGATGCAAGAGTTCATCCCCCAGAGAACAGCTGCTTACATCAGTCAACATGACCTGCACATTGGCGAGATGACTGTCAGAGAAACTCTGGCATTCTCCGCAAGATGCCAGGGTATCGGCACACGTTACGGTATAGACAGAGATAATATCATCTTATTGAGATTAGCAGTGAGAATGTTGTTATTGGTTTGCCAAACTTGTGCTGATCAGTTGCTATTTCTGCAAACAAAATCAGATTTGTTGAGCGAGCTATCTAGGAGAGAGAAGGCTGCATCTATCAAGCCAGATCCTGATATTGATGTCTTTATGAAAGTAAATCACAGATTATAAATATATGTGTATATATATTTCTATGATGTAAATCTGTACATAGATTATTTTGTCATGAGCATGAGATTTTCAAACAATTGCATATCTCTAAGAACTTCCTGTCAGGACTTGCATAGACATCCAACTTGGAATATAGATAGATCCACGCATAACAATTACTTAAAACAATGAAGCATAATACCTTTTCCATAATTAACATATCACTCTTACTCAGTGTGGTCACTTATTTGTATGACAGGCGTCTTCTCTGGAAGGGGAGGAAAGTGTGGTCACCGACTACATTCTGAAGGTATGCTTCATGAAATTATCCTAAACCTTATTCAATTAGAAACTCCCTAAAAAGCTTTTCCTCATATGATCATAATCCAGTAGAGACTAAACCACCAGCAAGTGTAACAGTAATGTTTAGATAATTCGGTAGGAGTCAATGGCTTGTTTATGATGAATGGTAAAAGGAAAAGTTAATGATTTGGATGTTGTAGGAAGAAAGTTGCATGAGTTTTCCCAGAGATGTCTTGACTTAATTAGAATCCAGCCTCAGCACGCTCATCATGGTTCTCTTCTTGAACTGCAGATTCTCGGACTAGATGTATGTGCTGACACAATGGTGGGAGATGCAATGTTAAGGGGAGTCTCTGGAGGACAAAAGAAGAGGCTCACAACAGGTAAATTCCAGTGATGAAAGTTAAGAAGAAGAAGAAGAAGAAATGTATAGAACTTAAATCAAGGCATGACTTCTACCTTGAAAATTTGGAGGATTGAACAATAGCAATCCACTCTTGAACAGGTGAGATGCTTGTTGGACCGGCAAGGGCGCTATTCATGGATGAGATATCAACTGGTCTGGACAGCTCCACAACATTCCAGATTATCAATTCCCTAAGCCAGACTATTCACATCCTTGGCGGCACAGCACTGATAGCTCTACTTCAGCCTGCTCCAGAGACTTATGATCTCTTTGATGACATTATCCTCCTATCAGAAGGGCAGATCGTATATCAGGGCCCTCGAGAACATGTGCTTGACTTCTTTGAGTCCATGGGATTCAAATGTCCTCAGAGAAAAGGTGTTGCAGACTTTCTGCAGGAAGTAAGTTTGTTATTTGGCCACACGAAAACAGTCTAAATAGAAATGGAATGAAGGTACTAACTCTCTGTATCAACAGGTAACATCCAAAAAAGATCAGAAGCAGTATTGGTCACGTAGTGATGAAACATATCAGTTCATTTCAGTAAAAGAATTTACAGATTCATTCCAGTCCTTCCATGTAGGGCATAGGCTGCAAGAGGAACTCAGCGCTCCTTTCGACAGAAGCAAGAACCATCCGGCAGCTCTAACGACTACAAGATATGGCATTAGCAAGCGTGAATTACTCAAGGCATGCATCTCAAGAGAGCTTCTGCTGACGAAGAGGAATGCATTTGTCTACATCTTCAAACTTTTCCAGGTGAAAACACTGCAGAATTCTTATATTCAACTACTAAATTAATCAGACAATGCAGACTCACCTGAGTTGCTGATGTTGTTCTCCCCAGCTTGGGCTGCTCGCCTTCATTACAATGACAGCCTTCCTGCGTACAAATATGCACCATGATTCAGTGGAGGATGGATTGATTTACATGGGTGCACTATTTATCGGGCTTACCACTCATATGTTCAACGGATTTGCAGAACTTGCAATGAGCGTTGCCAAGCTACCTGTATTCTACAAGCAAAGGGACCTGTTATTCTTTCCAGCATGGGCTTATGCAATACCTGCATGGATCGTCAAGCTGCCCATATCATTTCTTGAATGTGGTATCTGGGTTGCTATAACTTACTATGTTATAGGCTTTGATCCAAGTGTGCAGCGGTGAGAATTGATTCGCTTGATGAGAATTCTGCCAATGAATAGATAAGAAAGCATTGAGGTCCTGCCACAGACTAACCGGAAATTCTTCTCATTGTAGGTTGTTTAGGCAATTCCTTATATTTTCATTGATCAGCCAAATGGCCTCTGGACTGTTCCGGCTTGTTGGTGCAATAGGCAGAGATAAGGTTGTGGCAAACACACTTGCTTCATTTGCAATGTTAATACTTATAGTGCTTGGCGGCTTCATCCTATCACGAAGTATGTTTGGCAAATCCATAATCTATAAAAACAAGACATTTGTACAGTGGTATTTGGATTACTCACACTCGATTTCTGCAGACAATATCAAGAAATGGTGGATCTGGGGATATTGGTCTTCCCCAGTAATGTATGCACAGAATTCAGTGACCGTGAATGAAT
This sequence comes from Dioscorea cayenensis subsp. rotundata, assembly GCF_009730915.1. Classification (NCBI taxonomy): domain Eukaryota; kingdom Viridiplantae; phylum Streptophyta; class Magnoliopsida; order Dioscoreales; family Dioscoreaceae; genus Dioscorea; species Dioscorea cayenensis. The sequence continues at coordinate 1,066,856 of NC_052496.1, read as the reverse complement.
TCCTAGGAAAAAGCTGGAGACATGTAAGAACAAAGAACAGCCATTAAAGCACATATAAGCTATGGTTTAATGTAAATACATATGTAACATCTCTCTCCTGTGCTTTCTCTCTGTCCTACACACACACAGGTTGTTGATGCAACAAAGAGCAACAAATTCCTTGGAGTTCAAATACTGGAATCTCGTGGCATATTTCCCCAGGCAAAATGGTTTTGGATTGGAATGGCTGGATTAGTAGGATATGTGCTGGTTTTCAATGCACTCTATACCCTTGCACTGACATACCTCGACCGTGAGTATCCTAACCTCCTGCATCACAGTTCTCTTTTGGCAAGCCAAAATGATAATTCAAATTGAAATTCTGACTCTTCAATTGAACAATGAAAAAAAAATGGTAGCTCTTGGAAAAGGCCAATCGATTATAGAAGATAAAAAGCAGCAAAATGGAGAAAGAGAAACAGCAGAACAACCAACCAGAGTAAAGAAGTCCAGTCATCCATTTGATGGCCAGCAAGGTATTGTTGATACTCATCAATTATTTCATTATCTCTCAGTAAAACCCTGCATTCACACATGCACAAAGAACAATTTCTAAAGAGATATAGTACCCACAATAAATATATATATATATATATATATATACAGAAAGAGGCAGCACAAGCAGACAACTAGAATTTGAACTTGAAGCTGAAGCTAATGAGAAGAAGAAGAAGGGTATGGTGCTCCCGTTTGCTCCCCTTTCACTCACCTTCAACGACATTGTTTACTCTGTGGACATGCCATCGGTACACTTACTTTTCAACTAAGATACTAGATTAGCATTGATTTCTCACACTCGACATGATATTTGAACATGAAGCTGACAAGTGACTCACGATAACTTGCAGGAAATGAAAGCTCAAGGTATCACAGAAGATAGGTTGGTGCTTCTGAAAGGCGTAAGTGGAGCATTTAGGCCAGGAGTCTTAACTGCACTAATGGGTGTCAGTGGAGCTGGGAAGACTACTCTAATGGATGTTCTCGCTGGAAGAAAAACAGGTGGATACATAGATGGGAACATCACCATATCAGGCTACCCTAAGAAGCAGGAAACGTTTGCTCGAATATCTGGCTACTGTGAACAAAATGACATCCATTCACCCTATGTGACTGTCTATGAGTCAGTTGTCTACTCCGCATGGCTTCGTTTACCACCTGAGGTTGATCCAAAAACAAGAGAGGTATGCAAAATAAGCATGTTATTATGCACAACATAATCATATCATGGACACTTCTGTTTTCTTGTGCATTGCGTTTAGTCCATTGAAGCTTGACTGAGTTGCATTCTAAACCTCTTAAAGATATCTATATAAATTTAAGGGAAAAAAAAAATGGCGGATGCACTCTAAAACATGTTTCATAAACTTAACTACTGTGATTTGGTTCTGTTACCTAAGAATAAAACCTAACTGTGAAGTGATGATTGCAGATGTTTGTGGAGGAGGTTATGGAATTAGTTGAGCTCACAACATTACGGAAAGCCATGGTTGGGTTGCCGGGAGTGAATGGGCTGTCAACAGAACAGCGGAAGAGGTTGACCATAGCGGTTGAGCTGGTTGCTAATCCATCCATTATATTCATGGATGAGCCGACATCTGGACTAGATGCACGAGCTGCAGCAATTGTGATGAGAACTGTCAGGAACACAGTAGACACAGGGAGAACAGTAGTATGCACCATCCACCAACCTAGCATTGATATTTTTGAAGCATTTGATGAGGTAAGATGCATCATGAATGCAGCCAAAAGAAGAAGAAAAACAGGTCAACTGAGATGATAGTCTATAATGAATAATGTATTGTGCTCAAATGTCACAGTTATTCCTGATGAAACGAGGTGGAGAAGAGATATATGTAGGTCCTCTCGGGCACCAGTCTCATGAACTGATTAATTACTTTGAGGTGAGAAGAGCATCAGGGCTACAGTTACCATGACTTTTAATGGGGGCGTTTTTCCAGCACCTTACCAACTCATGCATTGCAAAGTATTGACCACATTTTTCTCTTTTCTTAAGGGTATAAATGGAGTTAGCAAAATAAAAGACAGCTACAATCCTGCAACATGGATGTTGGAGGTCACCACCACAGGTCAAGAAATTGCATTGGGGGTTAACTTCGCAGAAGTATACAAAAACTCAAATCTGTTTCGGTAAATTGATTTCTATGAACCTTAATTGCAAGTTTTGTGCCAAAAAAAAAAATTCCAAATTTGACGTATCAAATTTGTGAAACTCGATACCGTGCTTGATGCAGGAGAAACAAAGCTCTGATTAGTGAACTGAGTATACCAACTCCTGGTTCAAAAGATCTTCACTTCCCCACACAATATTCACAAGCTTTTCCTTCTCAATGCATGGCCTGCTTTTGGAAACAATACAAGTCGTATTGGCGGAATCCATCATACAATGCCAACAAAATTATCTTCACAACTGTCATGGCACTGTTGTTGGGGGCAATCTTCTGGAGACTTGGCTCCAAAAGGTACATCATATTCCAATGATAATAGCGCAACTTTGAAAAGTGCATACTATGTGGAAGACATCCAAGGTTTATATGAAGTTATAAATTGACAGCCTTACAAGTGATAAAAAATATCATATAGGCTTATTCACTTCTATGCTTTAATCGGACCAATTTCCAAAGCCAGGATGCAATATATAATATCTTTAGCTAATATCACATAAATTTTTTCTCCAGGTCAACAAAGCAAGATCTATTCAACGCAATGGGTGCATTATATGCTGCAGTTTTGCTCATTGGGATTCAAAATTCCCTGAGTGTTCAACCAGTAGTGGATGTTGAACGAACAGTATTCTACAGAGAGCAAGCCGCAGGGATGTACTCTGCTCTGCCTTATGCTTTCGCACAGGTAAGCATTAAAAAAAAATAAAAAATGGGGGCAAAAGCAGTTGTACCTTAAGAAAGTAAAAATGAGAACCTCAAACAATAAGAATGTGAAGTCTCCCAAGACCATCTGCTAGATGTTTCTAACTCATGGCGTGATAAATTCCTGATATTCATTTAATCTAATTGACTTGCTTTCAGGTAGCAATAGAGGTTCCATATACCTTGATTCAGACTCTGATCTGTGGGATCCTAACTTATAGCATGATAGATTTTGATTGGACACTTGCCAAGTTCCTTTGGTACATATACTTCACGTTCTGCACACTCCTCTACTTCACATACTACGGGATGATGTCAGTGTCACTGACTCCAAATTCAGACATTGCTGCAGTAGTGTGTTCAGCCTTTGTATCCATATGGAACATCTTTGCAGGCTTTGTGATTCCCCGTCCGGTAATAAACTCTAACTCCTTTGATTTATTAGAACAATTCTTTGGGTTTAGTTGGTAAATTGAATCACTAACACTATCATTGACAGAGGATACCGATATGGTGGAGATGGTACTTCTGGGTATGTCCAATTTCTTGGTCTTTATATGGCTTCATCGCCTCACAGTTTGGTGACATAGATGATCCAATAGACGGTGGTGAAACCGTGAAAGGCTTCATAAGGAGGTATTTTGGATACAAGCATGACTTCTTAGGAGTTGTTGCTGCAGTAGAAATTGGAATTCCAGCATTCTTTGGGTTCATATTTGCATTTGCAATTAAAAAGCTAAACTTCCAGAATAGATGAGATTCTCTAACAGACCATCTTCGAAGTTTAAAATCCTACCCTACTTAATTTGAATGGTGAAAGCTTCATCGTTGCTACACAATGTACATCTAAGGCATAACTTTTGCTTCTATCTAAAAGTTGTATTTTTTTTTTTTTGTTATCAAGTTATTCCAAATTCTTGAATCTAGGAAATAGTCCAATTTCTAAATGTGCCATTTGGTTTGTCTGCCGCACTAAAACACAGAATCAACATACAAATTAGCTTCTTTGAGCTCTCCGAATCAGATTTTTATGAAGATGATGATGTAACTTGATGGTTGTAATGATAGCAAAGTAGTAATTACAGAAAAGCATCAAATAAATGCCACATTGAGGGAGCGTAGCATATTAAGAACTAAAACTACAAGACAATCAACAAGGGACAAAATTGATCAAACAGCGTGAATCCATAAAAATTCGATTAGCAATATAGCAAGCAGGTGGCATGCAATGAACTAATAACACATTGATCATGCATTGAGGGATTGCTAATATATGAAAGATTAAACTAGCAGAAGAGAACAAAGCCTAATTTTAGTAGAGAGTGATGATGATGGTGGTGTCAAACAAGCTTAGACCACCACCAAAACCAAGAGAAACAAGCAAATCAATGTGTTTGCAAAGGGGATCGAATACTTACTGGTGTAGAAGAGAACGACATCGAGGTCTTTGCTGCTGGACAACGTCCGCCATCCCTTTCCCTCTCCCTCTCCCTCTCCCACACAGTCCACACACAGGATGATTTTTGTATAAAATCCCAGTTTTTTTCTGAAAAAAAAACATGCTATTCCATCAAAAAAATTTATTTTAATCCACGGTTTAAAAATATATTGCATATATTAAACATGGACATGATAGCCACATTTTATTTTATTTATTTATTTATTTTTTTTGAATAAAGTGGATAAACCACGAATTTATTGGAAAAACGAAACAAACAAAAGTCAACCGACAGAGCAACAAACAACAAAACAAAAGAAGGAAGGAAGAATCGAGAAGAAAACATCAAAAACTCACAAAGCAAAATGGACGCTACACCAATAGTGTGGCGATCCAGAACAAGCAGATGAAAAGAAAAACAAAAAGAAAACGGTCTGAGACTAAGGTGACGAAGTCTACCAGAAGGTAACAAAGGCCAGCTCAGTCAGGGAAAAGGAGGATCACTCGTGGGGCTGGGCGTGGGTCGAGTTGTTGGTGACGTTAGCAAATCTAGCGCTCAGGAACTCAAGAGAGCGCCTAACAGACTGGAAGGGGTTACTGGAGAGAAGCTGTGACGAGTCTCTGGCTGCAAAACACCAGTCAGTAAACATATGAGATATTTTTAAATAAAACTGTAGCTGTTGGAAGAAAGGTATGATTAAAAATACGGTTGTTTCTTTCCAACCAAATATTCCAGAAAATTGCACTGGAAAGAAGATCCCAAGAGGTGCGCGAGCTCGCATCAAGGGAAGGAATCCAGGTGGTCCAAACCTGCTAAAGCGAAACTGGCAGCGAATGCAGATTAAGATTGGTCTTGAAGAAAAACCAGATACGGATAGTAAAGTCACAATGAATCAGGAGATGATCAGCAGTTTCAGAGTTCTGATAGCACATAGCGCAAGTATTAGTTGCGTTTTGGAAATTGCAACATTTCTTGGCAAGATTAGACAAAGTTAGGATTTTATTTTCATAAGCGAGCCAGCAGAAAAGTGTGATTTTGCTCGAACAATCCACTTTTCCGAAAGATGGATAAAGTGGGGTACGTAAACCACCATCTACAAAAAATTCGTAGAAGGAATAAACAAAAAAAGAATCGGTTTCTTTCAAGAGTCCAAATACACATGTCCTCCTGAGAAGAAGAACAATCAGGAAGAGATTGTAAGATGAGTAGGAGAGCATCATTAGTGGTCTCACGAAAGAACGGCACATTTTATCCCCTCTCAAATCATATGTGAAAATTCAATAAAAAATTTAATTTTTTTTTAAATGAATAAATCACAGTATGTTATTAGTAAAGAGGGTACAAGTGGAAGTGCATAGATGACAGGAAAGTCATGCAAGAATAAAAACAAAAAATTCCATTAATTAGATGTGGAGACATGCAAAAAAACTAAAAACTATAATTAAAAAGGTAAAAAAAACAAAAAACAAAAAACAAATAAACAAAACAAGATAGGAAAACAAAAATGTGCAAAAAATGGTAGGAACAAAGGACTTGAAGTTGAAGCAGTTCTCAAGGCTTATATTCCCCAAATTAAACTCTGGTTTCTGAATATGTCATTTGTGTTTACATATGATCCACCATTTGATATGGTTAGACATGGCTATTAAAATTTTTAAAATTATCATTATTATAATTATTCATGTAATAAATAATTATAAAACCAAGGACTTATTTTATATGATTAAAATCTATAAAATTTTCCATGGGAATCGTTTTTATTCTGTGATAAAAAAACATAATAATTTATTTTTGAGTGTAATAACTCATTAATAAATAAATGACATAACTCTTTGGCCATAACAAGTGATGGCTGAGTGGCCCGTTCAATCACTACTATCGAAAAAACAAAGCATAGGCCATTGTATAATCGAGCATTAAATGAAGGAAAAATGACATAAAGGATTGCATTAGAATAGAAAAAATAATATATTAAATGAATTTTAAAAATTATAATGAGTCCATGCGCCATGTAATATAATAGTAAACTATCGATAATTGTTTTAGTCCAACCGTATTAGTCCATTGTCTAAAATTTAATTTGTGAGATTGTTATTACAAAAATTCAAAATGGTGCAAACACAATGATGCCAAGGGTCATTGTTTGTAGAAACAGAATTATAACATAATCACTATGTGATTGAATGAGAGTGCACGAAAAAATAATTATTGCTCTTATTACATATGCAGTTGTTGCATTTGTCAATATATATATATATAAACTTATGTTTATATAAAAAAATATATATAATAAAATTATCTAATAATAATATTAACAAAATAAAATTATTTCCAACTAAAAAAATAAAATGCAAAATATAAACTCTCTTAAATATTAAAACAGCAAAATTAAGATGAAAATGTTCAATTATTAAATATTTCCAGTACTACATATAAATTCTTCGAATATATTCATTCAAAATAAAAATATTTAAATATGAACGTATATCCGTTTGGTAGAATATCAGTTCATTTATAAGCAAATTCAAATATTAATAATATCCCACCAGGGACCAATCTTGTGGGGCTCTGGAGGATGTGGTACCTAAACATCTTTTCAAATGGCCTTAAGTCTTTTGGCCACTGTACTCACGAGCGGTCCCTGATGAAAAAGGCCAGAAATTAAGAAACAGAAGGGGACAAACCAAAGACTATAGGGAAAGACCCACCTTTCTTCTCCTTCTACCCAGCACCTTCTCAATAACATACAGTTACGTACAAATACATTACATACCAAAAAAATAATAGACCCGGGAGTCAAAAGCGGGTGTGTATTTTATTTGTGTGGACGTGTGACCAACAACATAATAACGCGTTATATATTATGACGCGTCTGATTCTTCTTAATTATTAGTGTCATTTTCACAAACATCTGAGGTCCTGTTTGCTTTACAAACTGTTCACTGGCTTATTGTTCTTGGATAGCTAGCGAATCTAAAACATTCTATTTGACTTGGCAAACGTGGTCGGCATATAAGATTTGTCTCTTTGTCAATTACCTAACAAAACTGTAAACCCAGAATATCAATAATTGCCAGTCTAAGTTAACTACTCTGCCGTTGGATTTGGATATTTTACTAGAGAGAGTTAAGGCCTCTCTGTGGTTCATGACCAGGGGTGTCGTGTGGTCAACCGCTCTCACTAGTAGTAGTAGTAGTAGTAGTAGGTATGAAAATTTGTCTCTTTCCCTCTTTTTTCAAGTGGTGAAAGGAACCAAAGTAATGACTCAGTAATCATGCTGATCATATCATATGCAAAGATTAAGACAGCTTAGTTGAACCCCTACCCCTACAACACGTGATGCTCATTTTATCAACGTCAGCAGTTAAGTTTATATATGCACGATAATCACAACGATCGGTACCATAAGTTTTTAATAAAATAAAAATACAACATATGTACGACGAGGTTGAAATAAATAACTTAACCAAAAAACAAAAGAAAATTGGAGCTAGGGGCCGAGGGAATTACTTACTACTAATGAATTAATTAAATAAAGATAAATCAACAATTTGAATATTTAATTATTCTTCAACCCAAAGACTCGCTTCTCGGGCCGGGGAAGGCGAACCCATGGATGTCTCATCCGACGAGTGCCGCCGAAGCCCGTCGACGAACTCCGACTGACTAAGGATCTCCTCGATCATGGTCACAACTTCGGACATGTCCGGCCGTGAATCCGGCATTGTGGAAACGCAGGACATGGCAACCTGGAGGAGCTGCACCATGTCTTCCTCCACACCCGGGTAACCGCGCACAAGCTCCGCATCAAACACCTCCGCGGTCCACTCCTCCCGCACAATGGACTGCACCCAACGTGGCAAATCAACACCTTCCTCGACGACGAAAGAAGTGTGGTTGGGCGAGCGCCCAGTCAGCAGTTCAAGGAGCAAAACGCCGAAGCTGAACACGTCCGACTTGAACGTGGGTCGCCCGGTCTGGATGAGCTCCGGCGCGCGGTAACCAACGAGACGGGAAGGAGGTGATCCGGAAGAAGCGAAGAACGGGTAGAGGCCGAAGTCGGAGATGGCGGCCGAGGATGGGTCATCGCGGAGGAGGATGTTGGAGGCCTTGAGGTTGCCGTGAGGTATCTTGGCAGAGTTGTGGATGTGGGATAGACCTCTGGCTCCGGCCACGGCGACCTTAAGGCGGCCACCCCAGTCCATCGGTGTCCGTCCGGGCGCTTTACTTCCTATATGGTCAACAAAAAAAGTTATACATTAATTGTTACTTAATTTTTACCTTTTTTTGAAAAAATTTAATACACTGATGGCCCTGATAGACTGATAGGTCCAATTGGAATTAATAACAAGATCAGGCCGGAGCCAATGAGTTTCAATTGCTGAAATTAGTACGGAAGAGTGGACTGATGATGGTGATACTTTTACAGATCCAATTTGTATGAAATAGTAGTAAATGTGAAGAATTTGTTAATTAGAAAAATAAATTATTAAACTATAAGATACCCACCAAACATAAAAAAGTAGTAATACTTTATCAAAGATAAATAAATAAATAAATAAGATACTCTTATAAATGAATTTTGTTTTACTTTCTGGAAAAGTTTGGAGATGAAAACAACTCCAACTGCTTTATTATAGTAATAATCACATATGTTTATGCATTAATGAAAAAATAATAATAATAATTTAACGAGGTATTATTATGGAGTATTAGAGTCAGAAAGAAAGAAGAGAAGCGATAGTGGGACCCACTACTGACCGTGTAGAAGCGCAGAGAGGCTGCCGGCGGGGAGGTAGTCGTAGACGACGAGCTTCTCATCTTTAGAATAATAGTAAGCCCGAACAGGCAGCACGTTGTGGTGCTCCGCCACGCGGCCGAGTATGTCGGCGTGGGTTTCAAACTCCTTCCGAGAGGCGGCCACATCCTTGAGCCGCTTAACGACCACCGTCGTCCCCTCCTCCAGCACCGCTTTGTACGACGTCCCCATACTCCCCTTCCCGAGTACCTCCGCTGACGCCCTCAGCAAATCCTCCAGATCAAAGCTGTACCCTGCTCCCTCTACAAACACCAATCGGTTCTTCGCTGCTTCACCAAGCCCACTCCCCGTATCCTTTGATGATGACCACGATGACACCGTTCCCTCAGTCACACCTCCCCCTGCAGCCAGACTCGCCGTCGACGGTTTCCGTCTATCCACTCGTTTCCCTCTTTTCCGCCGCATCAAGCACCACCAGAACACAGCCAACAGCAGCAATAGTCCCACCAACCCCGCTGCCACGGAGATCCCAATGACCGCCGTCGTCGATAGCTTTCCAGAAGATTTCCGGGATGTGGAGGACGGTGCCGGCGTCGGAGATGGAAGGACAGGACTGCTGCAGGGCGGGAGCGGGCTGCCGCAGAGATCGAGGTTCCCGGCGAATGAAGACACAGGGAACATGGACAGGCTCTCCGGGATCGATCCAGAAAGTTGATTCTTGGACACGTTGAAGGAACCGAGTTTCTGAATGTTAATGGATGGGAGCTCGCCGGAGAAGTTATTCTGTTGGAGAAAAAGCCCGGTGAGGCGGGTGAGGTTGTTGACGCCGAGGGGTATCTCGCCGTCAAAAGCATTCTTGGATAGATCGAGCCGGGTGAGACGAGTCAGCGCCGGGATCCACGGAGGGAAGTCGCCGGAGAAGCGGTTGTCCTGAAGGTAGAGATGGCGGAGGGAGGAGAGTGAGGAGAGGTCGGAAGGGAGGGGACCAGAGAGGCGGTTGGAGTGAAGGGAGAGAACACGGAGGGAGGCGAGGCGGGCGAGAGTTCCGTTAGGAACGGAACCGATGAGGCCAGCGGCGGGGAGGCGAAGGGCGACGACGGAGGAGCGGTTGGCGTCGCACGTTACGCCAGTCCAATCGCAGGTGGAGGTCGTGTTGTCCCATCGGAGCTTGGTCGGGTGCAACGTCTTCGAGATGAAATCGAGCAGCGCGGCGCGGTCAGCAGTGGGTTCGGCCGCAGTGTACGAGAGCGCAGCGAATAGAACGACAAGGATGCCAACAAAATGAGCCATTTGGGTTGGAGACGTCTGAACGTGGCTCTGTGGGTTCTGAGTCTTCGGACCTTTGCTAGCTAGGTAGTAGCGCAATAGCTGTTTGTCTGGGAATTCAAGATCGAATGGAATGGAGGGTTGGGATTGATCATGTGGGCCGGCTTTTTAGTTTTGTCTGCGAGCGTCAATGGAATGGGTTTTACAAAGCTAGCATATCCATTTGGCTGGCGGCCAATGGTCATCATCATTGGAAGGTTCAGTCCTGAATCCTGATAAGCGCGTGCATGTAGTCTTCTTCAATTCGCTTTTGCTTCGAGATGGAGGCTGGGTACTAGTCTGCCGGCTTTGGACGAGTCATGGACGTGAACGCAAGTAAGTAAGTACATGATGCGTTAACTTTCTAGGCATCAGGTACATACTTTATGGCGTATTCACAATTGATTTATTAATCCCAAGCGAATTGTGCCAGTTCATTAAATATTTGATATCATATTAATACTTGAGACAAAGCCTCTTAGTTGACCTTTTTTTTAGTTCGATCTGATGTTTTAATGTGAGTCTATAATTCAAAATTCCAATTTTTTTTTTTCCGTAGGAATGTTTGATTAGCTGTCATTTGGAATCATATAAAACCAATGGCGTCTGAGTTCTCTATGATACGGTGTCCCACTCGCTAGATTTAATTTGAACATCCGTAGCGTCATGATTTAGGTTGCATTTAGGCCAGGGGGAATGGAATGTATATATATATTTATGTACATTACACATGGAGGTTCCATGCTTTGTGAAATGCTTGTTGGTGGCACATTTTTTGTGTCTTTATTGATCCTTGTTTGGAAATCAAATACTTTTATGTGTGCACTTGGAAAAGGAAGCCACCAACCTTTGTCTTTATCCAACTAAAGCTCAGAACCTGGAAGCAGCTGGGTAGTAAAATTAAAGCCGAATGGCTCCCCCTATCATCTTAAATGATCAACCTAATAACATAAGGGTTGGAGGAAAGTTTTTACTTTGAAGGTAAGGAAGGAGCAGCATCAACATCAATCATGCTATGGGGGTCTTCATAATTCATATGTTTGACCATTTCTTTAAAAATAGAGACCAGTACAAGCAATGTACAGTCACCATCGCACCGAGGTGATGGATATTGTTCTGTTTTAATAAATCATGGTTAATACACTTTCATAATAATAAAAAAAAACTCTTAATGATTATGACGTTGGAAAAAAAAACACACATTAAAATAAAATACCTTCTATCGGTTTATCATCAACTTAATTAATATTTTTACTAATTTCCATCAGTTTTGATTTGTTATTTTTAATAAATATGACAAGCCATAACTCTCAATTATTATCATGTGAGAGAAAGTTAAATTTGTAACCTTCCACCTAGGAACAAAATGACTTTTCAAAAATTTGAACAAAATCATTATCACTGATGTTGTTGTGAATGGGTTTTTTTTGTATTTCTTCAATTCTATACAGTCTTCTATACGATAAAACCTCATGTTATAATAATTGTAAAGAAAAATACAATGGAGCTGTATTGAGAAAAGCATGCATATAAAGCGAAATAGTAAATTTCAACCCACTCAACAATTATGCAAGGCAAAGAAATAAAACAAATGGGAGATATACCAATTTGTTATAAACAAGAATACCAAGACGTCAAGTAATGATCTCAGGAACAAGAGAACTATGTCCTCGTGTACAGAAATAAATAAATAAATAAATAAATAAGAGAGTTTACGTGAGATCACTACTGAGATGTCATACTTGCATGTCAGTTGGAAATATACTGATGACCTATTCATCAGAAAGAGGCAAGAAATTTCTATGGAGATTTCTCCAAAAATGAGCGATAAAGCCATTGAACAAACCCAGGTTATGAAAGAGTACACATAGCTCTAGATCAGTTTGTGTAGATAACAAGCCCATTAGAAGCACACAATAGTATGTCCAGCCCATAACACCAGAACAAGGCCACAAGTTGAAGGAAAGGTCCGTGTGGAGTGGAGTAACATAAAATGGCTATATTGAATATTCTAAGATGGTAAATATTTAATGCACTGAGCCACAGAGGTGAAGTCAAAAGTATTTTGGAGTTTTCCCTGCCTAGAATTTAAGTCATCCATCAAATGCTATCAGCCAATTGATTTCTTGGGACAGATTTATTATTATTATTATTTTTTAGAGTTTGAATCAATAGAAAAGAAATAAATTCCAAAATAAAATTCACATAAAGGAGTGAAAAAACAAATGTGTTGAAATTTTAATTCCACAACTGTATATGTGTTTTAGATGCTTTATCCACTTTGTCAAACTTTATAAAAAAAAATACCCATATTTCCAAAAATTATGATCATTATTAGTTCTATCTTATAAAACAATATATATAGAGAGAGAATCAAGAATTCCTTAAATTTAGTTATAAATTCTTCCATTAATATTCCAGGGTACCAAAACGAATAAATAAAAATATATAGTTTTAAAATAAAACAAAGTATTGCCCAAATTTGATACTCCTAGTTTTGATTCAGTTCTTTTAATAAGTAGAAATTTAATGAACACAGAAAGCTGCAGTTTTGTCCAACTTCCAAGTCTTTGGTTGGTGGCAAAAGTTTTAACACACACACAGAGAGAAGTAAATGCGACATTGCACTTACGAGGTCCAATCAAGTCAACGTTCTCTCCAGGCAAAGGTGTGCCACGTCACACACGACATCATCTTCAGTCAATGCTCTCTCGTCTTCTCCGTCAATCTCCAACCCCACCCCACCACTCAATCTCCACAGATCACATGACGTCATCCTCACTCTCAACTCTATCTTTTCCTGACCAAAATGCCCTCGCTCGTCAAATCCAACTTTTGAAATAAATGTGGATAAACCACAACTTTTATTGAATAGAAAGAATGACGAGGAGCAGAAGATAAAACCTCTCACCGGGAAGTGAGGAAAAGAACCAAGAGCGCGAGAAAATAAAAAGCGAAGAGAAAAAAAGCGGGAAGGCGGAAGACAGCTGCTGGTCCCCTCGAGCCCGCCTGGACCAACAAAAAGAAGCAACTACTCCTGCATGAAGATTGGAGTCGGGATCTCCAAACTTGATTTGAGACTTTAGCGCTTAAGAAATTAAGAGAGCGCTTAATTTTTCCGGGAAAGCTTCATTAAAAGATGATCATTGTCATCGTAATTGTTGAAAACCAAGAAAGAAGCAAATTAGCAATTTTAATAAAAAAATATTGTAAAAGCGGTAAAAGCGATCGATTGGAAAATACGATTATTTCGTTCAATCCATATATTCCACAAAATCGCACGGGAAATGAGATCCCGGAGAGTTCGGTGTTGAGGAATAAGGGATGGAATCCAAGTAGTCAAAGTGTGGGAATTGAATGTGAGAGAGATTGGAACCAAGGATTTGTGAGAAAAAAAGTCCGAGATACGTCCGGAGAAATCGCATTCGAGGAAAAGATGGTTAAGATTCTCGGAGAACTTGTGACATAGAACACATGTATCTGTGGAGTTTTGAATAATGCACCCTTTTTTGAAAAGATTTGTAAGAGTCAGTATTTTATCTTCCCCAGCTAGCCAGCAAAAAAGAGTTATTTTGCTAGGGCAGCGGATTTTCCAGAATTCAAATCCAACTTCGCCGAGTCACGGCAGCAGCGTACGGTCCACATCGCATCTCCAACTCCAACTCCAACTCGAGCCCACGTGTCGTTCTCTCCACCTTCCTCCCGGGGGTCACAATTGTCATTTCGTCTCTCGTTCCCTTTCATGGAATTTTGGCGAGTCCTATAAACAGGGGAGCATAGATATCCTCCATTCAATCGAAAGATCTCACGCCTAGATATTCCAATTCATAAAGACACAAAAAAAGAAAAAAAAAACACTTTATTATATCATGTGGTCATGATGATGCATTCCTCTTTCCAAACAATGTACGTACACTGTGAGTCATGACTCATGTCCACGGTTCTTTCTTTATCTTCTCATGAGCGGAAAACTCCGAGAACTGCTACGCTGCCTCCTGAAAACCCAAACAGATCGAAGAGTGCATTAACATCATCACCAGATACACACTTACAAACACCTGCTCAGCTGCTCATGATTAATGTAAACATCAAGTACATATATCTATATATGAATCATAATTCATTCATACATAGCCCAGTAAGTTTTGGTGAGCATAGTAAATGTTTTCATCTCCTCAGACCTGTTGTTTGCTTTATTATTATTATATACTCCATAATAACTCTCAACTCTGCTACCACTACCAGTGCTCACATCCCACGACCACGCACGCACGCACGCACGCTTGCTTGCTTGAATAAAAGAGAGCAAAGAGAGAAACAGAGAGGAAATCGCTTTCCCAATTCTTCACGCTTCTTTATCACCTTCAACTCTCTCTGTCTGCTCTACAAGCAAAAAGGCAAAAGGCCACCCCATACATCAAACAACCCCATTTATTAAAAATAAAAGACCTTAGCCCAAGTTCCAAAAACCCTCTCAACTCCCACACTGCTACAGTATATATATATATATATATATATCAAGTGCTCTCCCATCTCACACTCTTAAAAAGTGTAAAGCTAAAACTTCACACAATACTGAAGCTCGCTCAATATGGGGCCCCCTCTAGAAGGAGAACCCAAGCGCAAATGCACATGGGTCCACTGCCCCATCATCGTTGGAGCCGGGCCTTCTGGGCTCGCCGTCGCAGCCTGCTTGTCGGACCTCGGCATCCCTTCATTGGTCTTAGAGAAATCACACTGCATTGCTTCTCTCTGGCAGAACAGAACCTACAACCGCCTGCGCCTTCACCTCCCCAGGCACTTCTGTGAGTTGCCTCTCATGGCGTTCCCTAGAGGCTTCCCCAAGTATCCCTCTAAACACCAGTTCATCCGCTACTTGGAGTCCTACGCTTCTCATTTCGGCATTCAACCCCATTTTGGCGCTCACGTCCAAAGTGCTGAGTTTGACGTAGAGCTTGGGTGCTGGCGAGTGAGAGTTGGTGAAGAAGAAGAGCTAGTGAGCAGGTGGTTAGTGGTGGCCACTGGAGAGAATGCTGAACCAGTTGTGCCAGAGATACCAGGGTTAGAGAGGTTCGCTGGCCGTGTCATCCATACAAGTTGTTACAAGTCTGGCGTTGAGTTCAAGGGACAGAGGGTCTTAGTGGTGGGTTGTGGGAATTCCGGCATGGAGGTCAGCTTGGACCTCTGTAGGCACAATGCCAGGCCATTCATGGTGGTTAGGAACTCTGTAAGTATTATATATATATAAATTTTATACCTGTACGTATCTCTTGTGATCTCTTCTACATGTTTTTCCCTCATGCTTATATAAGTTTCTCTGTCTATATATATATACTACTACTACTACTACTACTACTACTACTACTACTATAAAGGTGCATGTGTTGCCGAGAGAGATGCTTGGTTTCTCCACGTTTGGAGTGGCTATGGCTCTACTAAAATGGCTACCACTCAGGTTAGTGGACAAGTTCCTCCTGGCAATGGCTCAGCTTATTTTGGGCGACACTGACATACTTGGTCTCCGGCGGCCTAAGACTGGGCCTATTGAGCTTAAGAATCACACCGGAAAGACCCCTGTGCTTGACGTCGGCGCCCTCTCTCACATCAAATCCGGCCATATCAAGGTATAGCTCCCTCTTTTGATCATACACTGTGGTTCACGGGTGGACAGTGATGTTTGTCGTGGGGTTAATTATATCTGTTTGCATGTCTTTCATGAAGGTGATGGGAGCGGTGAAGGAGATAAGAAAGGAAGGAGTGAAGTTCGTGGATGGCAGGGAGGAGGAGATGGATTCCATTGTTCTGGCCACTGGTTACAAGAGCAACGTTCCCTCATGGCTCAGGGTATGCATGACTTGATTGTTTATTGCCAGCTAGCTACATGTTACTTACTGTACTTTACTACTTCTTCTTCTTCTTCAGATCTTCTTAGTGTCCATCACTACTGTTTTCTTTCTCTTTTTCTTTTTTTTTTTTTCTTTTTCTTTTAAATTTTTGTTTCTCTCTCCCTCTTTTTCTGTGCGTTTTTGCACTCATGTTCAGCAGAATCACTTGTTTGTACGTTATCTTTCTTATGTTGTAAGAAAGTACCAATAGTGATGCTGTGTGTTGCCTTGTAATGGCAATGTAGCTCCTGCGCGCAGAGACCATAGATTTCAGCTTCTTCTATGATCAACAACATATACTATTATTTTTGTTCAATATTAATTGATATACTTAATAGTTTGTCTTCCCAGAGAGAATCAGAGATTATTAAAATAAATACTATGTTGAGGAATGAAATTAACTTTGGGCATATATATCCTTTTGCAGGGTGATGATATTTTTACAGGAGAAGGAATGCCCAAGTCTCCATTCCCCAATGGCTGGAAGGGCTCTAATGGTTTGTACTGTGTGGGCTTCACAAAACGAGGCCTTCTGGGCACTGCTTCAGATGCCTGTAACATAGCCAAGGACATACATCTTCACTGGAATGAGAAAAAGAACCTTGCAACAAAAAGCTCAACTCCTACTACTGAAGCCTAACTTTTTTTTTTTTCCCAAACAGAAGAAATTGAATCAGTTGATGATGAAAAATATCCTTTTTAAGTTCAGGTGCACTATTGTATGTACATGTTGCCCAATTTTGCATAGAGTTTTTGTTCCATCTTTGTAAAATGTATTGTCAGAGTATAGTGAAACAAAGTGGCTTGTTTTTGAACTTTTTTTTGAGTGGGTTCCAGTTTGATGAGAGCAATGAATGCATGCTGAACAAAACTGAAGATCTATGAACAGGTGTTAGCCAGCTTTTTCATCATATTGTCATCAATACTCAGGCTCTCTTCAAATGTCTTCTGGGATCCTTCCTGCTGACCTTCTCTCTCTCTCTCTCTTTTTCTCTGTGCGTACACTTGACATGCTGTATTTATGAATGCAGGCCAGGCCAAGAGAATCAGGGGAGTAAATGACGACATACATATCCTTTGACTACTTAGGGCC